>NC_090392.1:30928641-31244266 GCF_036365525.1 Heterodontus francisci | reverse complement strand
TAGATTTGCTTGCCCCACTTGAGGTATATGGGTTACTCTCCCTTCAGACACAAAATCCAGATAACCTTCAGGAATCCTATTAATTTTTCTTGCACTTGCAACATTCGGCTTCCTGGGTCTTACTATTACTGCAGTTAAAGCCACAGCTTCTTCTGTTGTGCTTTTCATCAATCTGTTCTTCACTGAGTGGGTCTGCCTTGATTAACCCTACAGATTTTCCCTTTAGTTTCCAGCAGTCAGCTCTTTGATGCCCTGCTTTATTACAATGGAAGCATATGGGTCTCTGGGTCTCAGTCCTACTTGCAGCCTTTCCATTTTGGCTGGAGGAGGGCCCCCTGTGTCTCCTGCTTTTCTTTCCCTCCTAGGATTGCTTGGGCTTCTATCACCTTCCCAGCCTTTATGCTTTTCGGATTTGTGCGGGCAATTGGGAAAGGTTTTCCGCTGGTGAACCGACTTATAAATGAGAGCAAAATCATCAGCCAGAACTATGGCTTGCGGGGCTCGATGAACCTCTGTTCCTCCACATGTGTCTTTGTGGAGAGTGGGAGAGAGTTTCTAAATTCCTCGAGCAAAGTGGAACAGTGGCGCAGTGGGTAGCACCGCAGCCTCACAGCTCCAGCGACCCGGCTTCAATTCTGGGTACTGCCTGTGTGTAGTTTGCAAGTTCTCCTTGTGTCTGCGTGGGTTTCCTCCAGGTGCTCTGGTTTCTTCCCACATGCCAAAGACTTGCAGGTTGATAGGTAAATTGGCCATTATAAATTGCCCCTAGTATAGGTAGGTGGTAGGGAAATATAGGGACAAGTGGGGATGTGGTAGGAATATGGAAAATCATCAGCCAGAACTATGGCTTGCGGGGCTCGATGAACCTCTGTTCCTCCACATGTGTCTTTGTGGAGAGTGGGAGAGAGTTTCTAAATTCCTCGAGCAAAGTGGAACAGTGGCGCAGTGGGTAGCACCGCAGCAGTAGGATTAGTATAAATGGGTGGTTGATGGTCGGCACAGACTCGGTGGGCCGAAGGGCCTGTTTCAGTGCTTTATCTCTAAACTAAACTTAACTAAACAAAATTACCTCGCTGAGATTTTCTAGCTAAACTGTACTTTAAGAGCCCTCAAGGAAAGCCATCTGCCCACTTCTCTCAAACTCCAGGCAAGTTTAATCAGTTTGCGTCTTGAGGGTTCTAAACTTTTTGTGATAGGCCTCTGCTACTATCTCCTATGCCCCGAGGATAGCACTTCTTGTCAGTTAATAATTGGATGAACTCTCATCTGGCAACAGGGAAAAAACAGGGCTTTTCCTGTTAGCTTGCTTTGCAGCACGAGAGTCCAATCTTCAGCTGGCCACCTAAACTGCGTTGCAAGTTTTTCAAAAGATACATAAATTGTTTCCAAGTCTCCCTCATTGATTTTTGGAATCAATTGGGAAAATTTGAATAATTCTATACCCAGCCCTGAATTACGATCCTCTATATTGGCCATGCTTTCACTGGGGTTATTCAGTCGCCCCCGAGTTAACTCAAGGCACCTCATCTCTCTCTCTCCCTTCGCATTCCTTCTGGAAAGCTCTTTCTTTCTCTCTCTCCTCTCTCTGTTTTTCTTCACGTTCCTTCTGAAAAGGTTCTTTCTCTCTCACTCTCTCCTGTCTTGCTTTTTCGTTCTCCTCTCTCTCCTTCCCTTTTTCTTTCTCATATTCAAGTTTCCTCTGTTCCAATTGTATCTTTGCCAGCAATACTCTGTCGGAGTCTATTTTGAACCCCATTTCTGCTTCTTCAGATTCAAGTGAAACGTGGTTGGCACGAGTCTTAGGAGTTCAGGCTTTCTAGCCTTGGCATGGACAGTGATCCCACACTGCTCATCCATTTTTCTCAACTCCTCCATAGACAGTGCTTTTAGCTTATCCAAAGTGAATTCACCTTGGCTTGGGGAGTTACTGGCCGGACTTTTACACCAGCCCAATGAGCGGGATGGTGGCGGGGGGTGGCGTAAAATGAAGCGGGAGACTCCGGGAGGCTTTCCCGACCCATCCCACCTCCACTACCCTTTAAGTAGGGTTGGGGGGGTGCGAAAAGTGACCCACCCGCCCAAGGCCAATTAAGGCCCTTAAGTGCCACTTAAGGATCATCGCCCACCTCCATTTGGATTTTATGCGTGGCAAGCGGGCGCCCTGGAGCCGGGACAACCTGCCTGGAAATACAGGTGGCCGATGATCATCCCGGGGGTGGTGGGGGGGGTTCCCTGATGATCGGGCACTGGGTGCCGGATGGAGGGCCATCTCTGCTACCCCAACCACGCCCCCAGCACCCAACAAGCCCCACTTTCCTCCATCTGACCACACTAGCCTCGCCGGGGCTCGTTCGGTTATCCCCGGCAAGGCAAACAAAACTTACCTTATGACCCTGCTCCATGTCTTCCGCTGCGGTTGGCTGGATGCAGTTCCAGCAGTGGCCACCTCGCCTGGTGGCATTGCTGGGACTAAGAGCTGCCGGTCTGCTGATTGGCTGGCAGCTCAATGAGGCGGGACTTCCTCCCTCAAGTGGGTGGAAGTCCCACCTCAGAACAATTAAAGCCTGGGGACAAGTAAAATATCGAACGGATCCCCAGATTCGCCACTGACTTTTCAGTCGGTGGCCAGCTCCAGTCTGCCGAACCTAAAATACCGGCCACTGACTTTAGTCACAGACATGTTAGTATTCTAGCACAGAACAGCACAAGACATCCTGGAGTCACAGAGTTATACAGACAGAAACAGGCCTTTCAGTCCAACCCGTCTGTGCTGACCATCAAACACCCATCCAATCTAATCCCATTTTCCAGCACTTGACCCGTAGCCTTGTATGCTATGGCGTTTCAAGTGCTCATCTAAATAGTGCTCAAATGTTGTGAGGGTTCCTGGCTCTACCACCCCTTCAGGTAGTGTGTTCCAGATTCCAACAACCCTCTGGGTGAAAATATTTTTCATCAGCTCCCTTCTAAACTTACTGCTCCTTACCATAAATCTATGCCCCCTGGTTATTGATCCCTCCACTAAGGGAAAATGTTTCTTCCTATCTATCCTATCAATGCCCCTCATAATTTTGTATACCTCAATCAGGTCCTCCCTCAGCCTTCTCTGCTCCAAAGAAAACAACCCCAGCCTATCTAGTCTCTCTTCAGAGCTGAAATGCTCCAGCCCAGGCAACATCTTGGTGAATCTCCTCTGCGCCCTCTCCAGTGCAATCACATCCTTCCTATAATGTGGTGCCCAGAACTGCACAGTACTCCAGCTGTGGCCTAACCAGCATTTTATACAGCTGTAACATAACCTCCCTGGTCTTATAGTCTATGCCGCGGCTTATGAAGGCAAGTATGTCATATGCCTTCCTAACACCTGATCTACCTGTGCTGCTGCCTTCAGTGATCTGAGGACAAGCACTCCAAGGTCTCTCTGACCCTCTGTACTCCCTAGGGTCCCACCATCCTTTGTGTATTCCCTTGCCTTGTTAGTCCTCCCAAAGTGCATCACCTCACAGTTCTCAGGATTAAATTCCATTTGCCACTGCTCTGCCCATCTTACCAGCCCAACGATATCATCCTGTAATCTAAGGCTCTCCTCCTCACTATTTACGACACCACCAATTTTAGTGTCATTTACGAACTTACTGATCATACCTCCTATATTCACATCTAAATCATTAATGTACACTACAAACAGTAAGGGTCCCAGCACCGATCCCTGCGGTACCCCACTGGTCACAGGCCTCAATTCACAAAAACAATCCTCAACCATCACCTCTGCCTCCTGCCACGATGCCAATTTTGGATCCAGTTTGCCAAATTTCCCTGGATCCAATGGGCTCTCACCTTCTTAACCAATCTCCCATGTGGAACCTAATCAAAAGCCTGACTGAAGTCCATGTAGACTGCATCAACTTCTTTACCCTCATCGACACATCTAGTCACCTCCTCAAAAAATTCAATCAAATTTGTTAGACACGATCTCCCTCTGACAAAGCTATGCTGACCATCCCTGATTAATCCCTGCATCGCCAACTGGAGATTAATACTGTCTTTCCGAATCTTTTCCAATAATTTCCCTACCACTAACATTAGACTCACAGGCCTATGATTACCTGGTTTATCCCTGCTACCCTTCTTGAATAATGGTACCTCATTCGCTGTACTCCAGTCCTCTGTCAGAGCCCCTGCTATCTCCTCCCTTGCCTCACATAGCAGCCTGGGATACATCTCATCTGGGCCTTGGAATTTATTCACTTTTAAGCCCGCTAATACAGCCAATATTTCCTCCTTTTCAATGCTAATTTGTTAAAGTATATCACAATCCCCTTCCCTGAACCACCTACATCGTCCCTCTCCATAGTGAACACAAATGAAAAGTAATTATTCAAAACTTCACTTATGAGTATTTGCAATAATGTAGGCAAATTAACTGTGCAAATAGATGCAAATGGTTAAGATATAGTTGCGATTACGGAGACAGGGCTGCAGGGTGACCAAGGATGGGAACTGAACATCCAGGGGTATTCAATATTTTGGAAGGACAGGCAAAAAGGGAAAGGAGGTGGAGTAGCATCGTTAGTAAAAGAGGAAATCAATACAATAATGAGGAAAGATACTTGCACAGAGAATCCTGATGTGGAATCAGTAGGGGTGGAGCTAAGAAACACCAAGGGTCAGGTAACATTGGTGGGGATTGTATATAGACCCCCAAACAGCAGTAGTGATGTAGAGGATGGTATTCAACAGGAAATTAGAGATTCATGCAATAAGGGTGCAACTGTAAATATGGGTGACTTTAATCTACATATAGTTTGGACAAATCAAATTAGCAATAAGACTGTCGAGGAGGAATTCCTGGAGTGCGTATGTGATGGATTTTCAGACCAATACATTGAGGAACCAGCCAGAGAACAGGCCATCCGAGACTGGGTATTGTGTAATGAGAAAGGATTCGTTAACAATCTTGTTGTGCAGGGTCTCTTGGGGAAAAGCGACCATAACATGATAGAATTCTTCATTAAGATGGAGAGTGAGAGAGTTTATTCCGAGACTGGTGACCTGAATCTAAGTAAAGGAAACTATGAAGGTATGAGGCGCGAGTTGGCTATGATAGATTGGGAAATGTTACTAAAAGGGTTGACAGTGGATCGGATATGGCTAGCATTTAAAGAGCGCATGGATGAATTACAATTATTCATTCCTGTCTGGCGCAAACATAAAACAGGAAGGGTGGCTCAATCGTGACTTACAAAAGAAATTAGGGATAATATTAGATCCAAGGAGCAGAATGTTTAAATTGCCAGAACAAGCAGCAAGCCTGAGGATTGGGAGCAGTTTAGAATTCAGCAAAAGAGGACAAAGGGATTGACTAAGAAGGGGGAAATAGAGTATGAGAGTAAGCGTGCAGAGAACATAAAAACTGACTGTAAAAGCTTCGATAGATAGGTGAAAAGAAAAAGATTAGTGAAGACAAATGTGGGTCCCAAACACTCATAAACGGGGGAATTTATAATGGGGAATAAAGAAATGGCAGACCAATTAAATACATAGTTTGGATCTGTGTTCACAAAGGAGGGCACAAATTACCTCCCAGAAATGTTGGGGAGCATAGGGTCTAGTGAGAAGGAAGAACTGTCCGAACCAGTATTAGTAGGGAAATGGTGTTCGGGAAATTGATGGGATTAAACACCGATAAATCACCAGGGCCTGATAATCTACATCCCAGAGTACTTAAGGAAGTGGCCCCAGAAACAGTAGATGCATTGCTCGTCATTTTTCAAAATTCTGTAGACTCTGGAACAGTTCCAACCAATTGGAGGGTAGCTAACGTAACCCCACTATTTAAAAAAGGAAGTAGAGAGAAATGAGGGAATTATAGACCTTTTATCCTGACATCAATAGTGGGGAAAATGCTAGAGTCCATTATAAAAGATGTAATAGCAGAGCACTTGGAAAACAATGACAGGATCGTACAAAGTCAACATGGATTTATGAAAGGGAAATCATGCTTGACAAATCTACAGGAATTTTTTGAGGATGTAACCAGCAGAATAGATAAGGGAGAACCAGTGGATGTGGTGTATTTGGACTTTCAGAAGGCTTTTGACAAGGTCCCACATAAGAGATTAGCATGCAAAATTAAAGTACATTGGAATTCGGGGTAAGGTACTGACATGGATAGAGAACTGGTTGGCAGACAGGAAACAGAGAGTAGGCATAAATGGGTCTTTTTCCAAGTGGCAGGCAGTGGCTAGTTGGGTGGCACAGGGATCAGTGCTAGGACCCCAGCTATTCACAATATACATTCATGATATAGATGAGGGAATTAAATGTCATCAATCCAAGTTTGCAGATGACTCAAAGCTAGGTGGGAGTGTGAGCTCTGAGGAGGATGCAGAGAAGATCCAGTGTGATTTGGACAGGTTGAGTGAGTGGGATAATACATGGCAGATGCAGTATAATGTGGATAAATGTGCGGTTATCCAATTTGGTGGCAAAAACAGAAAGGCAGATTATTATCTGAACGGTGATAGATTGGGACAGGGGGAGGTGCAGTGAGACTTGAGTGTCCTTGTGCACCAGTTCCAGACACTGCAATCACTATCCCTGGGTATGTCCTGTCCCACCAGCAGGACAGACCCACCAGAGGTGGCAGGACAGTGGTCTACAGTAGGGAAGGAGTTGCCCTGGGAGTCCTCAACATCGACTCCGGACCCCATGAAGTCACATGGCATCAGGTCAAACATGGGCAAGGTAACCTTCTACTGATTACCACCTACTGCCCTCCCTCAGTTGATGAGTCAGTACTCCTCCATGTTGAACACCACTTGGAGGAAGCACTGAAGGTGGCAAGGGCCCAAAATGTATTCTGGGTGGGGGACTTCAATGTCCATCACCAAGAGTGGTTCGGTAGCACCATTACTGACCGAGCTGGCTGAGTCCTAAAGGACACAGATGCTGGACTGGTTCTGCGGCATGTGGTGAGAGATCCAACAAGAGGGAAAAACATACTTGACCTTGTTCTCACCAATCTACCTGCCACAGATGCTTCTGTCCATGACAGTATTGGTAGGAGTGACCATCGCACATTCATGGTGGAGACAAAGTCCCACCTTCACATTGAGGATACCATCCATCGTGTTGTGTGGCACTATCACCGTGCTAAATGGGATAGATTTCGAACAGATCTAGCAATGCAAAACTGGGCATCCATGAGTTGCTGTGAGCCATCAGCGGCAGCAGTATTGTACTCAACCACGATCTGTAACCTCTTGGCCCGACATATCCCCAACTCTACCATTACCATCAAGCCAGGAGACCAACCCTGGTTCAATGAAGAGTGCAGGAGAACATGCCAGGAGCAGCACCAGGCATACCTCAAAATGAGGTGTCAACCTGGTGAAGCTACAACCCAGGACTACTTGCATGCCCAACTGCATAAGCAGCATGCAATAAACATAGCTAAGCGATCCAATAACTAACAGATGTAAGCTCTGCAGCCCTGCCACATCCAACCGTGAATGGTGGTGGACAATTAAACAACTAACTGGAGGAGGTGGCTTCACAAATATCGGCATGCTCAATGATGGGGGAGCCCAGCACATCAGTGCGAAAAATAAGGCTGAAGCAATTGCAACAATCTTCAGCCAGAAGTGCCGAGTTGATGATCTATCTCGACCCCCTCCTGAAGTCCCCAGCAGCATAGATGCCAGACTTCAGCAAATTCAATTCACTCTGCATGATATCAAGAAACGACTGAAGGCAATGGATACTACAAAGGCTATGGGTCCTGACAATATTCCGGCAATAGTTCTGAAGACCTGTGCTCCACAACCTGCCGTGCCCCTGGCCAAGCTGTTCCAGTATGGCTGCAACACTGGCATCTATCGGCAATGTGGAAAATTGCCCAGGTATGTCCTGTACACAAAAAGCAGGACAAGTCCCAACCCGGCTAATTACCGCCCCATCAGTCTACTCTCAATCATCAGCAAAGTGATGAAAGGTGTTTTCAACTGTGCCATCAAGCAGCCCTTGCTCAGCAATAACCTGCTCAGTGATACCCAGCTTGGGTTTCGCCTGGACCACTCAGCTGCTGACCTCATTACAGCCTTGGTTCAAACATGGACAAAAGAGCTGAACTCAAGAGGTGAGGTGAGTGTGACTACCCTTGACATCAGGGCAGAATTTGACCGAGTATGACATCAAGGAGCCCTAGCAAAACTGGAGTCAATGGGAATCGGGGGGAAACTCTCCACTGGTTGGAGTCATACCTAGCGCACAGGAAGATAGCTGTGGTTGTTTGAAGTCAATCATCGGAACTCCAGGACATTACTGCAGGAGAAAGTAGTGTCCTTAACTCAAACACCTTCAGCTGCTTCATCAATGACCTTCCTTCAATCATAAGGTCAGAAGTGGGAAAGTTCGCTGATGATTGCACAATGTTCAGCACCATTCGCAACTCCTCAAATACTGAAGCAGTCCGTGTAGAAATGCAACATGACCTGGACAATATCCAGGCTTGGGCTGATAAGTGGCAAGTAACATTTGCGCCACGCAAGTGCCAGGCAATAACCATCTCCAACAAGTGAGTATCTAACCATCTCCCCTTGACATTCAATGGCATTACCATCACTGAATATCCCACCATCAAGGTCCTAGGGGCTACCATTGACCAGAAACTGAACTGGAGTAGCCATATAAATACCGGGCTACAAGAGCAGGTCGGAGGTGAGGAATCCTGCGGCGAGTAACTCACATCCTGATTCTCCAAATCCTGTCCACCATCTATAAGGCACAAGTCAGGAGTGTGATGGAATGGTCTCCACTTACCTGGATGGGTGCAGCTCCAACAACACTCAAGAAGCTCGACACCATCCAGGACAAAGCAGCCCGCTTGATTGGCACCCCATCCACAAACATCACTCCCTCCACCACCGATGCACAGTGGCAGGCCAGACCAGGTAAGGACAGCAGATGGGTTTTTACAACAATGGTTTCATGGCCTAGCTTTTTAATTCCAGATTTATTAATTGAATTCAAATTCCACCTTCTGCTGTGGTAGGATTTGAACCCATGTCCACAGCACAATACCCTGGGTTACTCGTCCAATGACAGTGCCACTACTCCACCACCTCCCCTTTTACCTGCCTAATTACCCTTTTCATTACCTAATGCGCGTTTGTGTAGATCCAAAGGTGTTTCTTGCTACCTGCACCAGTGGTCATATGAAGGATACTAAATTGTATGGAACACATGAAGGAAATGTGCACATACACCCCCACACATCACACACACGTACACACACACTTACATACACAGTCCAAATATTGCTTCTTACTCTGATGTAGGTCAGATTAACTCTCAGATTCACTGAAGATGACACATCCATAGCTGCATTTTATTAATCTTACAGAAGTAACAAAAGTTCCTGTTGTTTCGGCCAATCCATGCCGGTCTTTTCTAGGCACAGATATCCCTGACCAAGAGCATGTCCAGCCTCCAGATTAATTTACTGTATGCAGCCTTCCCCATTATTTTCCTACATTTAAACTTGCAAAACTCCAAACATTCTGATTATAATTGACTTCAAATTTACCATGAGCTCTAACACAGGGTCAACATTGCAAGCTAATGAATATTTAATTCTCCATTCCAGTCCTCCATGTTCTACAATATTTGCTTGGTTGAGAAAATGCTAAATTCAGTGGCATTTCAATGGTGTAAGAATGGAGCTGGGGCAAATAAATTGGAGTGATTAGTTGGCAGGAAAACCGGTAGCTGAACAATGGGCTACCTTCAAAGAAGAGATAGTTCGGGCACAGTCCCTCGAAGGGAAAGGTAGGGCAAACACATCGAGAGCTCCCTGGATGACAAAAGAGATAGAGATTAAGATGAAGAAGAAAAAGTGTGCTCATGACAGATGCCAGGTCGAAAATGCACTTGAGAACCAGGCTGAATATAGAAGTTCCAGAGGGGAAGTAAAACAGTAAATAAGAGAAGCAAAGAGAGAGCATGAAAAGAGACTGGCAGTGAGCATTAAAGGAACAAGATGCATAGCAGCAATGCACCAAGGCTCCTTCGACAGCACCTTCCAAACCTGCGACCTCTACCACCTCGAAGGACAAGAGCAGCAGATGCATGGGAAAACCACCACCTGCAAGTTCCCATCCAAGTCACACACCACCCTGACTTGGAACTATATCGCTGTTCCTTCACAGTCGCTGGGTCAAACTCCTGGAACTCCCTTCCTAACAGCACTGTGGGTGTACTTACCTCACATGGACTGCAGCGTTTCAAGAAGGCAGCTCACCACCACCTTCTCAAGGGCAATTAGGGATGGGCAGTCAATGCTGGCATAGCCAGTGACGCCCACTTCACGTGAATGAATAAAAATAAATTTAGCTGAAAGTCAGCATGCAGGTGCAGCAGGCAGTTAAGAAGGCAAATGGTATAAAAACAAAAATGCTGGAACCACTCAGCAGGTCTGGCAGCATCAGGCAGCACAGTGGCGCAGTGGTTAGCACCGCAGCCTCACAGCTCCAGGGACCCGGGTTCGATTCCCGGTACTGCCTGTGTGGAGTTTGCAAGTTCTCCCTGTGTCTGCGTGGGTTTTCTCCGGGTGCTCCGGTTTCCTGCCAAAAGACTTGCAGGTTGATAGCTAAATTGGTCATTATAAATTGTCACTGGTATAAGTAGGTGGTAGGGAAATATAGGGACAGGTGGGGATGTTTGGTAGAAATATGGGATTCATGTAGGATTAGTATAAATGGGTGGTTGATGGTCGGCACAGACTCGGTGGGCCGAAGGGCCTGTTTCAGTGCTGTATCCACAATCATAATCATAATCAGAAGGAGAGTTAACGTTTCGGGTCAGTGACCCTTCTTCTGTTGGCCTTCATAGCGAGAGAATTCGAGTACAGGAAGAAGGATGTCTTGCTGCAATAATACAGGGCCTTGGTGAGACCACATCTGGAGTATTGTGTGCAGTTTGGTCTCCTTATCTGAGGAAGGATGTTCTTGCTATGGAGGGAGTGCAGTGAAGGTTCACCAGACTGATTTCTGGGATGGCCGGACTGATGTATGAGGATAGATTGGGTCAATTAGGCTTGTATTTGCTAGAATTTAGAAGAATGAGAGGGGATCTCATAGAATCCTACAAAATTCTAACAGGACTGGATAGACGAGATACAGGAAGGATGTTCCCGATGGCGGGGGAGTCCAGGACCAGGGGTTGCAGTCTAAGGATAAGGGGTAAGCCATTCAGGGCTGAGATGAGGAGGGTTTTCTTCACTTAGAGAGTGGTGAACCGGTGGGATTCTCTACCACAGAAAGCAGTTGAAGCCAAATCATTAAATATTTTCAAGAAAGAGCTAGATATAGTTCTTCGGGTTAAAGGGTTCAAGGGATAAGAGGAGAAAGCGGGAGTAGGGTACTGAGTTTGGATGATCAGCCATGATCGTATTGAATGGCAGTTCATGCTTGAAGGGCTGAATGGGCAGGGTACTGAGTTTGCATGACCAGCCATGATCGTATTGAATTGCAGTTCATGCTCGAAGGGCTGAATGGCCAACTCCTGCTCCTATTTTCTATGTTTCTATGTCCTCTGGCTCCACACACTGATTGTCTCTTTGATCCAGAATGGGCCCCTCTCTTTCCCTGGTTATCCTCTTGCCCTTAATATACTTAAAAAACGCCTTGGGATTTTCCTTTATCTTGTCTGCCAACGTTTTTTCATGCCCCTGCTTTGCTCTCCTAATTACTTTTTTAAGTAACCCCCCCCCCACCCCTACACTTTATATGCTCCTCTCGTGCCTCCGCGTGTTTTCAGTCCTCTGAATCTGCTGTAAGACTCCTTTTTTTTTCCTTATTCAATCCTTTATATCCCTTGACATCCAGGGTTCCCTGGACTTGTTGGTCCTACTCTTCAACTTAACGGGAACATGTTGGACCTGAACCCTCACTATTTCCTTTCTGAATGACTCCCACTGGTCTGATGTGGACTTTCCTACAAGAAGTTGCTCCCAGTCCTCTTTGGCCAGATCCTGTTTTATCATATTGACATCTGCCTTCCCCCAATTCAGTACTTTTATTTCCATTTTCTTTAGGTCCTTTTCCATAACTACCTTAAATCTTACAGAGTATGGTCACTATCCCCAAAATGCTCCCCCACTGACACTTCTACTACTTGTTCAGCTTCATTCCCTAGGATTAAGTCCAGTACCGCTCCTTGGCTTGTAGGGCTCTTTACATGGTGGCTCAAAAAGCTCGCCTGAATGCACTTGAATTCCGCCCCCTTAAGCCTTTTGCACTAATACTATCCCCTCCAACATGGGGGAAATTGAAATTCCCTACTATTATTACCCTATTATTTTTACACCTCTCTAATATTTGCCTACATATCTGCTCTGCTATCTCTCCTTGACTGTTTGGAGGCGTGTAGCACACTCCCTGGAATATTGAGCTGCCAATCTTGCCCCTCCCACAACCATGTCTCAGTGATAGCAATAATATCATATTCCCATGTGCTAATCAAAGCCATCAATTCATCGTCCTTACTAGTAAGACTCCTTGCATTAAAATAGATACAATCCAGCCTTGCATTTTTTGCCTGAGCCTTAACAGGTCTATATTTACTCTGCCATCCAGACTGACTTTGCTTCTCCTCTATATTAGATTGTACATCACTCCCAACTGTGCTCCCACTGAATCCCATTCCCTTGTTAAATTAGTTTATCCTCCCCACCCCAACGGCACTAGCAAACCTCCCAGCACGGATGTTAGTCCCATTCCGGTTCACGTGCAACCTGTCCAACTTGTACAGATCCCACCTTTGCCAGAAACAGGCCCAGTGATCCAGCAAACTAAAGCCCTCCCTCCTGCACCATCTCTTCAGCCTGTCATACATCTGCTCTATCCTCCTATTCCTATACTCACTAGCCAGTGGCACCAGGAGAAACCCAGAGATTACAACCTTTGAGGTCCTACTTTTTAATCTGCCACCTAGCTCCCTCAATTCTTTTTGCAGGACTACATCACTATTTCTACCTATGTCATTGGTATCAATGTGGACCACGACCTCCAGCTGTGCACCCTCACCCTCCAGAATATTCTGTAACCGCTCTGTGATATCCAAGACCCTTGCACCAGGGAGGCAACATATCATCCTGGATTTACGTCTGTGACCACAGAAACGCCTATCTGTTCCTCTAACCATAGAATCCCCGACCACTATTGTCCTCTTGTCCCTTTTCCTCCATCCCAGCACAGCTGAGTCACCCATGACATTCCAGTCATGACTCTCGGTGCACTCACCAGAGGAACCCTCTTTCCCATCGGTACTCAGAACTGAATACCAGTTAGAAAGTGTGATGTCCTCTGGGAACTCCTGCAATACCTGCCCTGAGTTCCTTGTCCGTCCGGCAGCCATCCAGTTCCCCCGTCGACTGTGCTTGCCTAGGCAACGGGTTGACCACCCCCTGAAATATGCCATCCCCATAGTCCTCCACCTCACGGATGTGCCACAGTGACTCCAGCCGCCGTTCGAGCTCCGAAAACAGAAGCTCAAGCTTTTCCAACTGGAAACACTTTCTGCAGACATTTTTTCCAAGGTCACATGGCACGTCCACAACTTCCCACATTGCACAGGAGGTACATTCTGCTTGGCCAAGCTGCCCTGCCATTACTTAACTTTACAATGAAAACTTGCTCATGTAGTAACTTACCAGATATTTGCAATCTGCTTTTATCCCCTGATACCTTTCAGGTTGAGAAAGAAAGAGACCAAAGAGCGCCTTCTACTGCCCCTAGTCAGTGAAAATACCTACACTCAACCCACAGCCTCACTGCATGCAAACAGCACTAGTATAGCCAGTAAATACTAATAATTTACAGGTAACTATCCTAGGGCTTGAATTTAAAAGGAACCTTTTTTTTTAACACCAATCTATTTCAGCTATCGCCAGGCAATAGCAGCTGCCACCCACTGTACAGAATTTCAGTGATGTCACTATTAGTTTTTTTCACTTAATCCAAACAGAGCACATGCAAAAACAGTCAGAGAGCCTGAACGATGTCCGCCGCTGTCCGCCGCTGTCCCGGATGTTAGGTAGGTGAAGGGCCTCGAGCCCCGCTCTTTCTTTGATAGCTCTTCAGCCCTGTTCCTTCCAGGTCCGCTGCTATCAAACCTGGATTGAAATATTTTCTCGTTTTGATTGGGATGAATTTGGCTTCCCACTTCCAATTTCTCATTTGTCTGTGAGTCAAATCTGGACGCTAGCCCCAAAATTTCGGTTACGACCTGGTGAGAAAGGGCTCTAGGGTTTCCCTCTCAACCTTTGTCTGGTCTAACCATAACAGGGTTTAATTTTTAAAAATACCGTGTATTTAACTTCCCCTCAGTGAATCCTTGTTCACTGCTCTCCAATTGTAAGGCAAAGAAATCAGCCAGACAGGTTTTCTTAGATTTAAACAAGAAAACTGTAAGTTTCCAACCTTAGAACTCTAATTCAGTTAAAACTACTACGAATATGTGACGCGACCATGCTAGCATGCATGCGCAATAAATGCATACGCATAGATAGAGACAGAAAAGTGGAAAAAATAAAGGGGAAAAGTTTGAAGCGGTAGCTGGGGTTTATTTACTGTCATTGAGTCATAGAGTCATAGAGTTATACAGCACAGAAACAGACCCTTCAGCCGGCCATCAAGTACCTATCTAGTCTAATCCAATTTTCCAGCACTTGGCCCATAGCCTTGTATGCTATGGCATTTCACCTGCTCATCTAAATACTTCTTAAATGTTGTGAGGGTTTCTGCCTCTTCCATCCATTCAGGTAGTGTGCTCCAGATTCCAACCACCCTCTGGGTGAAAATGTTTTTACTCAAAACTCCTCCAAACATCCTGCCCCTTACCTTAGATCTATGACCCCTGGTTATTGATCCCTCTGCTAAGGGAAAAAGTTTCTTCCTATCTATCCTATCAACGTCCCTCATAATTTTGTATACCTCAATCAGGTCCCCCCTCAGCCTTCTCTGCTCTAAGGGAAACAACTCTAGCCTATCCATTCTCTCTTCATAGCTGAAATGCACCTGCCCAGGCAACAGCTTGGTGAATCTCTTCTGCACCCTCTCCAGTGCAATCACATCCTTCCTATAGTGTGGTGACCAGAACTATACACAGTACTCCAGCTGTGGCCTAACTAGCGTTTTATACAACTCCATCATAACCTCCCTGCTCTTATATTCCATGCCTTGGCTAATAAAGGCAAGTATCCCATATGCCTTCCTAACCACCCTATCTACCTATGCTGCTGCCTTCAGTGATCTATGGACAAGTGCACCAAGGTCCCTCTGTCCCTCTGTACTTCCTAGGGTCCGACCACCCATTGTATATTCCCTTGCCTTGTTAGTCCTCCCAAAATGCATCACCTCACACTTCTAAGGATTAAATCCCATTTGCCACTGCTCTGCCCATCTTACCAGCCCTTTTGTATGGTCCTGCAATCTAAGGCTTTCCTTCCTCACTATTTACAACACCACTAGTTTTCATGTCATCTGCGAACTTACTGATCATACCTCCTATATTCATGTCTAAATCATTAATGTACACTACAAACAGCAAGGGTCCCAGCACCGATCCCTGTGGTACACCACTGGTCACAGGCTTCCACTCACAAAAACAACCCTTGCCATCACCCTCTGCCTCCTGCCATTAAGACAATTTTGGATCCAATTTGTCCTTTGATCTCAATGTAGAGTCTTTGATTGCAGTTAAATCTTGACGTTTCATTGGGGCCCAGTGGACGCTTTCAAAATTGTTCCGATGTAGGAGTCTTCTCTTTTAAGGTTTAAGTGTCTTCAGTGAATCTGGAAATTCATGAGAGAGAGTGAGAAAGCCAGGTGGGAAAGAGGCTCTATTCTTCCAAGTTCAGTTGCAATCTGACCCAAACTGCTCTGTGAGCAGTACAAAACCAAAGCTGTGCCAGCAGGTTAGTCATGTGGCTAGACGTTTTATATTTAAAAAACTACAGCATGTTAGTGGATTCTCCATCTTTGCAGACACCCTGGAATGCTGGTTTTCTTACACATTCAATATCTGGTGATCAAAATCCATTTGGTTTATTTGGATCAGGGAGAGGTTCTATTGTCTCCAGACACTGACTCTTAGGATGCAAATGTCTTCCAGCCACTGCTGATCTCTTTAAACAAGTCATCTCTTCATTCCAGCAACAGTTTAAAACTAATGTTCATATGACAAAATTAATATGCCTCAGTTTTGGCAGGCGGGGTCTTCATGACACCATAAACATGTCAATTGCACAACCTTCATCAACACTTTCCATTATTTCATTGATGTACTCAATCAGTTTTGCCAGGCACTATTTGCCTTTCATAAATCCCTGTTAGTTTTTATATATTAACCCATGTTCTTCCAGGTAAAATGAATTTTGTCTAGGATTTTGCTCACTCGAACTTTTCCTACCCCAGGAAACCTATATTGTTGGATTTACTGTTTTATTTTTCGAACAGCAATGTTGCTTTTTCAACTCTCCAGTTTCCTGGCACCTCTCCAGAAATTTCTCACCTGACTCCCCCCAGCAACCGAGGTTCCATCCCATCCGGGTCGAGTGACTTTTTTACACTTTACACTCCCAACCTATTGATGAATTTCTATAATATTGAATTGTTTTACCCCTCCCCCTTTATACCATAATATTTGCAGCTTTCTCCTGTTTTATGAAGGCTAATTCAAATTAATCACGTTATTTGGATTTAGTGGAAGCATTTAATTAATTTATGTTGTAAGTCAACGGGAAAATAATAACAATTTATCGTCAATTATATAATTATCTGGAATTATTAATGAATTGGTGTTTCTACCAACAATTGAATTGTTTTACCCCTCCCCCTTTACCGTAATATGAGCAGGGTTCTCCTGTATTGGGAAGGCTAATTCAAATTAATCACGTTATCTGGATTTAATGTAAGCATTTAATGTATTTACATTGTGTCAGTGGTCGCATAATAACAATTTATCGTCAATTTTATATATATTATTGATGAACTGGTGTTTCTACCAACAACTGTACCTCTCCCCAGTAACTTCTCCCTGATGTTTTGGGAATGCTTGTGTGTGACCGTGACCCTGAAAAATATGCTACCAGGAGAATGACAAAAAAAATAAAGTTTTCATGAAAGGTCACAGAGCTGAAAATTTCACACTGTTTTCACATATTCTGCCAAACCTGCTGAGTATTTCCAGCACTTCTATTCACATTACCACCGACATGGTAACAAACAGCTGGACAACTGAAGGTGAATCAGTCTGAGCTGCTGTATAACTTGCTTCTGAGAATTCTATGAGAAATCATGGAGAAAATTGCACGGCCATGGCTATAAATCCAGGAATAATTATTGAATACTGTCGAGGTACCGGGAGACTAGATGAAGGCACATTCTACACTCTTTTATTAATACAAAGAAGGTAGCAAAAGTGGCTCAGGAAACTACAGACCATGGAATTAGAGGTACACTGTGGGTAAAGTTATGGAAACACATTAAAGATAAGATCATGGAGCATTTGGATATAAATATAATCTTATAATATTGTCAATAAGTTTTCATGAAGTGGTGGCCTTGTCAATCTAGTTCACTCATTTTTTTTGAGTGTTTATGAAATGAGCTTGATAGGGGTAAGGGGGTGGATGTGGTGCACTTGGATTTCTATCAGCCTTTTATACACTTCCTCTGGAAAGAATAGTACTGAAAAGAAATATAGCAGGAATCAGTGGCAATGTTTTACAAGGGATTGGTAATTGGTTGATCACTAGGGCCCAGAGCGTGGTGGTAGTGATTGCCATTGGCCTGGGAGAATATATCCCACAGAGATCTGTTTTCAACCTCTTCAGTTTGACATCATTATAAACGATCAGCAACTCGGAGTCACAAGAACAATGGTTACATTTTCAGACTAAACAAAGCTGATGAAAGTGGTAGACTGCAAAGCTGAAGTGGATAAGGTACAGGAGGATTTAGATACTTTGGAATTGGGTGGACAGGACACAGGTAGCAGTCAAGTAGAGAAATGCAAAGTACGTCACATGGAGACAAGAAATACAGGAAGGGACTATTAGTGAAAGGAAAAGAAATTACTTGGAAAATGAAAGAGTTCTGGGGTTTCTGATTGACAATAAAGTGAAGCTATTGCAGCAATGAGTGAAGATAATCAGACGTTTGGACGTATTCAAAGGTCACTATTGGCCATGTGAGCCGCATGGAAGATGGCAAGATCCCCAAAGACGCATTGTACAGCGAGCTCGCCACTGGTATCAGACCCATCGGCCGTCCAATTCTCCGCATTAAAGACATCTGCAAACGCGACATGAAATCCTGTGACATTGATCACAAGTCGTGGGAGTCAGTTGGCAGCGTTCGCCAGAGCTGGCGGACAGCCATAAAGGCGGGGCTAAAGTGTGTTGAGTCGAAGAGACAGGAAAAAAGACAGAGGCGCAAGGGAAGAGCCAACTCTGTAACAGCCCCGACAACCAAATTTTTCTGCAGCACCTGTGGAAGAGCCTGTCACTCTGGAATTGGCCTTTATAACTACTCCAGGCGCTGCTCCACACACCACTGACCACCTCTAAGCGCTTCCCCATTGTCTTTCGAGATAAGGAGGCCAAAGAAGATTGAGCTGAGATAGTGAGTAATCCTGCCACTTTGGTGAAACTGCTCTTACATTAATGTGAACCATTCTGGACACCACAGGATATTGCAGATATTGAACAGATTCAGAAAAGAGTAACTAGAATGATTGAGATAACAGGCAGCATGTCAGAATCCATGAGGAAAGGCATCATCACCCTCATCTACAAGTGGAAGGGGGAGATGGCAGAAATCAGAAATTGGTGGCCCATCTCACAGCTAAATGTCGACGACAAGATTCTGCCCAAAGTCATCGTCAGTCGGGTCAAGTCTGTTCTGGCGTTGGTGATTCACCCTGACTGGACCTGTACTGTACCTGGAAGGAAGATCTCTGATAGTCTCATGCTACTCAGGGATATGATGTTCGGGACAGGAGGGTGTAAACGTGCCTCATTAGCTTGGACCAGGAGAAGGCCTTTGACAGGATATTGCAAACATACATGATGGACATGCTCTCCAAAATGGGGCTCGGAGAGGGAAACAAAATTGGATCAAACTGTTCAACACAAATGTCAATAGCGCAGTCTCAATCAATGTGTAGGAATCAGAAAGTTTCCCGATCCAATCTGGAGTCAGACAGGGCTGTCCTCTCTCCCCTGCCTTGTTTGTTTGCTGTAGCGAACCTTTTGCTGAGTCCATCAGGAAGTATATGGGCATAGGAGGAGTTACAATCCCAGACAGCGATGGCACTCAGGTCATGCCTCCCTGTACATGGACGATGTCTCCATCTTCTGCTCGGATCCGCTGTCCATTTGCAGACTGATGAGCATCTGAGACCAGTTCAAACTGGCCTTGAGAGCCAAAGTAAATCACGGCAAGAACAAAGCCATGTTCTTTGCGAACTGGGCTGACCGATCCTTTGTCTCGTTCACCGTCAGGTCAGACTACCTGAAGGTGCTGGGGATATGGTTCGGAAGGGCAGGGGCATGCGCCAAAACCTGGAAGGAGTGAGCAGCCATGGTGAACTATAAACTCAGCATGTGGGAGCAGCTTTCTCACTCCATTGTGGGTAAGAACCTAGTCATCAGGTGTGCGGCACTCACATTGTTGCTGTATGTTGTGCAGGTCTGGCCCAGACCCCACTCCTACGCTGTGGCGGTCACCCGAGCCATTTTCCGCTTTATCTGGAGATACAAAATGTGTGCGGCTGCATCAAGCTGTGCATAGATCCGCAGTATGTAAACACCAAGTGTCACAACGTGCTGAGGTTCTATCTGTCCCCGGTGTTGCAAAAGATGGGTCTGGTCACATTGCCATGGAACATTCCATCCAGTTGGACCATGCCGTACCACCTATCCCTCTTAAAAATGTTTGTGCAGAAAAGCACCTTTGACCACCAATCCATCAGACAGTGGTCTCCACGGAATGTCCTCAGGCCCTATGGGAAAAAGAGATGGTGGATCCTGTCGGATGGTTCCCCGAGCACACTGCCAAAGTCATTTGGCAGAATGCCTCATCACAAGAACTTTCATATAAGCTCCAAGACGTAGCTTGGGTGGTGGTAAGAAGAGCCCACCCTGTCAGATCCTTCCTGCATTCCCTGACTCTCACCACCTCCACACGCTGCCCTCGAGCTGGCTGTGTTGGGGAAGACACTGTCGTCCACCTCCTTCTGAAATGTGCCTTTGTAAAGTAGGTGCGGAAAGAGATGCAGTGGTTTTTGTTGAGGTTCCTCCCAAGCAGCTCTGAACACAGGACTCAGTGCTCTACAGGCTGTTCCCAGTGGGGCACAGGGAGATAAACATTAACTGCTGCTGGAGGACCATCAATTTGGTGAAAGACACTCTTTTGTCTGCCCGAAACTTGCTGGTCTTCCAGCGCAAAGAGTTGTCCACGGCCGAGTGTTGCAGACTGGCACATTCCAAGGTCCAGGACTACATGCTGAGGAACGCACTAACGCTTGGGGCAGCTGCAGCAAAGACTCAATGGGGAAAGGCCACTGTGTAAGGTCCTTTTGCCATAGTGAACCGAGGGGCTGGACCCATGGAAAACCCCTCGGGCTGTATACACCAAAATATGGCTTTGCTGTAAAATGTACATTGCATGTAAAATGGAATGGAAAGGTTGTGAGGCAACTCACTTCTTTACTGAAGAAAATTTATTTTCTTTGCACTTTCTGGAATGTCAACTTGGAGCTGTTTTGAACTGTTTTGTAATGTATTTTTTAACAGATTTTTATAAATAAAGTATATATTTAGAAAAAAAATTTTGTTTCCTGTAGGGAGTCCATCCCATTCTCCCAGTGTCTTCATCTCGAACACATCTATTCTAATGAGGCACCCATCCACAACGTTGCTTCTGTCATGTCTTCCTTTTGCCTCAATTGATGATTGTCCCCACTGTGATTAATAGGGCCCTCAACTGTGTCCAATCCATTTCCCGTACTTCTGCCCTCACCTCTTCCCCTTTCTCCATGACAGGGTTTCTCTTGACCTCACTTTACACCCCACTAGCCTCCACCTCCAAAAGTTCATTCTCCGCCATTTCCTGGACCTCCAGCATGATGCCACCACTAAACACAGTTTCCCCTTGCCTCCCCGTCAGCATTCTGAAGGGAGTGTTCCCTCTGCAACGCTCTGGTCCACTCATCCATCACCCCCGACACCTTGTTCCCTTCCCACGGCACTTTCCCATGCAATCGCAGGCGGTGTAATACTTGCCCTTGTACCTCCACTCTCCTCACCATCCAAGGCCCCATATACTCCTTTCAGGTGAAGCAGTAATTTACCTGTACTTCCTTCAATTTTGTATACTGTATTTGCTGCTCACAATGCGGTCACCTCTAGGCTGGAGAGACCAAATGTAGACTGGATGACATGCTTTGCAGAACACCACCACACAGTCCAAAAGCATGACCCCGAACTTCCGGTTGCTTGCCATTTCAACACCACCATCCATCCCCCCAACACCTTGCTCACATGCCCAAACTTCCTTTCTTGTCCTCCTGCACTCTTCCCGTGAACATCAACGCAAACTTGAAGAGCAGCACCTGATCTTTCGATTGGGCACTCTACAGCCTTGCAGACTCAACATTGAGTTCAACAATTTCAGAGCATGACTGGCTTTTTAAATTTTTTATTATATTTTTTTTTAACCATGTGCCTGTTCTTCATGTTGTGCTTTTGGATACAGCTGCTCATTCTTCTTCCATGAACACTCTGGATTTTGTCTTTGTCTTTTGCCATCACCATTGTTGTGATCCTGTTGTTGTTTTTGGGAAGAATGTGGTGTGCCTTTAAGCCTGGAAAGGGAGCAGTACTGCTTTAAGGCAGCAATCTCTAAAAACGGATAGAAAGCGTGCATTCTCGTTGCCCAGGATGCAACCACTCAGGACCAAAGATCGTGAGATACAATGTTACAATTTAATTTAGAACTGGCTTATAGTGGAAACAGACTGTTCTAACTCAGAGACACAGACAGACAGCTGAGCCAGCATATACTGAAGGAAAAGAGCTCTCTCTCTTAGTTTATTTAAACCCTATTTATTATTGTTAGCGGGAATGAACCTGAAAGAATCACTCGACACTCAGGTCTGCTCCAAACGTCAGACAGTTTATTGGGTTACGCCGGTGGGGAGCAGGTCACTGGGTAATCTAGATTCCTCTCCATCGAACTAAGGAAAATCATTAATACTTGTACAGTTTCAGACAGCTACCCAGCCCATCCCGGCTGGACATGGTCCAATCATAGTGATTATAAATTATATACATTGATTAGTAGAACCAATGAAATGGGTTACTAGGCATTGGGGGACTGCGTGGTCAGCTCATGCTCTTGGACAGCTAGGGGTTACTCATGCGGACATGATGTCTTCCAGATCCCCTGCTTCACTGTCCTTGGGCCTTATTGATACATAACATCTTATCTTAACCTTGTTACAGGCGGGTGATTTTGTCAGCATTCCATCTTTGTCGACATTTCATAAGGGCATCGGCTAGAGGCCACTTGATTAGACTCTGCTGAATTTATGTGAATCATCCCTTGTAAGGGATGTGGTCAAGTTAGCTGAGTCCCATGATGCCTTGCAAACATTTCATTGCTAGCTACAATTATATGTTATTAGTTATTCACATAGTATTTATTGCAGGTGCCTCTGCCCTGGGAATACACTTCAACAATCCCCCTTTTTGGTAGGAGACTAGCCCTAGTCTCATTAACCGACACTAATCGTTATCTCCCTTTTCTTTTAAACTGCCCGGTATTCCCTGCCTCAGATGTTCTAGCCAGTCACGTGATTTCAGGAATTCTGGACATTTTAGATCAAATTGACTTGATTCAACTGACTGTGTCCTACAGACAGACAAATCACCTTTCTTCCCTTTGCCTTGGTTTTCATCCACTTTCGTCGTACATATTTCCTGCATGATTGGTAGGTCAGTATGCCCCATATTATGGCCAGGATCAACTATATCCCTATCAGTACGTGTGATACTATCCGATTCCAGGGTTTGGATGTTCCCATTCATCCCCCAATCCCAAATCTTCTTCCACCAACTCTGGTTCTGCAATTCTGTATCAGTATCTTTCTCCAGATTTTTGATTTTTTGTCGGCAGTTGGTGGTAAAGCTTAACGGATTGACCCACCCTGAGCATTAATTCCATTAATACTTTGGCTAAGTGTGGGATGGGGGCCCGTTCTGGCTCCTCATAATCCTGCAGGTGGTCATGATCGGTGACGTTAATGATTTCGGTATCTCTGCGCTGAACCTGAGTTTTTTGAGCTTGCGGTTAGCACCGCAGCCTCGCAGCTCTAAGGACCCGGGTTCAATTCTGGGTACTGCCTGTGTGGAGTTTGCAAGTTCTCCCTGTGTCTGCATGGGTTTCCTCCAGGTGCTCCAGTTTCCTCCCACATGTCAAAGACTTGCAGGTTGATAGGTAAATTGGCCATTATAAATTGCCCCTTGTATAGGTAGGTGGTAGGGAAATATAGGGACAGGTGGGGATGTGGTAAGAATATGGAATTAGTGTAGGATTAGTATAAATGGGTGATTGATGGTCGTCACAGACTCGGTGGGCCGAAGGGCCTGTTTCAGTGCTGTATCTCTAAATCTAAATCTAAAATCTAAAATAGTGACAGATCGTAAAGGCATAAAGCAATGTATGGGTTCAGATATGATTTCTCTGACACAACCATCGGTTCGATTGAACCCACATTCATCCAATTCTCCCTGTCCCACTGGGTGAGGACATGCTGTAATGTCCCCCCTTTGCTTGCATCCCGTGAGGGAGGTTCCATATAGTGTATTGCTTCTGAGTATGGCAGAGGCTTCTGTTAAATAGTAGCGGAGGGAGGTGTTACCTTGTATGACCCCAATATTTTCCAATTGGTAATGGGGAAATGGCCCTGAGTCCCGTGTGACTATCGGGATCATCAGGACTATTCCCACTCCCGTGGCTTTGCCCATTTCACAATCTGAGATCACTGGGTATCCTCTGGTGAGTCCTTTCAGAGTACAATTGTCCAGTGTCCCTTTTCTCTCTGCTAATCGAGATAAATGTGAGCTGTCTATACAATCGGGCACCTCCCCCCTTTGGATCTGATTGAGGTTGTGTCATGTCTGCCCCACCATCCACAAGCCATAAGCATGACAGAGTTGTCCCTGCCTTAGCTTTCTGGCATCTCCCTTTTCTCTATCTATGAGGTGATTGATGGTTTTGGCATGGGCGTCTAATATCGTAATTCCATCTAATTGTATTCCCATGCCCTCCTCTCCCAGATTGGCCTGATTCTCCTGATTTTCCTCGGCTCTCCCTAAGAGTTCCTTCATTGCTCCTTTAAGTCGTTCCACCTTTTCATTTAGACCTTGTATGTCCAGTGAGTTTACTACGGAGGTACCGGTATTGAATCCGGTAGCAACATCGTTAACTATTCCCCTTTATTTTCTGGAAAGCTGATCCTGGCCTCAAAATCTAGTGGCACCCATGGCATCGGCAGCCTGCTGCATTACAACCCTACTTAATAGACTATACATATTTCTCGCCTGTTCTGTACAATATTCTGGCATTTGTATTCCCGAGATATTGATCAGGACAGGCACAATTTCATGTTTAACATTATCATATAATATTTCACCTTCATTGAAAAGTGCAATTCCATTCTCTGGTCCTTTAGTAATTGTGGGACATGGCAATTTCTCGGGTTGGGTGGTGTTTAATATGGGGCGTTTGTGTCGGAGGGGGAGGAAAACATAACCCACCTCCTCATAATAACCACATAATCCCACCCCCTTTCTATAGGTAGTCATGGGGGCTGAGGTCCGACAGGTGTTGCATACAATATACCGAACGTGCACCTATCAGGGTTTTTTGTTTCACTTCGTCGGATGCAACTGGCTCTTATTGTATCAGTGGAGAACTGTATGCATACTTTACCTTTTCCCGAGTGGACTTGTAACCATGCATTAAAATAAGCTTTATCTCTACTCCAGTCCTTGGCTGTTGGGATACATATACCATCAGTGAAATAATACAAAGCCCCATAGTTCATGTAGTTATGTTCCTCCTGTGTTTGTTGTAGCTTCAGTGGTGCATCAGCATTCTCTTGTGCTTGTATTAATCTCAGAGTTCCCAGTATCATGAGTTCCCAGAGTCGAAGTGCCCACTGTGGTTTCATCACTTCAGGTGTTTTAATCTGGGGATTTAAACAAAATGACCTCGTCGTCACCAGGTGTTAGTTCCTGGTCTACTCATTTCCTCACCTGTGTGGGCCAAAAATGTTCTATTGTCTTTTATAATAGTCCCACATCTATCTCGTCAAGTCCGTGTCTGCACTGCCGTCGGATTTGCATCTGAGGATGCTGCGCTCGTGCCTGAGTGGTGATCCATTTGAATACCACCCAGACTCCGGTTAACATCATCACCACTCCCAGTCCCCCAAACAATCCATTCTCAAACATCTTTATATACCTTCAGTTGGGACCAGTGTTTCCATCGGCCCTTCCCTTTACCATTAATTTGTCTCCCACAACAGGCACCTTTGTCTGTTCCTCTTTCATGTCTGCTTCTATAGAATCTCCTGCCTCAGCTCATACAGTTGTCTGCACAGCTCCTTCACAAATCTTTTAACCCTATCTCTCGTGGGTCCTACTTCCTCACTACTTGCTACGACATACCTTGGCAGTCTCATTACCCTTCCTGTCATTAGTTCAGTTGCTCTACATGTAACAAATCACATCTGCACACTTACATCGGTATCACAAGATCATGCCAAACATTCTGAACTCTCAGGTGATCTTATCAAAAGATCAAATGTCAGCGGTGGGGAAAGGGGGGCGCTGGTGGTGTCTATCTGAGACCATTGCTTTCCTCCCCCTGCAGGGTCCTGATGTCTCAGGTTATGGCCAGACTTTCAAATGTAGCTCTCTTAAAAACTCATATCTCCAAAAGAAAACTATCAATTGCCAGTCTTATCTACACTTTCCTGATTTTCACTGGAAAATTCTAGGCTTCTTGGAAATTTCACACTATATTAATTTAACTGTTTGAATTCTAATTTCACCATTTGTTTATCCGCGGAATTCCTTTATTAGTTCTTGCATCAGCCAGATCTGATTGCCAATTCCCATTAATTATAATTCTATTTCATTTTGAGCTCTGGAGAACCTTTACAATTAATATTCATAGTTCCTTAAAATAGAAATCAAACATTTCCGTTTGATTCCAGGCATTAGTGTATATTGTTTGTGTTTTTTTAACCTTAGATGACATTTTAATTCCTTAAATAATTTGCCAAATTAAACTGGATTTTCGACATCTCAGATTATTCCAAATTCAAATAACACTTTGAATGCTTTAAATAACCACTCATATCAATTTAATTTTGTTTATCGATTCCAATTTCTTATGCCCAGACTTGGTGATATTGCATTTTTTTTTTGCAATAAAGACAGAAGTGCTTGCAAATATTTCCCCGTCTCAAGCACTTTGTCTCATTGATAAAGATAGTTGCAGCAAGGTTAATTTCTTTGCTTGTCTCCAAGGGGGCGGAGCAAAGCATTCTCAGCTGTGTCGCTTTACGTAACCCTTTTTTTCCTTATCGGAAAGAACTAAACTCCATTTTAAACGTTTTTTTTGGTATCCTTAGGATGTTAATACAACAAAATCTTTAGTAACATTATCAACTTCAAAGGAAACCATATCAGGAAAGACAGCATTTTAGATTAAACTCCAATTGATTCCAAACCTCTAGCATCTTTTGTAAGATATTTCTAGTCCAAGGATTTTATACGACCAAGATGATTCCAAATTCCAGTTCACATCAATGAAAATTTAAAAGTTTTCCTCAATATAACAGGTTAGTTAACCTTAACAGTATTAATTTAATTCAGACTTATTAACTTATAATACTTATTAACTATACACAGAACAGAATAGCACGTGTTTCTTTTCAAAGATAGGTAAATTATGTCATTTTTCTTCTTTGGACGCCTTTTCAAATGACTGTAATAAAACCAAAAACTAAAGTAAAAGTTATTTAACATTCTTACAACAAAAGACTTAACACCAGCTCCTTACGCAAACTTTAATCTTTCCCATTCTCCTTTGCTTATCCTTCTCTCCCTGAAAACAATATTCAATTTTTTGATATTTGCTACTTAAGAATAGTCATTAAAACATGTCTTCAAGTTTAGACTGCAAAATAAAGCAATAGCAGAGTTTCCAATTAAAGCAGTGTTTTAAACTTCAAATTGGATTTCTGCCAGACATCTTCAGACCTTCAAGGCTGAAGCTTATCTCTTAGAAAATTGTTCATTGCCTTTTCACAGTTGCAAAACCAACTTTAAAAAATAAAACTTTAACTTAAAATATAATTCAAGTTTATATCCCATTCCTGGGTGCACAATCTCAAATTGAAATGAACACACTCAACGATCACTTTTCACACTCATTCAATTCCAAACAACTTAATCGACTCATGCTTTCAACATTAAAGTCAGGCTACAAAGAGTTAACGATAGTCGGTTCTACAGAACACAAGCTGTACATCCCAGACATTCAATTCATTCGTGGACGCTTCCAATATTCACACATTCGACTCAAAGACACAGTAACTTGTTTTTACTCTAAAACATAGTCTTTTATGTCACTCTGACATAAACTTAGTGAATGCTTTTCTTCTTTTTGTCACTACTCCCTTTGTTTTGTGGCAGGGTCGTGGGGATTCCAATTAGATCTAATCATCTTATCGATAAGTTTCTTGTTCTTAACTTCCAAATAATACATAAGGGAACCCTCTGGCCCCACTCGAGCTCCATCTTTTCTATCTTTTCACTGGCCAGGCTTGGTTAGGATTAGAACCGTTAGAAATCTACTCTCAGAGGTCCGCTTTTGATCTAGCGCAACTTGTAGTAGACTGTCTCCGAGCTAACTGTCGGGTCACAAGTCTGTCAGTATTTCACACAAGCTTATGATACAATTCTTAAACACTTTAAGCAATTCCCGGCAGCGCACTACAAATCTTAACGAATTACCTGCCACCATTTGATTATTGGTCAGACCCTGTTCACAGTTTGAAATTCGTTGGTCACTGAACACCACCTGGTCCCGGGATAAGTTTTTAGCAGTACTTATTATGAGTAAAGATACTCACCCAGTACTTCTAATGGTATCAAACGACCGCCGCATCCTGTTCGTCTCAAATTCGGAATCAGGGTCCAGCCAACTCCCCCTTGGCCCCTTAGTTCCCTTCACCCACTTGATCCTGGCCGTCACGCGGGACTAAATCCTCTTAATTCAGGCTCAGGCTGGGTGATTGGGATATCGGGGTTACAGAAAAGCTGACTTACACCTCATCCTGCTGACTACGCTAATTGTTAGCAGGAATGAATCTGAAAGAATCACTCGACACTCGGGTCTGCTCTAAACGTCAAACAGTTTATTGGGTTACGCCGGTGGGGAGCAGGTCACTGGGTAATCCAGATTCCTCTCCACTGAACAAAGGAAAATTATCAATACTTATACAGTTTCAAACAGTTACTCAGCCCATCCTGTCTGGTCAATGTCTAATCATCGTGATTATAAATTATTTTCATTGATTAGTAGAACTAATGAAATGGGTTACGAGATATTGGGGGACTGCGTGGTCAGCTCATGCTCTTGGACAGCTAGGGGGTACATGATGTCTTTCAGATCCCCTGCTTCACCGTCCTTGGGCCTTGTGCATACATAACATTTTATCTTAACCTTGTTACAGGCAGGTGACTTTGCCAGCCTTCCATCTTTGTCGACATTTCTTAAGGGCATCAGCAAGAGGCCACTTGATTAGACTCTGCTGAATGTATGTGAATCATCCCTTGTAAGGGATGTGGTCAAGTTAGCTGAGTCCCATGATGCCTTGCAAACATTTCATTGCTAGCTACAATTATATGTTATTAGTTATTCACATAGTATTTATTGCAGGTGCCTCTGCCCTGGGAATACACTTCAACAATTATTCTCTCTGAATTCTGATGGCAAGCCAGGTTAATTTCTTAAAAGAAAAGAACCAAATTCCTTTACCGAAGGAACTGTAATTTTTGAAATTCATCACTGGAGAAGGAAAGCATCCCTTCAACTGCTGAATTAGACTACAGACTGTTCTACTGTTGAAGAACCTTTTCTCTCCCCCATCGGATGGCTGTGAGAACTTCAAGCGACCTTGGACTGTTCCACATTCGACATGAGCGTAAATCTGAAAGGATTGTCATTTTTTGTATTTTAAAAGTACTGTTTAAGAATTTAGTTTTTCTAATTAAACAGTTAATTTATTGATCTAAAGACACCTGGTCTGGTTAGCCTCATTTGGGGGTTAATAGATTGTACAATTTGGCTGGGTCTTCCTTTAATTTGGAAAGTTTAAAAATGATGTGTTAGGCAATCTGTGGAGGGATCTGATTGAATTAACAATGCGTTTCGACCACCACAATCAGATTCGTGAATTTTGACTGGGGGCTTTGATTGGAGCAGTCGGTCATAACACCATTAACAGTCTCTTTACTTCTGTCACATGACATCTTTGGTATATAATCTCTCCTGCCCTCTGCCCAAGCACACACCTTCCCTTTCATTCTCTTCCCCATCCCCCCACCGCAACCTAATGCCCCCTTTCCCCCACTTCACATGCTTAAAAACTAATACTTTTCGAATCTTGATTCTGGGATCTGAAGTTGGCCCCATAGAGTCATGGAGTCATAGAGTTGTACAGCATAGAAACAGGCCCTTCGGCCCACCGTGTCCATGCCGACCATAATGCCTATCTGTACTAATCCCACCTGCCTGCATTAATTCCATATCCCTCTATGCCTTGCTCATTCAAGTACCTCTCCAGATGCCTCTTAAATGTTGCTACTGTTCCTGCCTCCACCACTGCCTCAGGCAGCTCATTCCAGATATCCACTATTCTTTGTGTGAAACATTTACCCCTTTGATCCCCTTTAAACCTCCTCCCTCTCACCTTAAATCTATGCCCTCTAGTTTTAGTCACCCCTACCATGGGAAACAGACCCTGGCTATCTACCCTATCTATGCCGCTCATAATTTTATATACCTCTATCAGGTAGTGCGGCGACCAGAACTGCACACAGTACTCCAAATGTGGCCTAACCAACATTATGTACAACTGTAACATGACGTCCCAACTCTTGCACTCAATGCCTCGGCCGATGAAGGCAAGCATGCCATACGCCTTCTTCACCACCTGTCTACCTGTGTTGCCACTTTCCGGGAACTATGTCCTTGCACCCCAAGGTCTCTCTGCTCAAGAACACTCCTCAGGGCCCTGCCATTCACTGTATATGTCCTGCTCTGGTTTAACTTCCCAAAATGCATCACTTCACACTTGTCTGCATTAAATTCCATTTGTCACTCCCTTGCCCACTTTCCCAGTTGATCTGTTGTAACCTTAGACAACCTTCTTCACTGTCCACTATTCCATCAATTTTGGTGTCATCTGCAAACTTACTAATCATGCCCCTTACATTCACATCAAAGTCATTAATATATAGGACAAACAACAGAGGGCCCAGCACCGATCCCTGCGGCACACCACTGGTCACCGGCCTCCAATCTGAAAAACAACCCTCTACTACCACCCTCTGTCTCCAATCACCAAGCCAATTTTGTAACCAATTTGCGAGCTCACCCTGGATCCCATGTGTTCTAACCTTCTGGACCAGCCTACCATGCTTGTCAAAGACCTTGCTAAAGTCCAGATGAGGCCCACTGTGACCTCATCGTTGGCTGGGCCCACCCAAATCTCCTGGCAGAGACACCGTGGTGCCCCTCCTAACCCGCCGCTGGGCGACAGGACCACAATTAGCATGTGCAAATCAATACAATCTGCGGCACAGTGGCGCAGTGGTTAGCACTGCAGACTCACAGCTCCAGCAACCTGGGTTCAATTCTGGGTACTGCCTGTGTGGAGTCTGCAAGTTCTCCCTGTGTCTGCGTGGGTTTACTCCGGGTGCTCCAGTTTCCTCCCACAAGCCAAAAGACTTGCAGGTTGGTAGGTAAATTGGCCATTATAAATTGCCCCTAGTATAGGTCGGTGGTAGGGAAATATAGGGAAGGTGGGGATCTGATAAGAATATGGGATTAGTGTAGGATTAGTATAAATGGGTGGTTGATGGTCAGCACAGACTCGGTGGGCCGAAGGGCCTGTTTCAGTGCTGTAACTCTAAACTAAACTAAACTAAACAATTATTACATTTGCATGTACTTACTCTTAATCTTGATGGCCCAAGCGTCCAGCACACCCGTGCCTTCAGATCCTCGTCCGGGTAAACGAGGTGCAACACTGGTGGGGAGAGGGGAGGAGGGAAATTTCTCAGTGTGGGGTGTGGGGGGGCGGAGTCAAATTAACATCATGCATGTAGAGGACGGTGGGAAGGGTTGTAGTTTATGGTTTGTGCAGTTTGGGCCAGTGGGTGGGGGTGGGGGGAAGGTCAGATGGTAAAGGTAAGTGTTTTGTGGGACAATGGGCAAATGGTTAATTTAATTGTTGTTGGGGGTGGGAGTTAGGCAAAAGAAATGTATTTTGAAATGTTATTGAATATTTCTCTAAATATTAAAATAAGCCAGTCGGGTTGACTATCCTTTAAAAATGGGGTCAGCTGCTGTGCACAGGCAGCTGACGCCATGACCAGGGATGAACAACTCGCTCCCTCTTCATGACTGGTGGGGAGGTGGGCGGTCCACCCCAGCTATTTAAATGAGCCACCGCGATCTGAAGCGCAGTGGCTCTTTGGCGAGCAACCCGCTCAGGCACGCTGTCATTTTTGAAGCTCACCTCCAAGATTGGCAACAAGTTTATAAAATCCAGCCCATTAACTCTACTTCTCTCTCCATAGATGCTGAGTATTTCCAGCACTTTCTGTTTTTAATTTCAGAATGATTGAGGGTCTGGATGGACACCGCAATAAAAATATTGCCCCTTCACCCCCCCACCCCCAAATACTAATTGCACTCTACCCCGCAAAAATGACTTCCATGCAAGACTTGACCTTTACCTCCCAAACTGTTCAAAGTGCAGAGGTCACCCCTTTGCCTCCTCCCCGACAATATTAATGCACATTTGACCGCCTCCCCTCACACTACACTGAAAATCCTATGTGCCCCCTTCCCCATCTCAGTGGTGCCAGCTTTCCCTTGACAGGAAGGTGAATGCACGTGAGTGTCGGCTGCCACTTGGAAGATCCCGGGCAACAGGTAAGATCGCTGATAATTATATATAAATTTACATGTACAAAATCGAGTCTTTTTGCTCCAGCAAGTAGCTGTGAGGCGTTGTCTAGTGATGGGAGAACCATTTAAATATGTAATGACCGAGGTGGGAGGAGTTCACTGTTTGTTCTAGTCCCACTTTCCCACAGGTCACAATGTATTATTTTAAATTTTCCCACTTCTCAATACAGTCAATCATATACTCCATTTTTCCCAGAATAGAACACACTAACCGGGTTTCTATAATGAACAACAAAATTATCAGTTTATTATAAAACAAGTCTTAAGTAGTAATGAAGTAAAGCATGAACACACAGATCAAAATGTTTAAAGTTCCCCTTTTTTTAACCTTAGTCCCTTCACACTCACACACACACAAATACACTAACTTTTCAGATATTCTTCAAAGACAGGATGCGAGATGAATTAACACCATGAACTTCTCAGGGTCCTTCAGAGATATTGGAAAATGAAGCTGGGTTGTGGTCTTCTCTCCTTTTTACTCTTCTTCAACAGACTTGACTTTATCTGCCACTCACTCCATAATGTAAAACACACACTCTGACCCACAACCAAAAAGCTTGTGAGGTTTCTCCCATTTCTGAATGTATCCTGCCCTCAAGATCCAAATCATTCCAAGGAGAGATATTGTGGTCCCTTCATTAAACAGTTCAGTGTCATTTTGAATAACAGTTCAGAGGCCGGACTCTCTATCCGGAATTTTACGTTGGTGTGGAGGCTGGCCCACTGACCATAAAGTCAGGAGGAGCCCGCTTCCACCGGGCTTGGGAGTCACGTCAGTATTTTACATTTCCCAGGCTCTTAATTCGACTAGGGCAGGAATTCAACCAACTTGAGGGAGGAATTCCCACCTCCAAGAGCTGCCAGCTAATCAGTGGGCTGGCAGCTCTCAGCCCCAGCAGGGTCACCGGGAGCGGTGTCCACTGCTGAGACTGCACCCAGTGAACAGCAGTGACATCGATGTCGACCCCGGCACATATGAGTTTTTGGGGCCTTTTAGATTTTATTTAGATTTAGAGATACAGCACTGAAACAGGCCCTTCGGCCCATCGAGTCTGTGCCGACCATTAACCACTCATTTATACTAATCCTACACTAATCCCATATTCCTACCACATCCTCACCTGTCCCTATATTCCCATATTCCCTACCACCTACCTATACTAGGGGCAATTTACAATGGCCAGATTACCTATCAACCTGCAAGTCTTTTGGCTGTGGGAGGAAACCGGAGCACCCGGAGGAAACCCACACAGAAACAGGGAGAACTTGCAAACTCCACACAGGCAGTACCCAGAACTGAACCCGGGTCGCTGGAGCTGTGAAGCTGCAGTGCTAACCACTGCACCACTGTGCCGCCTTGCTGGGAACAATTGGCAGTTGGGGCTTCAGGGGGGCACTCTGTGGGCACGGGGCATCCGATCAGGAGCCGCACACCCCAAGTCCCCACGGAAACCTCCAGGTTTTAATTGGTGGCCTTCTGCGGGGATTAAAGCACCCACCCACCACTGGTAAAATTGCAGCAAAGGCAGAAAAGCATCAGGAACAGCAGCCCCCTGCCTTCCACTCAACTTTACTCCCCCCCCTCACCTGCCACCAGCTCACTCCAGTGGGGGGCGTCAAATTCGTGCATGAATGTAGAGATATGCCAAGGGACCTGGGGGCTGGTGGGACTTTACCAGACCTGAGTCAACACAAGCAAGAAAACTGGAAACCAAGAACAGGTCACAACACTGAATTGTTCACGGATACAGAGTTCTGATACAGTTTTTATTAAAAATCACACAATTAGTAAGGATCTCAAAGTCAGTGACTGTATCTCGGAGAGGAGGCCATTTGGAAAAGAACAAGGACAGCAATAGAGGGAATACAATAGAAATTCATGTTGTATTTTACTAATTACCTCATTTAAATAATTTAACAATTCGATTCGTTGGATATTTCACCCCATTCTTTAACTCCTCCCTGAATTTACTCTGGGTTCCTGCATAAATAAACGGGTTGATGCAAGAACCCAAAAGCTGAAGCATTATTCCACTTTCCTCCAGAATAAAATTTGATTCATTGAAATTTGAACCTGAGAAATAACTAATACCCTCTATTCGGACATAGAGAACCCTTATAAAAAATAACAAATATAGCAGGATGAAACTGCCCGAGATGGCGAAGAGTAAAACAATGGACTTTCTCCGCTTCTCCATCTCTGGGTCACTCTGTTTATCTCTATTGCTGTGAGCCAGGAGTCTCCTGCGTACTCTACTGGCCGATAAAATGTGTCTGATGGTCAGAGCATTGAGCAGTAAAATCAGAATGAATGGGAGACAAGGGGTTAAAATGATAAAAATCCAGTCATATGCAGCCCATCCAGATGATGTATAATATATTAATTTGATGCTGCAGAACCAGGGTATGTTGTTAACTATGTAATTAGGTTCATATATGAAATACATGAAGACGTTTTTCAAACAGCTCAGTGTACAGACCGTTGCGACAATCACCGCTGCTGTTTTCTCAGTGCAATATTTTAGTTTCAGTTTCTGGCAACAAATGGCCATAAATCGATCAAAGGAGAAAGCGGCTGTTAACCAGACAGAACAGCTGACGGCTGTATAGTTTAGGACAGAACGGACACTGCATACGGGTGTGATGGACAGGAAACTGAGTGGGAAATAAATACCAGCAATCCGGTTTAATATCACTGCAATGATAATGACCAGGAGATCCGTCACTGCCATGGACACCAGGTAGTAAGTGGTACATCTGGAGAGACCACATCTTCCTCGGGACAGGATCACAATCACTGTCAGGTTAGCTGCAACAGAGAGAGAGAGAAAGGCTGAGTGAAAGCAGGAGGGTGTATATGTGTGAGCGAGTGAGAAGAGGAAAGTTACTGGTCCAACTCCCAGCAAAATCAGCTGTTTTACAGGATTCTGTGTGAAATTTACAGTTTTGGTTTGTGATCCTGAGTTGGACACGATCATAAGATCATAAGAACTAGAAGCAGGAGTAGGCCGTCCGGCCCCTCGAGCCTGCTCCACCATTCAATAAGATCATGGCTGATCTTTTCGTGGACTCAGATCCACTTACCCGTGCTCACACCGTATCCCTTAATTCCTTTATTGTTCAAAAAGATATCTACCTTAGCTTTAAAAACGTTTTCTGAAGAAGCGTCAACTACTTCACTGGGCAAGGAATTCCAGAGATTAACAACCCTCTGGGTGAAGAAGTTCCTTCTCAAATCAGTCCTCAGTCTGCTCCCTCTAATCTTGAGGCTATGCCCTCTTGTCCTAGCTTCACCTGCCAGTGGAAACATCCTCTCTACTTGTATCTTATCTATTCCCTTCATAATTTTATATGTTTCTATAAGATCCCCCCTCATTCTTCTGAATTCCAATGAATATAATCCCAATCTACTCAGTCTCTCCTCATAAGCCAACCCCTTCAATTCCGGAATCAACCTAGTGAACCTCCTCTGCACCCTCTCCAGTGCCAGTATATCCTTTCTCAAGTAAGGAGACCAAAACTGCACACACTACTCCAGGTGCGGCCTCACCAGTACCTTATACAGCTGCAACATAACCTCTCTGCTTTTAAACTCCATCCCTTTAGCAATGAAGGACAAAATTCCATTTGCCTTCCTAATTACTTGCTGTACCTGCAGACCAACCTTCTGCGATTCATGCACAAGGACACCTAGGTCCCACTGCATAGCAGCATGCTGCAACTTTTTACCATTCAAGTAATAATCCTTTTTACTGTTACTCCTACCGAAATGAATGACTTCACATTTATTAACATTGTATTCCATCTGCCAGACCTTTGCCCAATCACTCAATGTATCTATGTTCCTCTGCAAAGTTTCACAGTCATCTGCACACTTTGCTCTGCCACTCATCTTAGTGTCATCTGCAAACTTTGACACCCTACACGTGGTCCCCAAATCCAAATCATCTATATAAATTGTAAATAATTGCGGTCCCAACACAGATCCCTGAGGCACTCCACTAGTGACTGATTGCCAACCAGAATAGCACTCATTTATCCCTACTCTCTGCTTCCTGTTAGTCAACCAATCCTCTATCCATGCTAATACTTTACCCCTAACGCCATGCATCTTTATCTTATGCAGCAGCCTCTTATGCGGCACCTTGTCGAAGGCCTTTTGGAACTCTAGGTACACCACATCCACTGGGTCCCCATTGTCCACCTTGCTCGTAATGTCATCATAGAATTCCAAAAGATTTGTCAAGCATGACCTGCCCTTCATGAACCCATGCTGCATCTGCCCAACGGGACAATTTCTATCGAAATGCCCTGCTATTTCTTCCTTGATAATGGACTCAAGCATCTTCCCCACTACAGAGGTTAAGCTAACCGGTCTATAATTCCCCATCTTTTGTCTACCTCCCTTTTTAAACAGTGGCGTCACATCTGCTGTTTTCTAATCTGCTGGAACTACCCCAGAGTCCAGCGAATTTTGGAAAATTACCGCCAGTGCACCTGCTATTTCTCCCGCCATCTCTTTTAGTACCCTGGGATGCATTCCATCAGGGCCAGGAGACTTATCAATCCTTAGCTCCATTAGCTTGCCCAACACAATTCTGGGTACTGCCTGTGTGGAGTTTGCAAGTTCTCACTGTGTCTGCATGGGTTTCCTCCGGGTGCTCCGGTTTCCTCCCACATGCCAAAGACTTGCAGAGTGATAGGTTAATTGGCCATTATAAATTGCCCCTAGTATAGGTAAGTCGTAGGGAAATATAGGGACAGGTGGGGATGTGGTAGGAATACAAAATTAGGGTAGGATTAGTATAAATGAGTGGTTGATGGTCGGCACAGACTCTGTGCGCCGAGGGGCTTGTTTCAGTGCTGTATCTCTAAACTAAACTAAACTAAACTACCTCTTCCGTAATAATGATTGTTTCCAGGTCCTCACCTACGTTCGTCTCTTTGTCAATTACTGGCATGTTATTAATGTCCTCCACTGTGAAGACCGATACAAAATACCTGTTCAATGCCTCGGCCATTTCATCATATCCCATAACTAAATTCCCCTTCTCATCCACTAAAGGACCAACGTTTACTTTAGCCACTCTTTTTCGTTTTATATATTTATAGAAACTTTTGCTATCTGTCTTTATATTCTGTGCTAGTTTTTTCTCATGTTCTATCTTACTTTTTTTTATAGCTCTTTTTGTGGCTTTCTGTTGACCTTTAAAGTTTTCCCAATCTTCTAGTTTCATGCTGTTTTTGGCCACTTTGTATGCCTTCTCTTTCAATTTGATAGCCTCCCTTATTTCCTTAGACACCCATGGCAGATTACCCCTTTTCTTCTCGTCCTTGCTTTTCACTGGAATATACTTTTGCTGAGCACTTTGAAGAATTACTTTGAAAGTCCTCCACTGCTCGTCAACTGTCCCACCATAAAATCTTTGCTTCCAGTCTACTTTAGCCGAGTACTCCCTCATTCTATTGTAGTCCCCCTTGTTCAAGCGCAGGACCTTGGTATTGGATATTATCTTCACACTCTCCATCTGTATTCTAAATTCAACCATACTGTGATCACTCCTTCCAAGAGGATCCCTAACTATGAGGTCATTAATTATTCCTGCCTCATTACACAGGACTAGATCTAGGATAGCTTGCTCCCTCGTCGGTTCCATTACATACTGTTCAAGAAAACTATCACGGATACACTCAACGAACTCCTCCTCAAGGCTACCCTGACTGAGCTGGTTCGACCAATCTACATGTAGATTAAAATCCCCCATGATAATTGCCGTACCATTTTTACAGGCATTAGTTATTTCTTTGTTTATTGCCCGCCCCAATGTGATGTTATTATTTGGTGGCCTATGGACTACGCCTATCAATGACTTTTTCTTCTTAGAGATTCTAATTTCCACCCAAATGGATTCAACCTCATTCTCCATAGAACGTACATCATCTCTCAGCACCGCCCTGATGTCGTCCTTGAATATCACAGCTACACCACCTCCCTTACCTTCCTGTCTGTCCTTCTGAATAGTCTGGTACCCCTGGATATTTAACTTCCAGTCGTGACCAACCTGTAACCATGTCTCCGTAATGGCGACCAAATCATATTCATTCGCGATGATTTGCGCCGTTAACTCATCAACCTTGTTACGAATGCTACGAGCATTCAGGTAAAGTGCCTTTTTGCTAGCTTTCTTACCTTCATGTTTTCCAACATCTCTAATAATAACTCCTGAGTTATCCTTCCTTTCTGCTTCTTTCATAGTCTGCCTTGAACTTAAACCCTCCTGCACACATGTTAACCTGCTGCTTACCTTTTTATTTACCATCATACTCCCTGTCGTTTTCCGTTTCCCTTCCCCCTGAGTCACTAGTTTAAAGTCCTAGAGACCACCCTATTTATCCATTTCGCGAGAACACTGGTTCCAGATCGGTTCAGGTGGTGACCGTCCCATCGGTACAGATCCCCCCGGTTCCAAATCTGATGCCAATGCCCCATGAAATGGAACCCCTCTTTCCCACACCACTCCCTTAGCCACGTGTTTACTTCCCTAATATTCTTATCCCTAAGCCAATTTGCACGTGGCTCGGGCAGTAATCCGGAGATTATGACCCTCGAGGACCTGTTCCTTAATTTCGTTCCTAGTGCTTTATAATCCCTAAACAGGTCCTCCATCCTAGCCTTGCCTATGTTGTTAGTCCCAACGTGGACCACAACAATTGGATCCTCCCCCTCCCGCTCCAATATCCTTTCAAGCCGCTCATAGATGTCCTGCACCCTGGCACCGGGCAGGCAACACACCATGCGGGACTCCCGATCAGGCTTGCAAAGGATACTATCTATCCCCCTAATTATAGAATCCCCTATAACTACCACTTGTCTTTTTGCTCCCCCCTCTTAAATGGCCTTCTGCACCATGGTGTAAGCACGACTGCTTGCACTACAGGCACTTGCTTCAGTGTTTAAAACAATCATGTGGATTAAAAATATAGGACTGAATTTTACCGCCCCCCCCCCTCCACCTCGACATCAGGGTCATGGCGGGGGTGGGGGGCGGCTGGAAAATTCCTCCAGCAGAGGCCCAGCACTGGCCTCAACGCCGGGAAGGCCCAGCATGATAATTATATATTGACATTTATTTAAATAAACAAATTCATTACATCCCAGCTCCCGCCATTGGTCATGAGTGATATTGGTGCTGGTAGCCTACACTTCCTTTCCTTAGGATCCCCATCCAGGGATTCAGGTGGAACACTGGTGGGGAGGGGGGATAAGATACATTTTTCAGTGAGGAAGGGGGGGGGAACAGGGTCATCCGATTGGCGAAGGAGATGGTGAGAAGGGGTAAAGTGCATAGTATATGACCATTGTGGGGGGGAAGGTCAGGTGGACAAGGGAAGTATTTCTGGGGGAGAGAATGAATTAAATGTTTGTTGGGGTTTGGGAGAGGGGCTAGAAGCATTTATTTAATTTTTCTATTTTAACTCACTATTTCTTGATACATGACAATTGAAAGTTAAGGCTTGAAGCCCTTTCAAAATGGCACAGGTGCCTGCGCAATGACACCTGTCGCCATTACCGGGGATGGACAGCCCGTCCCTCCACGTCATTGGAGGGGGCGGTATGCCCCGGGCACTTAAATGACCTACTATGTTTAATATCACAGGGTCTCTGTGCCATGCGGTCCGCCATTCTGACTTCCATAGTTTATGCCCGCCACCGATTTCGATGGAGGACCTGTAAAATGCAGCCGATGACAGACCAATGACATCAGAATGTTACATAATGAAGCATAATAGAGATTAGAATGGATCGAAAATTCATGGATATCAAATAGACAGGAAATATGTGATGAATAAATAGCACAAAAACCATTGAAACATCTGGAAACTAACAAGAGACGAGGAAAAAGTTGCATTTAAACTGGGCCTGATCCTGCTGAGGACGTACAGTGCCCTCATCCAATGAATTAATGCAAAATTATTGTGTGTTGGAAAATACGGAAGTCAACTCACTCAAAAAGATTCTAAACAGCAAGGAGCGAATGGTCAATTGGTGCTTTCTGACTTTACAGAGGGAATATTGGTGAGGACGCAGTGATAAGCCTCAGCTCTTCCTCTGATAGTCACCTGGGATCTTCAGTGTCGTCTGAACTGCTGGAATTGGCAGATGATGAGGTCTCATTCAGGGAAAAGCTCCTTCTATAATGTAGCACTTCTTCGGTACTGCACTGTGCTGCTGGGAAATGTAATTAGCTTCTTCACATAGTAGATATTGAACTTAAAACCTTTTGACTCATGTGAGAGATGCCACCAGTTGTACAGCCTCACTCAATATGGAGAAAAGAGTGAAGACGGGAACATTGATTCCAGCAATTCTTGTTTTTGTTCCAGAACATTGTCAGATGCTGGGAGCAGAAGGAACACTTGGACTCCACAGAAGTCTCTGTAGAACCATCAGCAGCAGCTAATGTGGAAGAGGAGAGCCAGGCCGAACTACTGAGAGTTAGAGACTGAGAGTAGAAACATTACCCTCTGTAAGTTTAGGGTAAGTGCAGACAACTCTGAGTGGGAAGGGTGAACTGTCAGAGGCCGTGGTCCATATTGGTACTAACAACATAGGTTGAAAGAGGGTTGACATCATTCAGTCTGATTTTAGGGAGCTGAGAAAGAAACGAGCAAACAGGACCTCAAATGAAGGAATCTCCAGATTGCTCCAGGTGCCATGTACTGGTGAGTATAGAATAGGAAAGAGCAGATGAATGTCTGGCTGGAAGTGGTGAATGAGGGAGATCTTTAGATTCCTGGGACATTGAGAGCAGTTCTGGGGGAGATGGGACCTATAGAGGCCGAGCCAGGACCAATACCCTCGAGGTGCAGTTTGCTAGTGCTGTTGAGAGGCTTAAAAGAGCTTGGCAGGGGGTTGGGAACCAAGATGGAGAATTAGGAATGATAAACAAGGTGCACAAAGGATTAGAAGAAGCAGATAGCACTAGAGAAAGAAACAGTGAGGCATGAGGTGGGGTCAGAGTAAGAGGCAGGGAACAATCTAAATTAAAATACTAAATTGGAGGACGGCCAATTTCAGTGGGGTGAGAACGAATCTATTCCAGGTAAATTGGACTCAAAGATTGGCAGGCAACACTGTAACAAAACAATGGACTGCCTTTGAAGAGGAAATGGTTCGGGAACAGTCAAGGTACATCCCCACGAGGGGGAAAGATAGGGAACGAAAGCCTGAGCTCCCTGGATGACAAGAAAGATAGGGAGTAAGATGAAGTAGAAAAAAGAATGCATCAGAAATGTCAGGCTGATAATACGTGAAAGCCAGGCTGAAGATAGAAATTTCAGAGGGAAAGTGGAAAAAGGTGTGAAACTTAAAAGTGTTGATATTCAAATAGTCTTGGCTGTGCTTGTACCAGGAACGGAAAAAGTTCACATGCAGATACAGTAAGCAATTAGGAAGGACAATGGCCTTTACGGCAAGGGGATTGGAGTACAGGAACAAGGAAGCATTGCTACAATTGTACAGAGTTTTCGTGAAAGCACATCTAGAATACAGTGTGCAAATTTGGTCTCCACATTTAAGAAAGCATTGCAGCCACGGTTCACTGAATTGGTCCCTGGGATGAGGGGGTTGTCTTATGATGAGTAAATCTGTCCTGTATTGTCTGGAGGTTCGAAGAATGAGAGGTGATCTCATTGAAACATGAACGTTTCTAAAGGGGTTGGATAGGATCGACACTGAGGGATTATTTCCACTGGCGGGGAATCTAAAGCACAGAGGCACAGTCTCAGGATAAGGGGCTGATCATTTAGGACTGAGATTAGATGAAATTACTTCACTCTAAGGGTTGTGAATCTTTGGAATTCTCTGCCCCAGAGGGTTGTGGATACTCCATCATTGAATGCATTTAAACCTCAGAGAGACAGATTTATGGTCTCTCAAGGAATACGGTGAGTGGGCGGGAAAGTAGAGTTGAATCCTAAGATCAACCATGATCATTTTGAATGGTGGAGCAGGCTCGATGGGCCATATGGTCTCCTCCTGCTCCTATTTTTCTTGTGTTCTTGTGAAATCAGAGAAGCAAAGACAGAATATGAGAAGAAACTGGCAGCCAACATAACAGGGAATCAAAACGTCTTCTCTAAGCATTTAAATAGTAAAAGGCTAGTCAGAGGATGGTTCGGACCGATTGGGAACCAAAACGAGGATCGATGTGTGGAGGCAGAGGGTATGGCTGAGATATTAAATGAAGACCTTGCACCTGTATTTACCAAGGAAGAAAATGCTGCCGAAGTCATATTGAAACAGGAGGTAACTGAGATACTGAATGGACGAAAAATTGATAAGGAAGCGATATTAGAAAGGCTGGCTGTCCTTAAATTTGATAATTCACCAGGACCAGATGCATCCGAGGATGCTGAAGGAATAAGAGTGGAAATTGCAGAGCTACTGCTGGGCATAAACTTCCAATCCTCCTTGTATATAGGGCTGGTGCCAGAGAACTGGAGAACTGCAAATGTTACAATCTTGTTCAAGAAAGGGTGTAAGGATAAAAGCAGTAACTACAGGCCAGTCAGTTTAACCTCAGCTGTGGGAAAAATTTAGAGATGATAATCTGGGACACAACCAGCACTTGTACAAGTGTGGTTTAATTATAGAAAACCAGAACCAGAACTGAAGACATGGTGCAGGAGGGAGAGTTTTAGTTTCCTGGATCACTGGGTCTGTTTCTGGTGAAGGTGGGACCTGTACAAGTTGGACGGGTTGCACCTGAACCAGAATGGGACCAACATCCTTGCTAGGTGGTTTGATAGTGCTGTTATGGGGGGTTTAAGCTAATTTGGCAGGGCGAGTGGATATAGAGTGGAGGTACAGTAGGGGGTGATGCACAGCCAAATATAGAAGAGAAATTAAGTCAATCTGGAAGGCAGAGCAAATATAGACCTGTTAAGGCACAAGCAAACAATGCAAGGCTGGATTTTATCTATTTTAACGTAAAGTGTCTTCCAAGTAAGGCAGATGAATTGAAGACATTGACTAACACATGGGATTATGATATTATTGCTATCACAGCGACATGGTTGAGGGATTGGGCAGGACTGGCAGCTCAATATCCCAGGGTATAGAATCTTCAGGCGTGACAGGGAAGGGTGTAAAAGAGAAGGTGTCATTGCACTATTGATCAAGGAGTCAAGTACTGCAGTAAGGAGGGATGATATCTTAGAAGGTTCCTCAAATGACGCATGTGGGCAGAACTTAAAAAAAAAAGGGGCAATCACTTGGCTGCGAGTGTACTACAGGCCTCCAAACAGTCAGGGAGAGATAGAGGAGCCGAAATGTTGGAAAATCTCAGAGAGGTGTAAAAATAATAGGGTAATAATAGTAGGGGATTTCAACTTCCCCAATATTAACTGGGATAGTCTTAGTGCAAAAGGCTTAAAGGGGATGGAATTCTTAAAGTGCATACAGTAGAGATTTTTGAGTCAGCATGTGGAAAGTCCTACAAGAGAAAGGGTGGTAATGGACCAAATCCTAGGGAATAAAGCCGGACAGGTGGTAGAAGTGTCAGTGGGGGATCATTTTGGGGACAGTGACCATAACTCTGTAAAATTTAAGGTAGTAATGGAAAAGGACAAAGATGGACCGGAAATAAAGGTACTGAATTGGGGGAAGGCCGATTTCAATATGATAAATTAGGATCTGGCCAAAGTGGACTGGGAGCAGCTACTTGTAGGAAAGTCTACATCAGACCAGTGGGAGTCATTCAGAAAGGAAAGAGGGCCAACATGTTCCTGTAAAGTTGAAGGGGAGGACCAACAAATCCAGAGAACCCTGGATGTCAAATGATACAGAGGATTGGATAAGGAAAAAAAAGGAGGCTTATGGCAGATGCATAGTGCTGAAAATAGCGGATGCCCTACAGGAGTATAGAAAGTGTAGGGAGGGGTATTAAAAATAATTAGGAGAACGAAGAGGGGACATGAAAAAAAATTGGCTCGCAAGATAAAGGAAAATCCCAAGGCATTTTATAAGTATATTCAAGGCAAGAGGATAACCAGGGAAAGAGTAGGGCCCATTAGGGACAAAGGGGGCAATCTGTGTGTGGAGCCGGAGGACAAAGGTGAGGTTTTAAATCATTACTTTGCATCTGTGCTCACGATGGAGAAGGACGATATAGGTGTAGAAATCAGGGAGGGGGATTGTGATATACTTGAACAAATAAGCCTTGAAAGGGAGGAGGTATTACCAGTTTTAGCGGATTTGGAAGTGGATAAATCCCCAGGCCCAGATGAGATGTATCCCAGGCTCTTACATGAGGCAAGGGAGGAGATAGCAGGGGCTCTGACACAAATTTTCAAATCCTCTCTGGCCACAGGAGAGGTACCAGAGGACTGGAGGACAGCGAATATGGTACCATTATTCAAGAAAGGTAGCAGGGATAAACCAGGTAATTACAGGCCTGTGAGTCTAACATCAGTGGTAGGAAAACTATTGGAAATAATTCTGAGGAACAGGATTAATCTCCACTTGGAGAGGCAGAAATTAATCAAGGATAGTCAGCATGGCTTTGTCAGGGGGAGATCATGTCTAACAAACTTGATTGAATTATTCGATGAGGTGACTCGATGTGTAGATGAGGGTAAGTAGTTAATGTAGTCTACATGGACTCCAGTAAGGCTTTTGATAAGGTCCCACATGGGAGATTGATTAAGAAGGTAAGAGCCCATGGGATCCAGGGCACTTTGGCAAATCGGATCCAAATTGTCTTAGTGGCAGGAGGCAGAGGGTGATGATCGAGGGTTGTTTTTGAGATTCGAAGCCTTTGACCAGTGGTTTACCGCAGGGATCAGTGCTGGGACTCTTGCAGTTTGCAGTGTATTTTAATGATTTAGACGTGAATATAGGAGGTATGATCAGTAAATTCGCAGATGACATGGAAATTGTTGGTGTCGTAAATAGTGAGGAGGAAAGCCTCAGATGACAGGACGATATAGATGGGCTGGTAAGATGGGCGGAGAACTGGCAAATGGGATTTAATCCTGAGAAGTGTGAGTTGATGCATTTTGGGAGGACTAACAAGGCAAGGGAATATACAGTGTGTGGTAGAACCCTCGACCCATTAATCGTGTATTACTTTGCCTTTGACTAAGAGGAAGAGCAGGTAGGGAGATGTTGCTGAGCACAGCGGGACTGGTGGTCTGAACTACATTTGTTTCAATGCGAGACGTCTAACAGGTAAGGCAGATTAACTTAGAGCTTGGATTAGTACTTGGAACTATAATTTTGTTGCTATTACAGAGATTTGGTTCAGGGAAGGACAGGATTGGCAGCCAAATGTTCCAGGATTTAGAAGCTTCAGGCGGAATAGAGGGGGGGGTAAAAGGGGTGGGGGAGTTGCACTTCTGGTTAAGGAGAATATCACAGCTGTACTGCGGGAGGCAACCTCGGAGGGGTCATGCAACGAGGCAATATGGGTGGAGCTCAGGAATAGGAAGGGTGCAGTCACGATGTTGGGGGTTTACTACAGGCCTCCCAACAGCCAGCGGGAGGTAGAGGAGCAGATATGTAGACAGATTTTGGAAAGATGTAAAGGCAACAGGGTTGCAGTGGTGTGTGATTTTAACTTCCCCTATATTGACTGGGACTCACTTAGTGCTTGGGGCCTGGATGGGGCAGAATTTGTAAGCAGCATCCAGGAGGGCTTCTTGAAACAATATGTCGATAGTCCAACTAGGGAAGGGGCCGTACTTGACCGGGTATTGGTGAATGAGCCTGGCCAGGTGGTCGAAGTCTCAGTAGGGGAGTATTTCGGGAACAGTGGCCATAATTCCGTAAGTTTTAAGGTACTTGTGGATAAGGATAAGAGTCGTCCTCGGGTGAAGATGCCAAATTGGGGGAAGGCTAATTATGACAATATTAGGCAGGAACTGAAAAATTTAGATTGGGGGCGGCTGTTTGAGGGTAAATCAACATCTGACATGTGGGAGTCCTTCAAATGTCAGTTGATTCGAATCCAGGACCGGCATGTTCCTGTGAGGAAGAAGGAAATGTTTTGCAAGTTTCGGGAGCTTTGGATAACGAGAGATATTGTGAGACAAGTCAAAAAGAAAAAGGAAGCATTTGTAAGGGCGAGAAGGCTGGGAACAGACGGAGCCCTTGAGGAATATAAAGAAAGTAGGAAGGAACTTAACAAGGAGTCAGGAGGGCTAAAAGGGTCATGAAAGGTCTTGGCAAACAGGATTAAGGAGAATCCCAAGGCTTTTTATGCACATATAAAGAACAAGAGGGTAGTCAGGGAAAGGGTTGTCCCATTTAAGGACAGAGGAGGGAATCTATGTGTGGAGCCAGAGGAAATGGGCGAGGTACTAAATGAATACTTTGCATCAGTATTCACCAAAGAGAAGGACCTGGTGGATGATGAGTCTAGGGAAGGGAGTGTAGATAGTCTTGGTCATGTCGATATCAAAAAGGAGGAGGTGTTGGGCGTCTTGCAAAGCATTAAGGTAGATAACTCCCCAGGGCCTGATGGGATCTACCCCAGAATACTGAGGGAGGCAAGGGAGAAAATTGCTGGTGCCTTGACAGAAATCTTTGTATCCTCATTGGCGACAGGTGAGGTCCCAGAGGACTGGAGAATAGCCAATGTTGTTCTTTTGTTTAAGAAGGGTAGCAAGGATAATCCAGGAAATTATAGGCCAGTGAGCCATACGTAAGAGGTAGGGAAATTATTGGAGTGGATTCTTCGGGACAGGATTTACTCCCATTTGGAAACAAATGAACTTATTAGCGAGAGGCAGCATGGTTTTGTGAAGGGGAGATTTTTAAGGAAGTGATGAAGATGATTGATGAAGGAAGGTCAGTGGATGTTGTCGACATGGACTTCAGCAAAGCCTTTGACAAGGTCCCTCATGGCAGACTGGTACAAAAGGTGAAGTCACACGGGATCCGAGGGAGCTGGCAAGATGGATACAGAACTGGCTCGGTCAGAGAAGACAGAGGGTAGCAGTGGAAAGGTGCTTTTCTGAATGCAGGGCTGTGACTGGTGGTATTCCGCAGGGATCAGTGCTGGGACCTTTGCTGTTTGTAGAATATATAAATGATTTGAAGGAAAGTGTAGCTGGTCTGATTAGTAAGTTTGCAGATGACACAAAGGTTGGTGGAGTTGCGGATAGTGATGAGGATTGTCAGAGGATACAGCAGGATATAGATCGGTTGGAGACTTGGGTGGACAAATGGCAGATGGAGTTTAATCCAGACAAATGTGAGGTAATGCATTTTGGAAGATCTAATACAGGTGGGAAGCATACAGTAAATGGCAGAACCTTTAGGAGTATTGACAGGCAGAGAGATCTGGGTGTACAGGTCCACAGGTCACTGAAAGTGGCAACGCAGGTGGATAAGGTCGTCAAGAAGGCATACGGCATGCTTGCCTTCATCGGTCGGGGCACACAGTATAAAAATTGGCAAGTGATGCTGCAGCTGTACTGAACCTTAGTTAGGACACACTTGGAATATTGCGTGCGATTCTGGTCACCACACTAGCAGAAGGATGTGCAGGCTTTGGAGAGGGTACAGAAGAGGTTTACCAGGATTTTACCTGGTCTGGAGGGCATTAGCTATGAGGAGAGGTTGGAGAGACTCAGATTGTTTTCACTGGAACGATGGAGGTGGAGGGGCGACATGATAGAGGTTTACAAAGTTATGAGTGGCATGGACAGAGTGGATAGTCTCAAGCTTTTTCCCAGGGTGGAAGAGTCAGTTACTAGGGGACACAGGTTTAAGGTGCGAGGGCAATGTTTAGAGGGGATGTGCGTGGCAAGTTTTTTACACAGAAGGTGGTGAGTGGCTGGAATTTGCTGCCGTGGGAGTTGGTGGAAGCAAGTACGATAGCGGCGTTTCAGTGGCTTCTTGTCAAATACATGAATAGGATGGGAATCGAGGGATACGGACCCCAGAAGTGCAGAAGGTTTTAGTTTCGACAGGCATCATGATCAGCGCAGGCTTGGAGGGCCGAATGGCCTGTTCCTGTGCTGTACTGTTCTTTGTTCCTTGTTCTTTGTTCTTTGTTTGACTTCCACAAATGCATCACCTCACACTTCTCCAGGTTGAATTCCATTTGCCACTTTTCTGCCCAACTGACCTGACCATCAATATCTTCCTGCCGCCTACGGCTATCCATCTCGCTATCTACCACACAGCCAATCTTTGTGTCATGTGCAAACTTTTTGATCATATCTTGATCATACATTTATGTCCAAATCATTAACTGCAGCAAAAAGCAAGGGACCCAGTACTGAGCCCTGCGGAAGGCCACTGGAAACAGCCCTCCAGTCGCTGAAACAGATGTCAACAATTACCCTTTGCTTCCTGCCACTGAGCCAATTTTGTATCCACCTTGCTGCATTTCCCTGGATCCCATGGGATTTTATTGTTTTCAACCAATCTGCCACGTGTAACCTTGTCAAAGGCCTTGCTAAACTCTATATAAACCACAACAACTGCATTCATCTCATCTATCTTCCTTGTTACTTCTTCAAAAAATTTGATCAATTTGGTCCAACAAGAACGTCCGTTAACAATTCCTAGCTGACTATCCTTTGTTAACCTGTGCCTTTCTAAATGACAGTTTATCCTGTCTCTCAGAATAGATTCCAATAATATGCCCTGTACTGAGGTTAGACTGACTGGCCTGTAATTATTCGGTCTATCCTTCTCTCCCTTTTTAAACAGAGGTACAACATTTGCAGTTATCCAATCCTCCAGCACTACATCAGTATTCACCGAGGACTGGAAAATGATGGTCAGCCCCTCTGCTATTCCCTCTCTTGCTACTTTTAACAGCCTTGGGTACATTTCATCTGGCCCTGATGAGTTATCAACTTTCAAGGATGCTAATCCCATTAATACTTCCTCTCTCCCTATGTTTATCACATCCAATATTTCGCACTCCTCCTTAACTACAATATCTGCATCATCCTCCTCTTTTGTGAAGACAGACATAAAATATTCATTAAGAACTATACCAATATCTTTCGCCCCTACACATCGGTTACCTTTTTGGTCTTTTATGGGCCCTACTCTCTCCTTAGTTATCGTCTTACTCTTAATGTATTGATAAAATATCGTTGGGTTCGCCTTGATTTTGCTTGCCAATATTGTTTCATGTCCTCTCTTTGCTTTCCTAATTTCCTTTTGGATTTCATCCCTTCACTTTCTATACTACTCTTGGCTTTCTGTAGTATTGAGTTCTCGATGTCCAACATAAGCTTTCCTGTTCAGCCTTATCATACCCTGTAAGCTCCTTGACATCCATGGGGCTCTAGATTTGGCCACCTCACCCTTTTTCTTTGTGGGAACATGCTTACTCTGAACCCCTTGAATCTCATCTTTGAACACATCCTACTGCTCTGACGCTGATTTACCTTCAAGTAGCTGTTTCCAATCCACTTTCGCTCAATCACTCCTCAGTTTAGTAAAATTGGCCTTGCCCCAATTGAGAACTCTAACTGCTGTTCTATCTCTGTCCTTTTCCATACTTATCCAAAAACTGACTGAATTATGATCATTGCCACCGAAATGCTCTTCCACTGCCACTCCTTCCACCTTCCCATCTTCATTTCCTAAAACCAAGTCTGAAACTACGGCCTCTCTTGTTGGACTTGCTACATACTGGGCAAAAAGATTCACCTGAATGTATCTCAAAAATTATGCTCCCTCAATTTCTTTCACACTAAAACTATCCCAGTTAATACTGGGGTAGTTAAAATCCCCTACTATTACTGCCCTATTGTTCTTGCACTTCTCATGGCTGACTTATCTGCTCTTCTATCTCCCTCTGACTGTTTGAGGGTCTATAGTACATTCCCAGCAGTGTGATTGCCCTTTTTCTGTTCCTTAGCTCAATCCATATGGCCTCATTTGATGAACCTTCCAACATATCATCTCTCACCACAGCTGTAATGGTTAGATGAACCAAAATTGCCACTCCCCCTCCTTTCCTAACTCCTTTTTTTATTTTCTAACCTTTGTTTCCTCTCTCTTCCAGACTCATCCATTAATTTTCTGCCTTCCATTTTCATTTCTGATTTTTTCCGAGCTGAGTGTACTCTCAGGTCCCCATTCTCCTGCCAAACGAATTTAACCATTCCCCAACAGCATTTGCAAAATGTCCCACAAGGAACTCAGTCCCCGCTCTGTTCAGGTGCAACACATCTGTCCTGTACAGGTCCCATCTCCCCTTGAGCCAGTCCCAATGTCCAAGGAATCTGAAGCCCTCCCTCTTACACCATCTTTCCAGTCATGCTGATCCTTCTATTCCTATACTCACTTGCGCGTGGCACTGGGAGTAATCCAGAGTTGACTAGTTTTGAGATCCTGCTTGCTAATGTCTTACCTAGCTCCCTAAATTCTGACTGCAAGACCACATCCCTCTTTCTACCTATGTCATTGGTTCCGATGTGGACCATGACTGCTGGCTGTTCACCCTCCCCCTTCAGGATGCTCTGCAGCTGCTCAGTGACATCCTTGACCCTGGCACCAGGGAGGCAACACACCATCCTGGATTCACATCTGTGGCCACAGAAACGCCTGTCTGTTCCCCTGACTATTGAATCACCTATCACTATGGCTCTTCCAGTCTTCCCTGTACCCACCTGTGCAGCTGATCCACCTGTGGTGTCATGGAATTGGCTCTGGCTGCACTCCCCAGGTGAAGCATTATTTTCCTCAGTATTCGTGACTGAATACCTGTTGGAGAATGAGATGCACTCAGGGGTCTCCTGCACTACTTGCCTGATTCTTTTTGACTGCCTGGTGGTCACCCATTCCCTCTCTCCCTGCATACTCTTAGGCTGTGGGGTGACCACATCTATAACCCTGCTATCCATGTAGCTCTTATCCTCATGAATGCACCGCAGTGTCGCCAGCTGCCGCTCAAGTTCCAAAACCTAGAGCTCAAGCTGCCGCAATTAACAACACTTCCTGCACAAATAGTTCTCCAGGATACGGGAAGTATCCTGGAGCTCCCAGGTAGCACAGGAGGTGCACTGTCGAGGTTGAAGCAGCTCTGTGATTCCTTGACATATTAGTTGACCTTTTGCTATTGCCAAAAAGAACTTACCAATACTACAACACCTTAGAATTATTAATAAAATCTCACTATTACTGTCAATGTCAATAACACAATAGAACTACATTTACACTGCGAGATGGTAGCTACAAAGTGGAGAAATAATACAGTTAAAATGGTGAAATGTTATTGGTCAAGGGAAGTATTTTACTGGTAAAGGGGTGAGATGATATCAGGAAAGAGAAGAATTTGTACGGTAAAGGTGGGTCTCTTAAAGAGAATGAATTATGGCATAAAAAGGGAGAAATTATGTCGGTAACAGGAGGAAATACACAGGACAAGCGCTGGAAACACGCAGCAGGTCTGGCAGCATCTGTGGGAGAGAAACAGAGTTAACATTTCAGGTCAGTGAGCATTCATCCTAATTTTTTTCCTCAGTAATTTGATTTTCTGCAGGAAGAAGAAACATCGATAAAATGGAGAAGAAAATTTGTTCTCGTGGACTACATGATACTGTAAAAGACGACAGGTTATACCAATTCAAAGGGAAATTATATCCCATTAAAGGGAGGAATTATCCCGGTAAATGAAAGAAAGAACGTCGGTCCAATGGAGAAGGCCTCCTAATGTTTTAGAGCAGCGACAGCAATGAAACAGCTAATCAATGGTTACCATAACCAGTAACAAACTCCAATAATTTACCTGGAACCCCAATAGCTGCAAGGATGGGATAGTAAATGGCAAACAGCAGACCTTTTGGTGATCCGTGCATTGCTATCAGAAACGCTAAGCACATTCCGCACTCCCCTCAAAGATTACCAAATTTATACCTGATGTCAGCCTCCAGGGAGTTAATTAAATGCTTTGATCCTTTGCATTATTTACATTAATTGAAACTGAGAGATTAGTGCAGCTGCTGTCAGGATTATGTTTTTGTTTCGATGGAATGGGTTGTTTTTCAAGTCCACTAGCAGGGCTTTGAAGTGAAATACCCTGAATGTTCTGCCCAATGCCTTTCACATTTCTTCATAAAAGATGATGAAATCTTAATAGGCCTTTGGAATGATGAAAATTAACCTTGTGCATGAGTAATCCCCAGGTTTAAACTCTAATGCTGAGTTATGTTGCTTCAGCACAAGTCGCCAGAGATTTTCTGACTTGAAGCAAAACAGAGCCATTTCTGGTTCCTGATCATTGTTCAGTTCAATGAAAGGTCACATGCAACAGACTCCAAATCCCTCTGAGTCTGTGCACAAACTTCAATGTGTAGGCATTGTGGATAGGTCCAGTTCAGCACTGTTACAGTCAGCATAGACAAGTCCAGTTCAGCACGGTACATTCCGTATGGACAGGTCCAATTGAACACGATTACATTCAGTGTGTACTGGTCCAGTTCTGCACTGTTAAATTCTAGGCTGGATTTTGTGCTCAGCCTGAAGCCAGGTTGGTGAGGGTGGGGGGAGTCAGTGATTCGGGACAGGATCGTCCGCCACGGAACCCGATGCTGTAATGCTGGGTTCTGATATTCCCGAAAGTGGCAATGTTCCATGGAAGTACCTCAGCCGCTCTGCGACGGGACCGATCCTTAAATATGTTAAATACCATTTTGCATGAATTAGAATGTAATTCGCCACATTCCTACCAGCCGTTCACAATCTTCTGTTAGACATGCAGCACTCACGTGCCTTCACTTTCCCATCCTTGAAAAGTTGGCACCGTCGAGGCGAAAGTACTCAGTTCCAGAAAAGTTTGGGCAAGTGATACCGAGCTATCCTGTTGGATATTTTCACATTGGATATCGAAATGAGGTTAATCCACAGATATGAGGGGACGTTGGAACTCTGCATGTAGATGCACTGCTTTTGGCGGGGGGGGGGGGTGAGTAGTGGGCGGGCATAACTGGGAAACTGTATCGGTGGCTTTTGTCTGGGGTGCAGTGCAGGCAACACAAACGGTATTCTGATGGTCATGTTGGCTCACACTTAATTAAATGTTGTGAGGACAACGTCAAACCATACCATTGAACTCAGGCCGGAACACTGCTGAAGCAGGAATTAACACAAATATCTGCCCAGATAGCTGTACTTGGCGTTTTGAAGGAATCTGAAGTTATCAGGATCATAGAGATGGGTATGATGCAGCTTGTTTTCCTGGATCTCCTTGCTGTGATGAGGCATCACCACAGGAGCTGGGCCCAGGAGGCAGCAGCGGCTCAAGAGGAAGCTCCCAGACGTGAGCACCAGCCACCACCGTGGCACAAAGGAGCCCAGACATGTCTGCGAGTCTAAAGGACATGGATGACATAACTGTAGATGTCTGAGTGCCAGTGCCAGTGCCAACTACGGATGACCAGAGAGGCCGTCGGACATCTCTGCACACTGCTGAATGATGATTTGCAACCAATAGTCTTCATTCCTGTAATACATTCCTTTAATGCACAATAACCCAGCAAGGAAAGTGTTCCAACCAAGGCTAATGAGAGAAATCAAGGATTGTATTCGAGCAAAGGAAGAGGTGTATGAAGTTGCCAACAAAATGGTAAGCCTGAGGATTGGGAATATTTCAGAATTCTGCAAAGGAGGACCAAGAGAATGATTAAGAAAGGGAAAATAAAATATCAGAGTAAACTGTTGAGAAACATAAAAACAGACAGTAATAGATTCTATAAGTCTGTAAAAAGGAAAAGATCGGCAAAAACAAATGTGGGTTCCTTACAAGCAGAGTGAGGAGAATTTATAGTGGGGAATAGCAAAATGGCAGAGAAACTAAACAAATGCTTTGTGTCTATCTTCACGGAGGAAAATATGAAAAACTTTCCAGAAATAATGGAGAATCGAGGGACTAGCATAAAAGGGGAACTGCAAGGTATCAATATTTGTAAAAAAATATTTCTGGAGAAATTAATGGGACATAAAGTAAATAAATCCCTTGGACCTGATGATCTACATCCCAGAGTGTTGCAAGAGGTGGCTGTCGAGATAGTAGATGCATTGGTGGTCATCTTTCAAAATTCTGTAGACTCTGGAATGGTTCCTGCAGATTGGAACTTGGGAATTGTAACCCCATTATTTAAGAAAGGAGGGGGAGAGAAAACAGGGAACTACAGACCTGTTAGCCTAACATCAGTCCTAGAGAAAATACTCGAATCTGTAATAAAGGATGTGATAACAGGACACTTAGAAAATAATGGTAGGATTGGGCAGAGTCAACATGGATTTATGAAAGGGAAATTATGTTTAACAATTCTGTTGGAGTTGTTTGCGGATGTAACTAGCAAAATAGAGAAGGAGGAATCAGTGAATGCGGTATATTTAGATTTTCATAATTCTTTTGATAAGGTACCACACAAAAGGTTAGGAAACAAAATTAGAGCACATGGGATTGGGGGAATATACTGGCATGGATTGAGAACTGGTTAAAGGACAGAAAACAGAGTGTAGGAAAAATGGGTCATTTTCAGATTGTCAGGCTGTGACTAGTAGGGTACCACAAGGATCAGTACTTGGGCCCCAGCTATTCACAATCTATATCAATGACTTGAATGCGAGCATTAAATGTAACATTTACAAGTTTGCAGATGACACAGAACTAGGTGGAAGTGTGAGTGGTGAGGAGGATGCAAAGACACTTCATGCATATTTGGAGAGGCTAAGGGAGTAAGCAAACATTTTGTGGATGGAATGCAATGTGGAGAATCATGAGGTTATCCACTTTGGTAGGAAAACAGAAATACAGGGTATTTCTTAAATGGTGAGAGGCTGGAAATGTTGAATTGGTGTCCTTGTTAAAGAGTCATAGGTACTGCAAACACTTAAGAAGGCAAATGGTATGTTGGTCTTTATTAAAGAGGATTTTAGTATCGGAGTAAAGATGTCTTACTGCAATTATATAGAGCCTTGGTGAGACTGCACCTGAAGTATTTGCGTGCAGTTCTGGTCTCCTTCCCTAAGGAAAGATAGACTTGCCACAGAGGGAGTGCAATGAAGGTTCACCAAACTAATTCCTGGAATGGAGGGATTGTCCTCAGAGGAAAGATTAAACAGACTGGGCCTTTATTCTCTGCAGTTTAGAAGAATGAGAGGTGATCTCACTCAAACAGGGTTGATGCAAGAAGGATGATTCCCCTGGTCTAGAATCAGGAGGCAAAATAAGGGGCAAACCATATTGGAAAGAGGTGTGGAGGAATTTCTTCACACAGAGGGTGGTGAATCTTCGGGATTCTCTGCCACAGAGGGTTGTGGAGGCTCTGCCGTTGAGTATGTTCAAGACTGAGATCGATAGATGTCTGCATATTAAAAACATCAAGGGTTATGGGGATAGTGCAGGAAAATGGTGTTGAAATAGATCAGCCATGATCTCATCATGATCTCATTGAATGACAGAGTGGGCCTGAAGGGCTGAATGGTCTACTCCTGCTCCTATTTAATATTTTCTTATCTTATTGTGTTTGGTGGTCTCCTATGCCTGTGGCCCTCAGAATTACTGTGGCCCTAAACTTCTACACCTCTGGATCATTCCAGGGATTCACCAGTGACATGTGTGGGGTTTGTCAATGTGTAGTGCATCACTGCATCAAGGTTGTGACTGATGCTGTGTTCAGGAGGGCCAGTGACTATGTATGCTACAGGACTGACCCTGAGAGTCAGGCTGGGAGGGCCATTGGATTTGGGGCTTTTGTGGGATTCCCACAGATACAAGGTGTCATCGACTGCACACATGTGGCCATCAAGGCTCCCGTGGAGTAAACATCCGCCTTCACAAAGAGAAAGGTGTTTCATTCCATCAATGTCCAAGTAGTCTGCGATCACAGAAAGCACTTCCTACAAGTGTGTGCCTGCTTCCCGGGCAGATGACATAACTTATACATATTGTGCCAGTGTCAGGTGCCAATGCTTTTCACTCTCCCCGCTCACCTTCAGGGGTGGATTCTTGGGGATAAGGGTGAACCGTTAATAATGTGTCTTCTGATGCAATGGTTGTGATGTATCATTTGCCATGTCATTATATCTACACTGTCTGCTGCAGGATAAACGAAACCACAACCAGCGTGACTGTGCTAAGATGCGAGGAGGGGTCCCTGACATCAGGCTGCTGACCACGGCTGAGGAAGAGGCTTCGGAGATTGTGAGAGAGGACGGAGGCAGGGTGAGTGGAGATGGCGAGGCAGGAGCCACAAGGCATAAGGATGAAGTGTCATCTCTGCTCTTGCAGCCATATGTGGAAATTGAAGGAAATTGTGTGAACTCATGTGAAGCACATGTTTAAAGTGCCTCTGTTTGTGTCTCCACTGCAGGTGCCCACACTCAAGTCACAGAATGCCACGTGTGCCAGGAATCCTCTTCTGGCGAGGAAGAAGAAGCCAATTCCCCAGAGGGTGCACCGTCACCTGTCTCTTCTTCCACCTGCGCCAGTGCAGACACTTCCACACGGTCCACGGGGTGGTTAAGATTAGAATCTGGATCACAAGCTGGTGTACACAACACACACACGTCCCAGCAGCTGGGGGAGCATGTGCCAGCCGGGTCCCCTGACAATTCGAGGACTGCTGGGGATCAGGCCCCTGATCAACCCCACACTCATGATGATCCTCTGTTGCTACGAGAAGTGCAGGATGTGCAGAAAAGCCATGTGGAAAGTATGTCAGAGACGCCTGAGGTCAGGCGTGGCTTTGCATGTGTCATGGAGGAGTCCATGCAAGCCATGTCGTCTGCCACGTCCCAGGCATTTGAGTGCATAGCTTCCTCAGTCGAGAGTCTCCCGAGCTCTGTGGTGAGTCTGGTTGAGCACTCGAGCCATATGTGATCTGAGCTGCACTCCAACACTGTTGCTATTGGCTCCATGCAGCAGAGTCTAAGCGAGAGGGTGATGAGGGACTCGGACCTCCCTCCAGGTGCTCCCTCCCTCAGGGAGATAGGCAGGTTCCATCTTGCACCCAGCTGGAGGAGAAATGTGTGCCAGCTGCCCTGGTGCCTTCCTCTCAGAACCACCCCCAGGGTAAGCGGCGTCTCGTCCTCCCACCTGACATTGATCCCCTTACCTCCAGCAGGTGAGTACACTGGGAATCCTTAATCACTGTTGCTGTAGACCCCCAGTAGGATGGATCCATCAAGGCCCTGCTCCTCCAGAGGATGTCCGCCACCATCAGCCACAGCAATGGGGCAGCGCACTGAGCAGACTGTCTCCAACTCAGCTGATAATGTCAGTGTAGCACCTGGACATAGTGGGAGAAAAAGAAAATTGAAACTATTTTGTGCGTGAAGGTAGCATGGGTGCAGTGCAGTTAGTGACAATTGAAAAGATTTATTTCTACATTTTTATTTCATGCAAATTTTGATCCACTCAGTATTGTTCTGCTTGGTGACAGATGGATACAAAGACGTTTTCTCGAGGCCTATGGCAGGAACACAATGATGTTTGCAAAGTATCTCAGGAAATGTCCAGTGTCCATATCTCATTGGAATTTGAGCCTTCACTCTTCAATGACGGCTGCTTTCCTACTGATGATTAATAACTTTTTCCAATACTGTCAATACTTTTGTCTTCTACGATCATAACTTAACAACTTGCAGTGATATGTAGTTACATTCATCATAGCCAGATGATCATTTCAAATGTCAATCACATGAAAGTGCAGCAATGCTTCGTTAAGATTGCAGTGATGAATAAGACCTCATGCAAAAGGGAATTTCTGTGGGGAATTGTTACTTTTCGCTTCCCAACATTCCTTGATGATGTGGCTTATTCTTGGCTGAAACATTCATAAATGAGGTTCTCCCTGATGTCCCTTCCATGTCTCTCCATGGTCCTCATATCGATAATGGAATCATTGTCATTGTTGTCCTCTTCCTCACCCTCTCCATAGTCATCCTCCTCTGAGGAGGATTGGTGTTCCTCCTGTTCCTCTGCCTGCTGAGTGTTGCCACGTATAATTGCAAGGTTGTGCAAGGCACCGCAGACAATGATTATTCCTGACACCCTCTTTAACGCATACTGAAGATGCCCTCCAGACCGGTCAAAGCAATGGAATTGAATTTTCAGAATGCCAATGGTGTGTTCGATGATGTCTCTGGTGGATATGTGAGCAGTATTGTACCTCTCTTCAGCAACGTTCTGTGAATGACATTCTGGTGTCATAGACCATGTATAAAAAGAGCATCCCTTGTCACCCAGGATATGACCTCTTCGGCTGGTTCCTTCAAAACTGTTGGCAGCCAGGAGTTCCTAAAAATGTAGGAGTCATGGCAAATGTGCATGATTTTTCTTTTGTGGCTATAAGCAGTTGCATGTTTAAAGAGTGGAAGTCGTGGCGATTCACGAAGACAGAAGGATGGTCCCAGGCGGCTCTTATAGCCACATGAGTACAGTCGATCACCCCTTGCGCTCGAGGGAACCCAGTGATGGTGACGAAGGCCACAGACCTTTCTGCCTGGCTGTTCTCATCTACAGGTAAGTAGATGAAATCTAGAGGATCCCTCTCAGCCTTTGCCTGGTTTAACTGTAAAAGGGTTTAATTTCTTAAAATACCATGTTTTTAGCTCCCCCTCAGTGTTTCCTTGTTCACTGCTATCCAATTGTAAGGCAAAGAAATCAATCATACAGGTTTATCCAGATTTAAACAAGAAAAGTTTAAGTTTACAAACCTTAAACCTCTAATTCAGTCAAAACTATTATGAATACGTGACATGTCCATGCTAACATGCCTACCCGATAAGTGCATATGAGCAGACAGAGAAGTAGAAAGAATAAAGGGGAAAAGTTTGAAGCAATAGCTGGGGTTTATTTACTGTCCTTTGAGTTCTATGTAGAGTCTTTGATTGCTGTTAAATCTTGACGTTTCATTGGGGCCCAGTGGACGCTTTCAAACTTGTTTCGATGTAGGACTCTTCACTTTTGATGTTGAAGTGTCTTAAGTGGATTCATGAGAGAGACAGACAGACAGACAGGAAAGAGGATCTCTTCCTCCAAGTTCAGTTGCAATCTGACCCAAACAGTTCTGTGAGCAGTTCAAAACACAAAGCTGGGCCAGCAGTTTAGTCATGTGACTAGATGTTTCTTTTTACAAACTCCAACATTTTTGTGGAGTCTCCATCTTTGCAGACACCCTGGAATGTTGGTTTTTTTACACGTTCAATATTTGGTGGTCAAAATTCATTTAGGCTAACTGGATCAGAGAGAGGTTCGATTGTCTTCAGGTACTGACTCTTAGGATGCAAATGTCTTCCAGCGACTGCTGATCTCTTTAAACAAGTCATCTCTTCATTCCAGCAACAGTTTAAAACTAATGTTGAGATGACAAAATTAATATGCCTTATTTTTGGCAGGTGGGGTCTTCATGACACCATAAACGTATCAATTGCACGACCTTCATCAACACTTTCCATTATTTCAGATGTACGCAATCATTTTTGCCAGGCACAATTTGTCTTTTTCCACTCTGTGTTAGTTGTTATATATTAACCCATGTTCTTTCCAGTAAAAATGAATTTTGTCTCCGATTTTGCTCACTAGAACTTTTCCTACCATGGTGAGCCTATATTGTTGGGTTTATTCTTTTCTTTTTCGAACAGCGACTTAGGATTTTTAACCCTCTACTTTTCTGGTACCTCTCCAGCAATTTCCATCCTTACTCCACTCAACAACCGAGGTTCCATCCCATCCGAGTCGAGTGACTTTCCTACACTAAACACTCCCAACCTATTGATAAATTTCTATAATATTGAATTGTTTTACCCTTCCCCTTTTACCGTAATATGTGCAGGCTTCTCCTGTTTTGTGAAGGTGAATCAGTCTGGGCCACTGTATAATTTGCTTTCCAGAATTCTATGGGAAATCATGGAGAAAATTGCACGGCCATGTTTATAAATCCAGGAGAAATTATTGAATACTGTAGAGGTACCAGGAGACTAGATAAAGGCACATTCTACACTCTTTTATTACTAAAAGGAAGGTAGCAAAAGTGGCTCAGGAAACTACATGGAATTAGAGGTACACTGTGGGTAAAGTTATGGAAACACATTAAAGATAAGATCATGGAGCATTTGGATATAAATATAATCTTATGATATTGTCAATAAGTGCTCATGAAGTGGTGGCCTTGCCAATCTAGTTCACTCATTTTCATGAGTGTTTGTAAAAGGAGCTTGATAGGGGTAAGGGGGTGGATGTGGTGCACTTGGATTTCTATCAGCCTTTTATACACTTCCTCTGGAAAGAATAGTACTGAAAAGAAATATAGCAGGAATCAGTGGAAATGTTTTACAAGGGATTGGTAATTGGTTGATCGCTAGGGCTGAGAGTGTGGTGGTAGTGATTGCCATTGGCCTGGGAGAATGTATCCCACAGAGATCTGTTTTCAACCTCTTTAGTTTAACATCTTTATAAACGATCAGCAACTCGGAGTCACAAGAACAATGGTTACATTTTCAGATCAAACAAAGCCGATGAAAGTGGTAGACTGCAAAGCTGAAGTGGATAAGCTACAGGAGGATTTAGATACTTGGGAATTGGGTAGACAGGACACAGGGAGCATTCAAGTAGAGAAATGCAAAGTACGTCACATGGAGACATGAAATCCAGGAAGGGAATATCACTGAAGGGAAAATAAATTACATGGAAAATGAAAGCGATCTGGGGTTTCTCATTGAAAATAAAGTGAAGCTATTGCAACAATGAGTGATGATAATCAGAAATTTGGATGTATTAAAAGGTCACTATTGAGCTGAGATAGTGAGTAATCCTGCCACTTTGGTGAAACTGTTTTTACATTAAATTGAACCATTCTGGACACCACAGGATATTGCAGCGATTGAACAGATACAGAATAAAGTAACTGAGATTGAGGTAACACTTGTTAACTGCTGCTGGAGGACCATCGATTTGGTGAAAGAGGCTCTTTGGTCTGCCTGAAACTTTCTGGTCTTCCAGCGCAAAGAGTTGTCCACGACCGAGTGTTGCAGACTGGCACATTCCAAGGTCCAGGAGTATATGCTGAGTGACGCACTAAAGCTTGGGGGCAGCTGCCACAAAGGCTCAATGGGGAAAGACACTGTGTAAGGTCCTCCTGCCATAGTGAACTGAGGGGCTGGACCCATGGGAAACCCCTTGGGCTGCATAGACCAAATATGGGTTTGCTGTAAAATGTCACATTGCATGTAAAATGGAATGGAATGGTTGTGAGGCAACTCACTGCTGTGTTGAAGAAAACTGATTTCCTTTGCACTTTCTGAAATGTCAGATTGCTGCTGTTTTGAACTGTTTGTCATGTATTTTTTATAGATTTTTATGAATAAAATACAGTTTTGGAAAATAAAAATTCCTGTAAGGACTCCATCTCATTCTCCCACTGTCTCCATCTCGGAGTCATCTGTTCTGATGATGCAACCTTCCATAACAGCACTTCTGGCAACTGAGGATTACCCCCACTGTGGTTAATTGGGTCCTTGACATTGTCCGACCCATTTCCCACACATATGCCCTCACCCCTTCTTTTTCCTCCACGACAGGCTTTCCCTTGTCCTCACCTTCCACCCCACCAGCCTTCACTTCCAAAAGATCATCCTCCGACATTTCAGCCATCTCCAGCATGATGCCACCACCAAACACATCTTCTCCTCCCCTCCCCTGTCAGCATTCCGAAGGGCTTGTTCCCTCTGTGACACCCTGGTCCACTCCTCCATCACCCCAGACACCTCCTCCCCTTCCCACGGCACTTTCCCATGCAATCACAGGAGGTGTAATACCTGCCCTTTTTCCTCCTCTCTCCTCACCATCCAAGGCCCCAGACACTCCTTCCAGATGAAGCAGTGATTTACTTGTACTTCCTTCAATTTAGTATACTGTATTTGCTGCTCACAATGTGGTCGTCTCTACATTGGGGAGACCAAATGTAGATTGGGAGATCGCTTTGTGGAACACCTCCACTCAGTCCGAAAGCATGACCCTGACCTTCCGGTTGCTGGCCATTTCAACACACACCCCCACTTCCCCCCCCACCACCCTGCTCTCATGCCCACATTTCTGTCCTTGTCCTTCTGCAGTGATCCAGTGAACATCAACACAAACTTGAGGAACAGCACCTGATCTTTCGCTTGGGCACTCTACAGCCTTGCAGACTCAACATTGAGTTCAAGTATTTCAGAGCATGACTGGCTTTTTTACTTTATTTCTTATTATTTTATTTATTTTTTTCACCATGTGCCTGTTTTTCATGTTGTACTTTTGGATCCAGCTGCTCATTATTCTTTCATGAACACTCTCTCATGTTTTGTCTTTCACCATCACCATGAACAGTCTCTTTACTTTGGTCTCCTGATATCTTTGTTCTGTAATCTCTCCTGCCCAAGCACACACCTTCCCTTTGTTTCTCTTCCTCATCTTCCCCCCACCACACCCACCTCCCACCCCCACTTCACTTGCTTAAAACTGAATACTTTTCTCACCTTGATGCTGGGACCTGTGGTGGGGGGGGGGTGGGGGCGGGTGGGCTGAAGACCGACCCAGATGTGGCCCACTACGGATCTCGACGCTGGCTGGTCCCACCCGCTCCTCCGGGTGACAGCGAGACTCCATGGCGCCATGCACCCTCCTCCCCCACTCCCCGGCCGCTCATTGACTGCACCACAATTATCATATGCGAATTAATAAAATTATTACATTTACATGTACTTACACCATTGCCAGAGACTCTGCAACTCCAGCAATAGTATCAGCTGCCTGTGCACTGGCACTGGCATCATTTTTAAATGTTAGCCAGACCTGCCGCTAAATTTAAATATTGAAAACTGTACCACTCTCAGTACACCACAATAAAAATGTTGCCGCTTCCCACCCCCGCCACCAAATACACAGATGATAATTGCCCTCTCCCTCACAAAAATGACTTACATCCAAGACTTAACCTTTACTGCCAAACTTTTCAAAGTGCAGATGTCACCACTTTTCCCCCTCTCCTACACTATTGATGCACATTTGACCCCACAACAAACACCCCCATCCCCCATACTACACTGAAAATCTTATGTACCCCCTTCCCCACCTCGGTTTCCTCGATGGGAAAGTGAAGCGCGTGAGTGCCGGCCGCCAATCGGAAGATCCCGGGCACCAGGTGAGATCACTGACAATTTTATTTAAATGTATTCATTTTCTTAATTTACATATTCAAAGTTGGGTCCCATTGGAAGGGTACGTCACAGAGTATTGCCGTCACTGGGAAGATGCGGCCCAGCACAATTCCGCCGCTGCTGGTACAATCAAATGAGCCAATAGCTGTGAGGCATTGCCGAGTGATGGGAGAACCAATGAAATATGTAATGATTGAGGTGGAGGAGTTCACTGTTTGTTCTAGTCCCACTTTCCCACAGGTCACAACGTATTATTTTAAATTTTCCCACTGATGCAGAGTTCCGACACAGTTTTTGTTCAAAATCACACAATAGGTAAGGATCTCAAAGAGAGTGACTGTATCGAGGAGAGGAGGCCATTTGTGACATGAACTGGAACAGTAATGGAGGGAATCCAAGATAAATTCATGTTTTGCTATTTTCATCATTTAAATAATTTAATAATTAGAATCATTGGATATTTCACTCCATTCATTAACTCCTCCCTGAATTTACTCTGGGTTCCTGCATAAATAAACGGGTTGATGCAAGAACCCAAAAACTGAAGCATATATGCGCTTTCCTCCAGAACAAAATTTGATGCATTGAAATTTGAACCGGAGTAATAACTAACACCCACTATTCGGACATAGAGAACCCTTATAAAAAATAACAAATATAAAAGGATGAAACTGCCCGAGATGGCGAAGAGTAAAACAATGGACTTTCTCCGCTTCTCCATCTCTGGGTCACTCTGATTCTCTCTATAGCTGTGAGCCTGGAGTCTCCTGCGTGCTCTACTGGCTGCTAGAATGTGTCTGATGGTCAGAACGTTAAACAGTAAAATCAGAATGAATGGGAGACAAGGCGTTAGAGTTATCCAAACCCAGTCATATGCAGCCCATGCAGTAGATGTATAATATATTAATTTGATGCTGCAGAACCAAGGTATGTTGTTAATTATGTAATTAGGTTCATATATGAAATACAAGAAGATATTTTTCAAACAGCTCAGTGTGCAGACCGTTGCTATAACCCGTGCTGCCGTTTTCTCAGTGCAATATTTTATTTTCACCTTCTGGCAACAAATGGCCATAAATCGATCAAAGGTGAAAGTGACTGTTAACCAGACAGAACAGCTGATGGTTGCATAGTTTAGGACAGAACGGAGACTGCATATGGGTGTGATGGACAGGAAACTGAGTGGGAAATAAATACCAGCAATCCGGTTTAATATCACTGCAGTGATAATGAGCAGGAGATCCATCACTGCCATGGACACCAGGTAGTAAGTGATACATCTGGAGAGACCACATCTTCCTCGGGACAGGATCACAATCACTGCCAGGTTAGCTGTAACAGAGAGAGAGAGGCTGAGAGAAAGCAGGAGAGCGGATGTGTGTGAGCGAGTGAGAAGAGGAAAGTTTTTGGTCCAACTCCCAGCAAAATCAGCTGTTTTACAGGATTCTGTGTGAAATTTATAGTTTTGACATGTGATCCTGAGTTGGACACGACTGCTTACACTACAGGTACTTGCTTCTGTGTTTAAATCATTAAAAAAATCATGCAGATTAAAAATACGGGGCTGAATTGTACAGGCACCTCGACGTCGGGGGCATGGCGGTGGGCAGGGGGGGTGGGGGGGTGGAAAATGCCTCCGGCAGAGGCCCAGGACAGGCCTCAAAGCCGGGAAGGCACAGCCCGATGTTGCCGATGGCGGCAAGACTCATGGTGGACTGCTCCTGCTGTTCGGCAATGGGAGCCCCATTTCAATATTGAAATGTATTTAAATACATGAATTAATTACTTCCCAGCTCCCGCCATCGGTCCCGGAGTGATACTGGTGCCGGTGGCCTGCACTCCCTTGCCTTCGGATCCCCATCCAGGAATTGAGGTGGAACACTGGTGGGGAGGGGGCAGAAGGTACGTTTATCATTGAGGGAGGAGGGAGCAGGGTCAAATTCATCTGATTGGTGTAGGAGATGGCGGGGTGGGATAAAGTGCATCGTGTATGAACATTGTGGGGGAAGGTCGGGTGGACAATGGAAGTATTTTGGGGGGGAGAGGGCAAAGAATGAATTATATGTTTATTGGGCAGTGGGTGAGGGGCTAGAAACGTTTCTATAGTTTATTCAGATCTATTTTAAATCACTATTTCTTTAAATAGTACAATTGAAATGTAGGACCTGAACCCTTTTAGAAATGGTGTCAGCACCTGCACAATGGCACCTGATGCCATTGGATGAGGCGGGTCCGCCCCGGCCATTTAAATGAGCTGCCGTGTTTAATATCGCGGCGTCTCCAATCTGTGCGGTCCGAGCCTGCGGACTGCAATGGTTTACGCCCGTCATCGGTTTCGACGGCGGACGTGTAAAAAGCAGCCGATGACAGACCAATGACATCAGAATGTTACATAATGAAGGTAATAGAGAATAGAAGGCATCAAAAGCTCATGGACATCAAATAGACAGGAAAAATGTCATTAGTAACATATCATAGATGATATACGAGAGGGTAAATAGCACAAAAACCTTTGAAACGTCTGGAAACTAAGAAGAGAATCAGAAAAAGTTGCATTTAAAATGGACCTTCTCCTGCTGAGGATGGACAGTGTCCTCATCCGATGAATTACTGCAAAATTATTGAGTGCTGTGAAGTATGGAAGTCAACTCGCTCAAAAAGATTCCAAACAGCAAGGAGCGAATGGACAATTGGTGCTTTCTGACTTTGCAGACGGAATATTGGTGAGGACGCAGTGATAACTGTCAACTCTTCCTCTGATAGTCACCTGGGATCTTCGGTGTTGTCTGAACTACCTGAACTGGCCGATGATGAGGTCTTATTCAGGGAAAAGCTCCTTCTAGAATGCAGCACTTCTTTAGTACTGCACTGTGCTGCTGGGAAATGTAATCAGCTTCTTCACATAGTAGATATTGAACTTAAAACCTTTTGACTCATGTGAGAGATGCCACTAGTTGTACAGCCTCACCCAATATGGAAAAAAGAGTGAAGCTGGGAACATTCCAGAACATTGTCAGATGCTAGGAGCAGAAGGAAAACTCAGAGTCCACAGACGTCTTTCAAGAACAGTCAGCAACAGCTAATGTGGAAGAGGAGAGCCAGGCTGAACCACTGAGAGTTAGAGACTGAGAGTAGAACATTGCCCTCTGTAGGTTTAGGGTAAGTGCAGACAACTCTGAGTGGGGAGGGTGAAATGCCAGAGGCCGTGGTTCATATTGGTACTAACAACATAGGCTGAAAGAGAAACAAGCAATGCTGGAACTCAGCAGGTCTGGCAGCATCTGTGGAAAGAGAAGCAGAGTTAACGTTTTGGGTCAGTGACCCTTCTTCGGAACTGACAAATATTAGAAATGTCACAGGTTATAAGCAAGTGAGGTGGGGGTGGGGCAAGAGATAACAAAGAAGAAGGTGTAGATTGAACAAGGCCACATAGCTGTCCAAAAGTTCATGGAACAAAGGGAAACAATGTGTTAATGGTGTGTTGAAAGACAAAGCATTAGTGCAGATAGGGTGTTAATGGACTGAGATTGAACAGCAGCAAGTGCAAACATGAAAAAAGTGGGTAACCAAACTGAACAAACGAAGATGAAATGAAATAAATGCAAAAAAAAGATTGTAAAAATGTAAAAAAGAAAAAAAATAACGAAAATGAAAGTAAAATGGGATGCTGTCATGCTCTGAAATTATTGAACTCAATGTTCAGGACGGCAGGCTGTAGTGTGCCTAATCGATAGATGAGATGCTGTTCCTCGAGCTTGCGTTGATGTTCACTGGAACACTGCAGCAAGCCCAGGACAGGGATGTGAGCATGCGAGCTGGGGGGAGTGTTGAAATGGCAAGCAACCGGAAGCTCAGGATCCTGCTTGCAGACTGAGCGGAGGTGTTCAGCAAAGCGGTCACCCAGTCTGCGCTTGTGTCCCCAATGTAGAGGAGACCACATTGTGAGCAGCGAATACAGTATACTACATTGAAAGAAGTACAAGTAAATCACTGCTTCACCTGAAAGTAGTGTTTGGGGCCTGGGATAGTGAGGAGAGAGGAGGTGAACACTGATGAAAAGTAATCATTTAAAACCTCACCTATGTCCTCAGGCTCCACACACAGATTGCCTCTTTTGTCCCTAATGGGCCGTATTCTTTCCCTGGTTATCCTCTTGCCCTTAATATACTTATAAAATGCCTTGGGATTTTCCTTTATCTTGTCCACCAGTATTTTTTCATGTCTCCTCTTCGTTTATCTGATTACTTATTTTAAGTACCCCCTACACTTTCTATACTCCTCCAGGGCCTCCGCTGTTTTCAGCACTCTGAATCTGCCATAAGCCTCTTTTTTTTCCTTATCCAATCCTCCAAATCCCTTGACATCCAGGGTTCCCTGGACTTGTTCATCCTACCCTTCACCATTATTGGAACATGTTGGCCCTGAAATCTATTTCCTTTTTGAATGCCTCCCACTGGTCTGATGTAGACTTTCCTACATGAGCTTCTCGCAGTCTACTTTGGCCAGATCTTATTGAAATTGGCTTTATCATATTGAAATCGGCCTTCCCCCAATTCAGTACCTATATTTCCAGTCCCTCTTTCTCCTTTTCCATAACTACCTTAAATCTTACAGTGTTATGGTCATTATCGACAAAATGCTCCCCCACTGACACTTCCACCAGTTGTATGGCTTCATTACCCAGGGTTAGGTCCATTACCGCCCTTCACATGTAGGACTTTCTATGTACTGGCTCAAAAAGCTCTCCTGTATGCACTTTAAAAATTCTGGCCCCTTTAAGCCTTTTGCACTAAGATTATCCCAGTTGATAATGGGGAAGATGAAATCCCCTATTATTATTATCCTATTATTTTTACACCTCTCTGAGATTTGCCACATATCTGTTCCTCTATCTCTGCCTGACGTTTTGGAGGCCTGTGGTACACACCCAGCCTACTGTTAGCCCCCTTTTTGTTTTTATGTTTTATTCCTGGATTCAACATATTTAGGAAAGATAAGGACAGAAAGAAAGGAGGATGAGTAGCTGTAAATATTATGGAGAATATTACGCAGCTGGAGAGGGAGCATGTGCTGGAGGACTTAAGGGATGAATCGATTTGATTCGAGTTCACAAACAATAGAGGTACCATTATAACCACTCTTTGTATTCTATGGGCCACCAACTAGTGGGAAAGATAGAGAGGAGCAAATGTGAAGGGAAATTACAGAGAGGTACAAAAACTATAAACTAGTGATAATGGGAGACTTCAATTATCTTCATACAGAATGGGATAACAATTGTGTAAAGGGCAGAGAGGGGGAAGAGATTATGAAGTATTCAGGTGAATTTTCTTGATCAGCATATTTCCAGGCCAATGAGGAAGGAGGTTTTGCCGGATCTGGTTCTGGGGAATGAGGTGGGTTAAATGGATCAGGTGTCAGCTGCTGAACAGTTAGGGAACAATGATCATGGTATCATATGCTTTTGGTTAGCTATGGAAGAGGCAGGGAACAAACTAAATTAAAATACTAAATTGGAGGACGGCCAATTACAGTGGAGTGAGAACGAATCTATTCCAGGTAAATTGGACTCAAAGTTTGGCAGGCAACACTGTAACTGGACAATGGACTGCCTTTAAAGAGGAAATGGTTCGGGTACAGTCGAGGTACTACCCACAAGGGGGAAAGATAGGGAACGAAAGCCTGAGCTCCCTTGATGATGAGAAATATAGGGAGTAAGATGAAGTAGAAAAAGGAGCGCACGAGAAATGTCAGGCTGATAATACGTGAAAGCCAGACTGAAGACAGAAATTTCAGAGGGGAAGTGGAAAAAGGTGTGTTGATGTTCAAAGAGACTTGGTTGTGCTTGTACCAGGAACATAGAATGTTAACAGACAGGTACAGCAAGTAATTAGGAAGGAAAGTGGCATGTTGGCCTTTATTGCAATGGGGATTGGAGTACAGGAACAAGGAAGTATTGCTACAATTGAACAGAGTTTTGGTGAAAGCACATCTGGAACACTGTGTGCAGTTTTGGTCTCCATATTTAAGAAAGGATATACCAGCATTGCAGCCAGGGATCACTGGATTGGTCCCTGGGATGAGGGGATTGTCCTGTGATGAGTAAATTGGTCCTGTATTGTACGGAGGTTAGAAGAATGAGAAGTGATCTAATTGAAACATGTAGGTTTCTGAAGGGGTTGGATAGGATCGACACTGAGGGATTATTTCCATTGGCCGGTGAATCGAAAACACCGGGGCATAGTCTTAGGATAAGGGGCTGATCATTTAGGACTGAGATGAGATGAAATTACTTCACCCAAAGGGTTGTGAATCTTTGGAATTTTCTGCCCCAGAGGGTTGTAGATACTCCATCATTGAATACAATCAAGCCTCGAATAAACAGATTTTTGGTCTCTCAAGGAATCAAGGGATAAAGTGCGTGGGCGGGAAAATGGAGTTGAATCCTAAGATCAACCATGATCATTTTGAATGGTGGAGCAGGCTCGATGGGCCATATGGTCTACTCCTGCTCCTATTCCTGTGTTCTTGTGAAATCAGAGAGACAAAGAGAGAGTGTGACAGCCAACCTAACAGGGAATCAAAAAGTCTTCTGTAAGCATTTAAATAGTAAAAGGCTAGTCAGAGGGGGGTTCAGGCACATTGGGAACCGAACAGAGGATCTATGCATGCAGATAGAGGGCATGGCTGAGATATTAAATGAAGACTTTGCACCTGTATTTACCAAGGAAGAAAATGCTGCCCAAGTCAGATTGAAACAGGAGGTAACTGAGATACTGAATGGACTAAAATTTGATATGGAAGCGATATTAGAAAGGCTGGCTGTCCTTAAATTTGATAAGTCACCAGGACCTGATGTATCTGAGGATGCTGAGGGAATTAAAAGTGGAAAAGGCTCCTGCTGGCCATAACCTTCCAATCCTCCTTGTATATAGGACTGGTGCCAGAGAACTGGAGAATTGCAAATGTTACAAACATGTCCAAGAAAGTGTGTACGGATAAAACCAGCAACTACAGTTTAACCTCAGTTATGATAAAAACTTAGAGATGATAATCCAAGACAAAATCAACAGGCCTTTGGACAATAATATAATGAAAGCAAAATACTGCATATGCTGGAAATCTGAAATGAAAACAAGAAATGCTGGAAATACTCAGCACGTCTGGCAGCATCTGTGGTGAGAGAAGCAGAGGTAACATTTCGGGTCACTGATCCTTCATCTAATCTGGCAAGTATTAGAAATGTAATAGGTTTTAAGCAAGTAAAGCGGGACTGGGACAAGAGATTACAAAAGAGAAGTTCTTGATGGGACAAGGTCACAGAGAATAACTGACCAGAAGGTCATGGAGCAAAGGCAAACGGTATGTTAATGATGTGGTGAAAGGCAAAGAGGGTGTTAATTGACTGAATTAACTGGCCCAAATCACAACCATGAAAAAAAGTGGGTAGGCACAGTAGAAACAAACTAAAGAAACTAAAATAAAATAAACAAATAAGAAATAAAAAAGAAAAATAATTTAAAAATAAAAATAAAATGGGGGGCCCGTCATACTCTGACATAATTGAACTCAATGTTCAGTCCGGCAGGCTGTAGTGTGCCTAATCGGTAAATGAGATACTGTTCCTTGAGCTTATGTTGATGTTCACTGGAACACTGCAGGAATCCCAGGACAGAGATGTGAGCATGAGAGCAGGGGGTAGTGGAGGAGTGGACCAGGGTGTCGCCGAGGGAATGATCCCTTCGGAATGCTGACAGTGGAGGGGCGGGGAAGATGCGTTTGGTAGTGGCATCACGCTGGATATGGCAGAGGATGTTCCTTTGGATGTGAAGGCTGATGGGGTGGAAAGTGAACACAAGGGGAACCCTGTCGCAGTTCTGGGACAGAGGGGAAGGGGTGAGGGTAGAGGTGCGGGAAATGGGCCAGACACGGTTGAGGTCCCTGTCAACCACAGTGGGGGGGGGGGGGGGGAATCCTCTGTTGAGGAAAAAGGAAGACATATCAGAAGTGCTGTCATGGAAGGTAGCATCATTTGAGCAGATGCGTTAGAGACGGAGAAACTGGGAGAATAGAATAGAGTCCTTACAGGAGGTAGGGTGGGAAGAAGTGTAGTCGAGGTAGCTGTGGGAGTCGGTGAGCTTATAATGATTATTAGTAGACAGCCTATCCCCAGAGATGGAGACAGAGATGTCAAGGCAGGGAAGGGAAGTGTCAGAGATGGACCATGTAAAGGTGAGAGAAGGGTGGAAATTAGAAGCAAAGTTGATAAAGTTTTCTAGTTTGTGGCGGGAGCAGGAAACGGCACTGATGCAGTCATCAATGTACCGGAAAAAGTGTTGGGGGAGAGGGCTTGAGTAGGACCGGAACAAGGAATGTTTGACATATTCCACAAAAAGAAAGGCATATCTAGGACCCATGCGGGTACCCATAGCAACACCTTTTACTTGAAGGAAGCGAATGGAGTTGAAGGAGAAGTTGTTCAATGTGAGAACAAGTTCAGCCAGGTGGAGGAGGGTGGTGGTTGATGGGAACTAGTTGGGCCTCTGTTCACTGAAGAAGTGGAGGGCCCTCAAACCATCCTGGTGGGGGATGGAGGTGTAGAGTGATTGGATGTCCATAGCAAAGAAGAGGCGGTTGGGGCCAGGAAACTAGAAATTGTCAAAATAACGTAGGGCGTCAGAAGCGTCATGGTGGGAAGAGACTGGACCAGGCACTTGGACAAGTGTGGTTTAATTACAGAAAACCAGAACAGATTTATTCAAGGCAAATCATTTATAATAATTGATTGTGTTTTTTTGATGAAGTTATTTTGAAGATTGCTAAGCGTACTCTGGATGATATAGTTCATATAGACTATCAAAAGGCATTTGATAAAGTGTCACAAATAGACCTGTCAGCAAAGTTGAAGCCCATGGAATAAAAAGGAAAGTGGCAGCCTGGATAGATTGTTGGCTGAGTGACCGGATGCAGAGAGTAGTGAAGAATGTCTGTTTACAGAATGGAGGAAGGTATGCAGAGGAGTTTCCCAGACTTCCCTATTAGGATTATTGCTGGTCTTGATATATATTAATGACCTAGACTTGGGTTTGCAGGGCACCTGGTAGATTGGCAGACATGTGGCAGATGAAATTTAATGCAGAGAAGTGAGAATTGGTACAGTTTGGTAAGAAGGACCAGGAGAGGCAACACCAGGGCACAATTCTAAAGTGGGTGGAGGAACAGAGAGTCCTCGGGTATGTGTGAAAAATATGTTGAAGGTGTGGTTAAAAAGGCAAACAGGATCCTGGGCTTCATAAATCAAGGCATCGAGTACAAAAGCAAGGCAATTATCATGATCCTTTATAAAAAATCTCTTTCGGCCTCAGTAGAAATCTTGTATCCAATTCTGGCACCAAATCTTAGGAAGGATGTGAAGACTTTAGAGAAGATGCAGCAAAGATTTAGGAAAATGATTCCAGGGGTTCGAGACTTCAGATACATGGATTGATTGGAGAGGCTGGAATCGTTATCCTTGGAGAAGAGAAGGTTGAGCAGAGTTCTGTTCGCAATGTTCAAAATCAATGGAGGTCGAGAGAGAGAAGATCGGGAGAAGCTGTTCCCATTGGTGGAAGGGTCGAGAATCTGGGGGCAAAGATGTCAGGTAATTGGCAAGAGAGCCAAAGATGACATGAAAAACTTTGCAGGGCTATGGAAAAAGATGAGGGAGTGGAGCCAGCTGAGATCATTTTTCAGAAGGCTAGCATGGACACATTCATTGGCCGAATGGCCTCTTTCTTTGCTGTAACCATTCTATGTTTCAATGACTCCACATTGTTCATTCATAAATGTCCACGTCAACAACTTGATGCCTAATAACATCCGCTCATAAAATCACATTGTATTCAGTTAGGAATTAGTTATTCATTGAATAATTCCAATCAGTGAATCATTTATGGAAATTACTCAGTCACTGTCATAGAATCATAGAAAGTTTAAGGCACAGAAAGAGGGCCACTTGGCCCATCATGTCTGTGCCGGCCGAAAACTAATCCACCTATTCGAATCCCACCTTCCAAAATTTGGATGGTAGCCCTGCAGATTCTGGCACATGAGCTGCATATTCAAAATCCTTTTGAATGAGTTGAGGGTTTCTGCCTCAACTACCCACTCAGGCAGTGAGTTCCAGACTCCATCCACCATCTGGGTGAAAAGTATTTCCTCATCTCCCCTCTAATTTTTCGACCAATCACTTTAAATCTATGCCCCCTCGTCACTGACCTCTCTGCTAAGCTGAATAGACCCTTCACCTCCACTCTATCCAGGCCCCTCAAAATGTTGTACATTTCAATGAGATCTCCACTCCGCCTTCTCTGTTCCAAGGAGAACAACCCCAGCCTATCCAATCTTTCCTCACAGCTGCATTTTTCAAGCCCTAGCACCATCCTTGTAAATCTCCTCTGTACCCTCTCTACTGCAATTACATCCTTTCTGTAATGAGCTGACCAGCACTGCACACAAGATTCAATGTGTCGCCCAGCCAATGAGTTATACAGTTCCAGCATAACCTCCCTGCTCTTATATTCTATACCTCAGCGAAGAAAGGAATGGATTCCATTTGCCTTCTTAACCACCTTATTGACCTGTCCTGTTACCTTCAGGGATCTGTGGACGTTCACTTCAAGGTCCCTCACTTCCTCGACACTTCTCAGTATTTTCCCATTAATCGTGTATTCCTTTGCCTTGTTTGGCCTCCCCAATTACATCACCTCACACTTCTCTAAGTTGAATTCCATTTGCCACTTTTCTGGCCATCTGACCAGACTATCAATATCTTCCTGCAGTCTACAGCTGTCCTCCTTGCTATCTACCACAAGGCCAATCTTTGTGTCGTCTGCAAACTTCTTTATAATGCCCCCTACATTTATGTCTAAATCGTTAATACATACCACAAAAAGCAGGGAACCCAGTACTAAGGCCTGTGGAAGGTCAGTCACTAAAACAGATGTCTACAATTACCTTTGTTTCCTGCCACTGAGCTAATTTTGTATCCACCTTACTGCATTTCCCTGGATCCCATGGTATTTTATTATTTTTCAACAGTCTGCCATGTGGAACCTTGTCAAAAGCCTTGCTAAAATCCATGTAGACCACATCAACTGCACACATCTATCCTCCTTGTTACATCTTCAAAAATATGATCACGTTGGTAAAACAAGATCTTGTCTTAACAAATCCATGCTGACTATCCTTGATTATCCTGTGCCTTTCTAAGTGACAGTTTATCCTGTCTCTCAGAATAGATTCTAGTAATTTGCCCACTACTGAGGTTAGACTGACTGGCCTGTAATTATTCTGTCTATCCTTTGCTCCATTTTTAAACAGAGGTACAACGTTAGCAGTTCTCCAATCCTCCAGTACCACGCCTGTAACCAGTGAGGACTGGAAAATGATGGTCAGACCCTCTTGTATTTCCTCTCTTGTTGCTTTTATCAGCCTAGGATACATTTCATCTGGCCTTGGTGATTTATCAACTTTCAAGGATGCTGATCCCATTAATACTTCCTCTCTCCCTATGTTTCTCACAGCCAATACTTCACACTCTTACTCCTGAACTACAATATCTGCATCGTCCCCCTCTTTTGTGAAGACAGACGCAAAGTATTCATTAAGTTCCATACCAATATCTTCCACCCCTACACATAGGTTACTTTTTTGGTCTTTTATGGGCCCTACTCTCTCCTTAGTTATCCTCTTACTCACAAGCTATTGGTAACGCATCATTGGGTTCACCTTGATTTTGCTTGCCAATATTCTTACATGCCCTCCTTTTGCTTTCCTAATTTCCTTTTTGATTTCACCCCTGCACTTTCTTCGTTCCTCTCGATTTTCTCTGGTATTGAGTTCTCTGTGTTTGACATAAGCTTTCCTCTTCTGCCTTATCTTTCCCTGTAGGCTCATCGGGGCTCTAGATTTGGCCATCGCAGCCGTTTTCTTTATGGGAATATGTTTACTCTGAACCCCTTGAACCTCCCCTTTGAATACCTCCTCTGCTCTGACAGTGATTTACCTTCAAGTAGCTGTTTCAAGTTCAGTTTCGCTAAATCACTCCTCAGTTTAGTAAAATTGGCCTTGCCCCAATTGAAGACTCCAACTCGTGTTCTATCTCTGTCCTTTTCCATAATTATGTTAAAACTGACTGAATTATGATCACTACCACCAAAATGCTCTCCCACTGCCACTCCTTCCACCTGCCCATCTTCATTTCCTAAACTAAATCTAAAATCATGCTCTCTCTTGTTGGACTTGCTACATACTGTGCAAAAATGTTCACCTGAATGCACCTCAAGAATTCTGCTCCCTCAATTCCTTTCACACTAAAACTATCCCAGATATTATTGGGGGAGTTAAAATCCCCTACTATTACGACATTATTGTTCTCAGAGAAGTGACGACATATCTGCCCTTTCTCTCCCTCTGACTGTTTGGGGGTCTATAACACATTCCCAGCAATGTGATTGCCCCTTTTCTGCTCCTTAGCTCAATCTATATGGCCTCATTTGATGAACCTTCCAACATATTATCCCTCCTCACAGCTGGAATACTTTCCTTGACCAAAATTGCCACTCCCCCTCCTTTCTTATCCCTCTCCCTACCACGCCTGAAAACCCTGTAACCAGGAACATTGAGCTGCCATTCCTGTCCCTCCCTAAGCCATGTTCCTCTCATAGCTGTGATATCATATTATCACGTGTCTGTGCCCTCAGCTCATCTGCTTTATTTGCTGTACTCCTGGCATTGAAATAGATACCCGTGAGCACTGCCAAACGTTTTTTTTCTAACCTTTATTTCCTCTGTCATCCAGACTCATCCATTAATTTTCTGCCTTCCATTTTCATTTCTGCTTTTGTCCGAACTGAGTCTACCTTCAGGTCCCCATCCCCCTGCCGAAGTAGTTTAAACCTTCCCCAACAGCAGTCGCAAAATGTCCCGCAAGGAATTCTGTCCCGGCTCTGTTCATGTGCAACCTGTTCGGCCTGTTCAGGTCCCATCTCCCCATTGCCAGTCCCAATGTCTCAGGAATCTGAAACCCTGCATCGTGCACCATCTTTCCATCCACTCATTCATCTGTCTTATCCTTCTATTTCTATACTCACTTGCTTGTAGCACTGGGAGTAATCCAGAGAATAGTACTTTTGAGGTCCTCCTTGCTAATTTCTTACCTAGCTCCCTAAATTCTGACTGCAAGACCACATCCCTCTTTCTACCTATGTCGTTGGTTCCGATGTGGACCATGACTGCTGGCTGCTCCCCCTCCCCCTTCAGGATGCTCTGCAGCTGCTCAGTGACATCCTTGACCCTGGCACCAGGGAGGCAACACACCATCCTGGATTCACGTCTGCGGCCACAGAAATGCCTGTCTGTTCCCCTGACTATTGAATTACCTTTCACTATGGCTCTTCTGGGCATCGCTGTGCCCACCCTGTGCAGCTGAGCTGCCTGTGGTGCCATGGACTTGGCTCTGGCTTCACTCCCCAGGTGAAGCATCACTTTCCTCAGTATTCAGAACTGGATACTGGAGAATGAGATGCACTCAGGGGTCTCCTGCACTACCTGCCTGATTCTTTTTCACTGCCTGGTGGTCAACCATTCCCTCTCTCTTTGCATAGTCTTAAGCTGTGTGGTGGTCTCATCTATAAACATGCTATCCAGGTAGCATTCATCCTCATGAATGCACCGCAGTATCACCAGCTGATGCTCATGTTCCAAAACCCAGAGCACAAGCTGCCGCAATTGACAACACGACCAGCACAAACGGTTCTCCAGGACATGGGAAGTGCATTCTCAAGATTGAAGCACCCCTACCATTCCTTTATTTATTAGTTGACCCTTTGCTACTGCTAAAAATACTACAACACCTTCGAATTATTCATAAAACCTTACTCGTACTGTCAATGTCAATTACACAATAGAACTACATTTACACATTGATAACACTGTGATAATTAACCCACAATAACAATGTCAATAGCACAATAGAATCACATTTATACCATGATAACACTGTGATAATTCATCCACAGTAACAGTGTCAATAGCACAATAGAATTACATTTACACTGTGAGATTGTACTGCAAAGTGGAGAAATGCTACAGTTAAAACTATGAAAAGTTTTTGGTCAAGGGAAGTATTATACTGGTAAAGGGTGAGATTATATCCGGAAAGTGAAGAATTTGTATCAGTAAGTTGGATCGCTTAAAGTGAATGAACTATGCCATTACTGTGGAGAAATTATATCAGTAACAGGAAGAAATAAACAGGGAAAATGCTGAAAATACTCAATAGGTCTGGCAGCATCTGTGGGAGAGAAACAGAGTTAACATTTCAGGTCAATGACCTTTCATTAATTTCTTTTCCCTCAGTAATCTGATATTATTTCAGTACTTTGATTTTATACAGGAAGAAGAAACATCGTTAAAATGGAGAAGTAAAACTGTTATAGTGGAATACATGATACAAAAGAGGAAAAGTTATATCAATTCAAAGGAAACGATACCCCGTTAAAGGGAGAATTTATCCCAGTACATGAAAGAATGTCGGTAGCATGGAGAAGCCCTACTGATTATGAGATCAATGACATGATTAATCAATGATTACCGTAACTAATAACTAACTCCAATACTCTACCTGGGACCCCGATAGCTGCAAGGACGGGATAGTAAATGGCAAACAGCAGTCCTTTTGGTGATGCATGCATTGCTATCAGAAGCTCTTCTACACTCACTCAAAGATTACTACATTTATACCTGATGTCAGGCTCTAGGGAGGTAATTAGATTTTGTGATCCTTTGCATTATTTACATTAATTGAATCAGAGTGATTAATGTAGCTGCTGTCAGGCTCGTGTTTTTGTTTTGATGGAATAGAATGCTTTTAAAGTACACTGGCTGAGCTTTGAACTGAAATACTCAGAAGGTTCTGCCTGAACCCATTTACATTTCTTCATAAAAGATGATGAAATCTTAATAGGTCTTTGGAATGATGAAAATAAACCTTGTGTGCAAGTAATCCCCATGCTTAAACTCTTTAATGCTGAGTTATGTGGCTTCAGCACAAGCCATAGAGTCATAGAGTCGCACAGCATAGAAACAGGACCTTTGGCCCACCATGTCCATGCTGGCCATAATGCCGATCTATACTAATCCCAGCTGCCTGCATTAATTACATCTCCCCCTATGCCTTGCTCATTCAACTACCCGTCCAGATGCCTTAGAAATGTCGCTACAGTTCCTGCCTCCACCACCTCCTCAGGCAGCTCATTCCAGACACCCGTTATTCTTTGTGTGGCAAATTTACCCCTTTGATCCCCTTTAAAAATCCACCCTCTCACATTTAATCTAGGTCCTCCAGTTTTAGTCACCCCTACCATGGGAAACAGACTCTGGCTATCTACCCTGTCTATGCCTCTCATAATTTTAGCCACAAGTGACCAGAGATTTTCTGACCTGAAGCAAAACATCGCCAATTCTTGTTCCTGATCATTATTCAGTTCAATTACAGGTCATATTAAACTGACTCCAAATCCCTCTGAGTCTGTTCAGCAGCTTTAACGTATTTGTCTGTTTAGTGTAACCGTGCTGAACTGGATCAGTACACACTCAATGTAACTGTTTAGGCATTGTGGAAAGGTCCAGTTCAGCACAGTTACAGTCAGCATGGGCAGGTCCAGTTCAGCAAGGTTACATTCAATGTGTACAGGTCCAGGGCAGCACAATTACATTCAGTGTGTTCTGGTCCAGTTCAGCACGGTTACATTCAGTGTGTACTGGTCCAGTTCAGCACTGTTACATTCAGTGTGTACTGGCCCAGTACAGCACAGTTACACTCAATGTGTACTGGTTCCGTTCAGCACGGTTACATTCAGTGTGTACTGGTCCAGTTCAACATGGTTGCATTCAGTGGGTACTGGCTCAGTACAGCCCGGTTACATTGAGTGTGTACTGATCCAGTTCAGCACGGTTACACTGAGTGTGTACTGGTCCAGTTCAGCAGAGTTACATCCAGTGTGTACTGCTCCAGTTCATTATGGTTACATTGAGTGTGTACTGGTCCAGTTCAGCACATTTACATTCAGTGTGTACTGGTCCAGTTCAGCACGGTTACCTTCAATGTGCACAGGTCCAGTTCAGCACAGTTACATGGAGTGTGTACTGGTCCAGTTCAGCACGGTCACATTCAATGTGTACTAGTCCAGTTCAGCACGGTTACATCCAGTGTGTACTGGTCCAGTTCAGCACGGTTACATTGAGTGTGTACTGGTCCAGTTCGGCACGGTTACATTCAATGTGTACTGGTCTAGTTCAGCACGGTTACATCCACTGTATACTGGTCCAGTTCAGCACAGTTACATTCGGTGTGTACTGGTCCAGTTCAGCACGGTTACATTGAGTGTGTTCTGGTCCAGTTCAGCACGGTTACATTGAGTGTGTACTGGTCCAGTTCGGCACAATTACATTCAATGTGAACTGGTCCAGTTCAGCACATTTACATTCAGTGTGCACAGGTCCAGTTCAGCACAGTTACATTCAATGTGAACTGGTCCAGTTCAGCACAGTTACATTCAGTGAGCACAGGTCCAATTCAGCAGGGTTATTTTCAGTGTGTACTGGTCCAGTACAGCACGGTTACATTCGGTGTGTACTGGTCCAGTTCAGCAGAGTTACATCCAGTGTGTACTGCTCCAGTTCATTATGGTTACATTGAGTGTGTACTGGTCCAGTTCAGCACATTTACATTCAGTGTGTACTGGTCCAGTTCAGCACGGTTACCTTCAATGTGTACTGGTCCAGTTCAGCATGGTCACATTGTATGTGCACAGGTCCAGTTCAGCACAGTTACATGGAGTGTGTACTGGTCCAGTTCAGCAGGGTCACATTCAATGTGTACTAGTCCAGTTCAGCACGGTTACATCCAGTGTGTACTGGTCCAGTTCAGCACGGTTACATTGAGTGTGTACTGGTCCAGTTCGGCACGGTTACATTCAATGTGTACTGGTCTAGTTCAGCACGGTTACATCCACTGTATACTGGTCCAGTTCAGCACAGTTACATTCGGTGTGTACTGGTCCAGTTCAGCACGGTTACATTGAGTGTGTTCTGGTCCAGTTCAGCACGGTTACATTGAGTGTGTACTGGTCCAGTTCGGCACAATTACATTCAATGTGAACTGGTCCAGTTCAGCACATTTACATTCAGTGTGCACAGGTCCAGTTCAGCACAGTTACATTCAATGTGAACTGGTCCAGTTCAGCACAGTTACATTCAGTGAGCACAGGTCCAATTCAGCAGGGTTATATTGAGTGTGTTCTGGTCCAGTTCAGGACGGTTACATTGAGTGTGTACTGGTCCAGTTCGGCACAATTACATTCAATGTGAACTGGTCCAGTTCAGCACATTTACATTCAGTGTGCACAGGTCCAGTTCAGCACAGTTACATTCAATGTGAACTGGTCCAGTTCAGCACAGTTACATTCAGTGAGCACAGGTCCAATTCAGCAGGGTTATTTTCAGTGTGTACTGGTCCAGTACAGCACGGTTACATTCGGTGTGTACTGGTCCAGTTCAGCACAGTTACATTCAGGGCTGGATTCTGTGCTCAGCCTGAAGGCAGTTTGGCGGGGCGTGCAGGGTCAGTAATTCGATCAGGATCATCCGCCACGGAATCTGATGCTGTAATGCCGTGTTCTGATATTCCTGAAGGTGAAGAATTTCCGTGGCAGCACCACAGCTGCTCTGTGACAGGACCGATCTTTAAATATGTTAACTACCATTTTGCATGAATTAGAATGTAATTCACCACATTCTTACCAGCCATTCACAATTTTCTGCTTGATGTACGGCCTTCACTTTTGTTGGGGGACCAGTGCAGGCAACACAAACGGTATTCTGATGGTCATGTTGGCTCACACTTATTTAAATGTTGTGAGGGCAATGTCAAGCCATACCATTGAGCTCATGCTGGAACACTGCTGAAGCAGGATATAACACAAATCTCTGCCCAGATAGATGTACTTGACAGGGCTGCAGGAAATAACACAAATCTCTGCCCAGATAGGTGTACTTGACAGGGCTGTCCTCTCTCCCCTGTCTTTTTTGTTTGCTGAGTCCATCAGGAAGGATGTGGACATAAGAGGGGTGACAATCCCAGGCAGCGGAGGCACTTACGTAAAAGCCTGCCTGTACATGGATGACGTCACCTTCCTCTGCTCAGATCCAATGTCCATTCGCAGACTGATGAGCATCTGTGACCAGTTCGAACTGTGCTCGGGAGCCAACGTTAACCACGGCAAGCATGAGGCCATGTTCTTTGGGAACTGGGCTGACCGATCCTTTGTCCCCTTCGCCATCAGGTTAGATTACCTGAAGGACTGGGGATATGGTTCAGAATGCCTGGGGTGTGAGCCAAAACCTGGAGGGAGCGAGTATCCAGGGTAAACTGAGCATGTGGGAGCAGCGATCTCACTCCATTGTGGGTAAGAACCTGCTCATCAGGTGCGAGGCGCTCACGTTGTTGCTATAAGTGGCGCAGGTCTGGCCCACACCCCACTCCTTTGCCATGGCGATCACCCGAGCCATTTTCCACTTAATCTGGAGATCCAAAATGGACCGGGTCTGGAGAGACACGATGTTCAAACCTCTGGAAAAGGACAGGAAAAGTGTAACTAACGTCGCCCTCATCCTAATGACCACCTTCGTAGGTGGCTGCATCAACCTGTGCGTAGATCCCCACAAGTATCATTACGTGCTGAGGTTCTATCTGTCCCCGGAGTTACGAAGGAGGGGCCTGGTCACATTGCCGCGGAATGCTCCATCTAGTTGGACTGTGCTGTACCACCTATCCTTTGTCGAAAACTTTCTGTGGAAAAACACCTTTGACCACCAATCCATCAGGCAGTGGTCTGCACTGACTGTCCTCAAGGCCCAAAGGAAAAAGGAGATGGTAGATCCTGTCGGATGGTTGCCCAAGCAGACTGCCAAAGTCATTTGGCAGAATGCCTCATTACCAGAACTTTCAACAAGCACCAAGACATAGCTTGGCTGGTGGTGAGAAGGGCCCTCAATGTCAGATCCTTCCTGCATGCCTGGTGTTTCGCCCCCTCCACACGCTGCCCTCAAGGTGGCTACGATGGGGAAGAGACTGTTTCCCACCTCCTTTTGGAATGTGTCTTTGCAAATCAGGTGTGGAAAGAGATGCAGTGGTTTTTGTCGAGGTTCATCCCAAGCAGCTCTGTAACACAGAAGTCTGTGCTCTACGGGCTGTTCCCTGGGATGTTTACCGAGATAAACATCAACCCCTGCTGGAGTACCATCAATTCGCTGAAAGACGCTCTTTGGTATGCCCAGAAATTGCTGGTCTTCCAGCACAAAGAGTTGTCCACGACCAAGTGTTGCAGACTAGCACATTCCAAGATCCAGGATTATGTACTGAGGGACGCACTAAAGCTTGGGGCAGACGCTGCAAAGGCTCAATGGGGAAAGGCCACTGTGTAAGGTCCTCCCACCACAGTGAACTGAGGGGCTGGACCCATTTGAAACCCCTCAGGCTGTATACGCCAAATATGGGTTTGCTGTAAAATGTATGTGGCATGTAAAATGGAATGGAAGGGTTGTGAGGCAACTCACTCCTGTATTGAAGAAAACTGATTTCCTTTGCACATTTTGGAATGTCAACTTGGTGCTGTTTTGAACTGTTTTGTAAAGCATTTTTTACAGATATTTATGAATAAAGTGTATTTTTGTGGAAAAAGCAGATAGATGTATTTTACCTTTTGAAGGAATCTGAATTAACAGGAGCATAGAGATGGCTGTGATCCATCTTGTTTTCCTGGATCTCCTTGCTGTGATGAGGCATCACCACAGGAGCTGTGCCCAAGAGGCAGCTGCAGCTCAAGAGGAAGCTCCCAGACATGAGCAGTAGCAGCCACCACGGCACAAAGGAGCCCAGAGACATCAGCAAGTCTATAGGACGTGGATGACATCCCTGCAGAGGTCTGTGCCAGTGATGACTATAGATGACGAGAGAGGCCGACTGATGATGACTGAGTGCCAGTGCCAGAGATGACTACGGACATCTCTGCACACTGCTGAATGATGATTTGCAACCAATGGGCTTCGTTCCTGAAATACATTCCCTTAATGCACAATAAACCAGCAAGGAAAGTGTTCCAACCAAGGCTAATGAGAGAAATCAAAGATTGTATTCGATCAAAGGAAGAGGTGTGTAAAGATGCATAAATTTGGGCGGCACAGTGGCTCACTGGTTAGCACCACAGCCTCACAGCTATAAGGACTCGAGTTCAATTCTGGGTATTGCCTGTGTGGAGTTTGCAAGTTCTCTCTGTGACCGTGTGGGTTTTCGCTGAGTGCTCCGGTTTCCTCCCACAGCCAAAGACCTGAAGGTGAGAGGTAAATTGGCCATTGTAAATTGCCCCTAGTGTAGGTAGGTGGTAGGGAATATGGGATTACTGTAGGGTTAGTTTTAATGGGTGTTTCTTGGTTGGCATAGACTCAGTGGGCTGAAGGGCCTGTTTCAGTGCTGTATCTCCAAATAAATAAAAATTAGCAAAATAAAATGGTAAGCCTGAGGATTGGGAATATTTCAGAATTCTGCAAAGGAGGCTGAAGAAATGGAAAATAAAAAATGAGAGTAAACTAGTGAGAAGCATAAAAACTGACTGTATAAGGCTGTAAAAAGGAAAAGATTAGCAAAACCACATGTGGGTCCCTTACAAGTGGAGTGAGGAGAATTTATCGTGGGGAATAAGGAAATGGCAGAAAAACTAAACAAATACTTTGTGTCTGTCTTCACAGAGAAAAACACTAAAAACCTTCCAGAAATAATGGAGAATCAACGGACGAGTGTAAATGAGGAACGGCAAGATATTAATATTAGTTTTTTTAAAAAGTACTGGAGAAATTAACGGGACTTAAAGTAGATAAATCCCCTGGACCTGATGATCTATATCCCAGAGTGTTGAAAGAGGTGGCTGTAGGGATAGTAGATGCATTGGGTGGTCATCTTTCAAAATTCTGTAGACTCTGGAATGGTTCCTGCAGATTGGAACTTGGGAAATGTAACACATTATTTAAGAAAGGAGGGAGAGAGAAAACAGGGAATTATATATCTGTTAGCCTAACATCAGTCCTTGGGAAAATGCTAGAATCCAGAATGAAGGATGTGATAACAGGACACTTAGTAAATAATGATAGGATTGGGCAGAGTCGACATGGATTTATGAAAGAGAAATCATGTTTAACAAAGTGTTGGAGTTTTTTGAGGATATAACTCGCAGAATAGATAAGTGGGGAACCAGTGGAAGTGGTATATTTAGATTTTCAGAAAGGTTTTGATAAAGTCCCACACAAGAGTTTAGTAAACAGATTTAGAGCACATAAGATTGGGGGGAATATACTGGCATAGATTGAGAACTGGTTAATGGACAGAAAACAGAGTGCAGGAAAAAAATGGGTAATTTTCAGATTGGCAGGCTGTGACTGATGGGATACCACAAGGATCAGTAATTGGGCCCCAGCTATTCACAATCCATATTTGAATGTGGGAATTAAATGTAACATTTACAAGTTTGCATTTGACACAAATCTAGATAGAAGTGTGAGTGTTGAGGAGGATGCAAAGATTCTTCACGTGCATTTGGAGAGACTCAGCGAGTGGGCAAAAATTTTGTGGATGGAATGCAATGTGGAGAATTGTAAGGTTATCCACTTTTGTCGGAAAAACAGAAATACAGAATATTTCTTAAATGGTGAGAGGCTGCAAATGTTGAAATTCAAAGGGACTTGGGTGTCCTTGTTCATGAGTCATTGAAAGCTAACATGCAGGTACAGCAAGCAATTAAGAAGGCAAATGGTATGTTGGTCTTTATTACAAGAGGATTTGAGTATAGGAGTAAAGATGTCTTACTACAATTATATAGAGACTTGGTGAGACTGCAACTGAAGTATTTGTGTGCAGTTTTGGTCTCCTTAACAAAGGAAAGATAGATTTGCCATAGAGGGAGTGGAATGAAGGTTCACCAAAATAATTCCTGGGATGGAGGGATTGTCCTCAGAGGAAAGATTAAACAGACTGGGCCATTATTCTCTGGAGTTTGGAAGAATGAGAGATGATCTCATTCAGACAAAATTCTCACAGGGCTGGACAGGGTTGATGCAGGAAGGATGATTCCCCTGGTTGAGGTCTAGAATCAAGGGACACAGTGTTGGAATAAGGGCAGGTCTTTTAGGACTGAGATGAGGAGGAATTTCTTCACACAGAGGTTAGCGAATCTTTGGAATTATCTGCCCCAAAGGGCTGTGGAGGCTCAGCCAGTGAGTATATTCAAGACTGAGATCGATAGATGTCTGCATATTAAAAACATCAAGGGTTATGGGGATAGTGCAGGACAATGGTGTTGCAATAGATCAACCATGATCTCATCGTGATCTCATTGAATGACATAGTGGGCCTGAAGGGCTGAATGGTCTACTCCTGCTCCTATTTCATATTTTCTTATCTTCTTGTGTTTGGTGGTCTCCTTATGCCTGTGGCCCTCAGAATTACTGTGGCCCTAAACTTCTACACCTCTGGATCATTCCAGGGATTCACAAGTGACATGTGTGGGGTCTGTCAATGCGTATGGCATCACTGCATCAAGGTGGTGACTGATGCTGTGTTCAGGAGGGCCAGCGACTATGTCCACTACAGGACTGACCCTGAGAGTCAGGCTGAGAGCTTCATTGGATTTGGAGCCTTTGTGGGATTCCCACAGATGCAAGGTGTCATCGACTGCACACATGTGGCCATCAAAGCTCCCATGTATGAAACATCTGTCTTCATAAACAGAAATGTGTTTCATTCCATCAATGTCCAACCAGTTTGCGACCACAGAAAGCACTTCCTACAAGTGTGTGCCTGCTTCCCGAGCAGCTGGCATAACTTGTACATATTGTGCCAGTGTCAGGTGTCACTGCTTTTCACTCTCCCTTCTCACCTCCAGGGGTGGATTATTGGGGATAAGGGCTACCCGTTGATGATGTGTCATATGATGCCAGTGAGGAACCCCACCAATGATGCTGAAGAGCTCTGCAACAAATGCCTCGACTCCACCCGAGCTACCATCGAGCCTCACAAGCCTTATTGAATTCTTTGAGGATGTGAAAAAAACACATTGATGAAGGAAGAGCAGTGGATGTGGTGTATATGGATTTTAGCAAGGCGTTTGATAAGGTTTCCCATGGTAGGCTCATTCAGAAAGTAAGGAGGCATGGGATACAGGGAAATTTGGCTGTCTGGATACAGAATTGGCTGGGCCATAGAAGACAGAGGGTGGTAGTAGATGGAAAGTATTCAGCCTGGAGCTCGTTTACCAGTGGTGTTCCGCAGGGATCTGTTCTGGGACCTCTGCTCTTTGTGATTTTTATAAATGACTTGGATGAGGAAGTGGAAGGCTGGGTTAGTAAGTTTGACAATGGCACAAAGGTTGCTGGAGTTGTGGATAGTGTGGATGGCTGTTGTAGGCTGCAACAGGACATTGACAGGATGCAGAGCTGGGCTGAGAAGTGGCAGATGGAGTTCAACCTGGAAAAGTGTGAAGTGATTCATTTTGGAAGGTCGAATTTGAATGCAGAATACAGGCTGAAAGACAGGATTCTTGGCAGTGTGGAGAAACAGAGGGATCTTGGGGTCCATGTCCATAGATCCCTCAAAGTTGCCACACAAGTTGATAGGGTTGTTAAGAATGCATATGCGGTGTTGGCTTTCATTAACAGGGAGATTGAGTTTAAGAGCCGCGGGATTATCCTGCAGCTCTATAAGGCCCTGGTTAGACCACACTTGGAATATTGTGTTCAGTTCTGGTCGCCTCATTATAGGAAGGATGTGGAAGATTTAGAGAGGGTGCAGAGGAGATTTACCAGGATGCTGCCTGGACAGGAGGGCATGTCTTATGAAGAAATGTTGAGGGAGCTAGGGCTTTTCTCACTGGAGCGAAGAAGGATGAGAGGTGACTTGATAGAGGGGTACAAGATGATGAGAGGCATAGATAGAGTGGATAGCCAGAGACATTTTCCCAGGGCAGATAGGGCTATCACCAGGGGGCATAATTTTAAGATGATTGGAGGAAGGTTTCGGGCAGATGTCAGAGGTAGGTTCTTTACACAGAGAGTGGTGGGTGCGTGGAATGCACTGCCAGCAGTGGTAGTCGAAGCAGATACATTAGGGACATTTAAACGACTCTTGGATAGGTACATGGATGATAGTAGAATGAAGGGTATGTAGGTAGTTTGATCTTAGAGTAGGTTAAAGGGTCGGCACAACATCGTGGGCCGAAGGGCCTGTACTGTGCTGTACTGTTCTATGTTCTATTGCTCTATGTTCTATAACCATGATCGCCAGAGATATAAAACATTCTGTGCTGCAGCCCCAAGGATCAGCAGCCTTCCTTTCATGTCAGCATCTTCAGACGAACTTAAACTGAAGCTTTGACTTAAATCAAAATACTTTTGCCTCCCTTATTTTGTGAAAGCTACCAACAACTTTATTTCATCCATTTTCCCCACAGCCGAAGTGAATCAAATGTCAGCCAGCAGGCAGCGTCCCGCCCCATTGTTCAGTGATACCTCCCTGCAGGTTCTCCTCCAGGCTGTCAGGGAAAGGTGGGAGGTCCTCCTTCCTGCAGATGGAGTCAGAAGACCCTCCAGCCTCACCAAGGCAGCCTGGATGGAGGTAGCAGAGGAAGACTCGAACCGTGAGGTCAATGGTCGAACATGGGGTGCAGTGCCACAAGCGCATCAATGACTTGCTCAGATCAGCGAGGGTCAGTGGTCCTGGTGAAGCTGCTCCATTGTTTTCTTCCATGGCTCCGTGTCTTTAAGGCAAAGGGAATGCAAGGAATACGGTCGAATGTGTGAGCAGCCTTGGTGCCATTCAATAAATGATGATGATTAGAATTGTTTATGTGATTCGATGTGTCGTGCGAAAGCCAATGCAGAATGAGAGATGTTGATGCATGGATGCAATGGTTTTGATGTATCATTTGCCATGTCATTATATCTACACTGTCTGCTGCAGGATAAACGAAACCACAACCAGCGTGAGTGTGCGAAGATGTGAGGAGGGGTCCCTGACATCAGGCTGCTGACCACGGCTCAGGAGAATGCTTCGGTGATTGTGAGAGAGGAGGGAGGTAGGGTGAGAGGAGATGGCGAGGCAGGAGCCACAAGGTGTAAGGATGAAGTGTCATCTCAGCTCTTGCAGCCATATGTGTAAACTGAAGAAATTGTGTGAACTCATGTGAAGCACATGTTTAAAGTGCCTCTGTTTGTGTCTCCACTGCAGGTGCCCACACTCGAGTCACAGAATGCCACATGGCCCAGGAATCCTCTTCTGGGGAGGAAGAAAACGCCAATGCCCCAGAGGGTGCACCGTCACCTGCCTCTTCTTCCACCTCCGCCAGTGCAGGCACATCCACACAGTCCACGGGGGTTAAAGATTAGAATCTGGGTCACAAGCTGGTGTGCACAACACAGACAAAGAACAACAAAGAACAAAGAAAATTACAGCACAGGAACAGGCCCTTCGGCCCTCCAAGTCTACGCCGATCCAAATCCTCTATCGAAACCTGTCGCCTATTTTCTAAGGGTCTGTATCTCTTTACTTCCTGCCCATTCATGTATCTGTCTAGATACATCTTAAAAGACGCTATCGTGCCCGCGTCTACCACCTCCGCTGGCAAAGGGTTCCATGCACCCACCACCCTCTGTGTAAAGAAATTTCCACGCATATCCCCCCTAAACATTTCCCCTTTCACTTTGAACTCGTGTCCCCTTGTAATTGAATCCCCCACTCTGGGAAAAAGCTTCTTGCTATCCACTCTGTCTATACCTCTCATGATTTTGTACACCTCAATCAGGTCCCCCCTCAACCTCCGTCTTTCTAATGAAAATAATCCTAATCTACTCAACCTCTCTTCATAGCTAGCGCCCTCCATACCAGGCAACATCCTGGTGAATCTCCTCTGCACCCTCTCCAAAGCATCTACATCCTTTTGGTAATGTGGCGACCAGAACTGCACGCAGTATTCCAAATGTGGCCGAACCAAAGTCCTATACAACTGTAACATGACCTGCCAACTCTTGTACTCAATACCCCGTCCGATGAAGGAAAGCATGCTGTATGCCTTCTTGACCACTCTATTGACCTGCGTTGTCACCTTCAGGGAACAATGGACCTGAACACCCAAATCTCTCTGTACATCAATTTTCCCCAGGACTTTTCCATTTACTGTGCAGTTCACTCTTGAATTGGATCTTCCAAAATGCATCACCTCGCATTTGCCCTGATTGAACTCCATCTGCCATTTTTCTGCCCAACTCTCCAATCTATCTATATTCTGCTGTATTCTCTGACAGTCCCCTTCAGTATCTGCTACTCCACCAATCTTAGTGTCGTCTGCAAACTTGCTAATCAAGTTTGCATGTCCAGCAGCTGAGGGAACATGTGCCAGCAGGGTTCCCTGACAATCAGACGACTGCAGGGGATCAGGCCTCTGATCAGCCCCGCTTTCATGATGATCCTCTGTTTGTTGCTTCAAGAGGTTTGCTGGATGTGCAGAAAAGCCAAGTGGAAAATATGTCAGAGATGCCTGAGATCTTGAGTGGCTTTGCATGTGCCATGGAGGAGTCCATGCAAGCCACGTCATCTGCCACGTCCCAGACATTTGAGTGTATGGCCTCCTCAGTTGAGAGTCTCCCAAGCTCGGTGGTGTGTCTGGTTGAGCACTCGAGCCATACGTGATCTGACCTGCACTCCATCACTTTTGCCGTTGGCTCCATGCAGCAGTCTAAACGAGAGGGTGATGAGGAACCTGGACCTCCCTCCAAGTGCTCTTTCCCTCAGGGAGACAGGCAGGTTCCATCTTGCACCCAGCTGGAGGAGAAATGTGTGCCAGCTGCCCCGGGGCCTTCCTCTCAGTATCACCCCCAGGGTAAGCGGCATCTCGTCCTCCTGCCCGACATTGATCCCTTTACCTTCAGCAGGTGAGCACATGGGGGATACTCAATCACCATTGCTGCAGACCCCCATAGAACCATCGAAAAATAACGGCACAGAAGGGAGCCATGCAGCCCGTCATGTCTGTGCCAGCCAAACAAACTAGCCGCCCAATATAATCCCACCTTCCAGCACCTGGTCCATCGCCTTGCAGGTTACAGCACTTCAAGTGAATGTCCAGGTACCTTTGAAAAGCTTTGAGGGTTTATTATTCAAACACTGTTCCTGGCAGTGAATTCCAGACACCGACCGCCCTCTGGGTGAAAAGGTTTTCCTCATGTCCCCTCTAATCCTTCTAGCAATCACCTTAAATCTGTGCTCCCTGGTAATTGACCTCTCTGCTAGGGGAAACACGTCCTTGCTGTCTACTCTATCTAGGCCCCTCATAATTTTGTACATCTCAATTAAGTGACCCCTCAGCCTCCTCTGTTTTCGGAAAAACAACACCAGCCTATCCAATCTTTCCTCATATCTTCAACTTTCAAGCCCTGGTAACATTCTAGTAAATCTCCTCTGTACTCTGTCCAGAGCAATTATGTCCTTTCTGTAATGTGATGACCCGAATGTACGCAATACTCCAGCTGTAGCCGAACCAGCGTTTTGTACAGATCCAGCATGACATCCCTGCTTTTGTATTCTACACTATGGCCAATAAAGGAAAGTATTCCATATACCTTCTTCACTCTATCTACTTGTCCTGCCACCTTCAGAGACCTGTGGACATGCACTCCAAGGTCTCTCACTTCTTCTACCCCTCTCAATAGCCTTCCGTTTATTGTGTATTCCCTCGCTTTATTTTCCCTCCCCTAATGCATTACTTCTGGATTGAATTCCATTTGCCACTTTTCCGCCAACTCAACCAAACCATTGATATCATTCTGAAGTTTACAGCTATCCTCTTCACTATCAACTACACGACCAATTTTTGTGTCATCAGCAAACTTCCCAATCATGCCTCCCACATTTAAGTCCAAATCATTAATATATACCACAAAAAGCAAGGGACCCAACACTGAGCCCTGTCGAACGCCACTGGAAACAGCTTTCCATTCGCAAAAACATCCATCGACTACTACCCTTTGTTTCCTGTCACTGAGCCAACCTGCCACATTCCCCTGTATCCCATCAGCTTTCATTTTACTGACCAATCTGCCATGCGGGGATCTTGTCAAATGCCTTACTAAAATCCATGCAGGCAACATCCACTGCACTACCCTCATCAATCCTTCTTGTTACTTACTCAAAAAACTCAATTCAGTTAGTAAGACATGTCCTTCCCCGAACAAACCCATGTTGTCTATCCCTGATTAATCTGTGCTTTTCTAAGTTGCACTTTATCCTGTCCCTCAGAATTGATTCTAACAATTTATCCACCACGGAGGTCAGACTGACTGGCTTATAATTATTTGGCCTATCCTTCGCACCCTTTTTAAACACTGGTACAACGTTTGCAGACCTCCAATCCTCTGGTACCTCTCCTGTATCCAGTGAGGATTTGAAGATGATCCTCAGCGCATACGCCATTTCCTCCCTGGTTCTTTGCACAATCTGGGATGCAATCCATCCGTCCCTGACGATTTATCCACTTTCAAGGATGCCAGACCCTCTAGCACTTCCTTTCATTATGCTTATCGTATCTAATCTTTCACACTCCTCCACTTTTCCTACAATGGCACTTTGGGGAATCTAATGATGGTGCCAAATGCCACAGGCCTTGCTGCCTAGCTCTCCTCATCTACAGGTAAGTAGATGACATCATTTAGTGGTCGACAAAATGGCCATTGGTCACCTCTTTGATGCACCTGTGGATCACAGACTTCGAGATGCCAAATATGTCACCCGTGGATCCCTGGAAGAAGCCACTGGAGAAAGAAATTAAGTGCAGCAATCCTCGAGAGGGAAACTAGCATGGGAACCTACAATGTCTGTGACCATTTCACTGACATCCTGAGGCATCTCTGACGTTGCCTCTCTAACATTTGAAGGTAATTTGTCCTTGTCCTGAGGATGCAATGATGTGCCAGTGCCTGTCTTCGATAAGGCTGTTCCTGGATGTTATCATTCGGAGCATCCTCACCTTCCTGTTCTGCCTGTTGCTGCCGCTCAGGCATCATGAGTTGAGGGAAAAGAACCATCCTGAGTCTCTCTCTTTGTTCTTCTTCCCATGGTACTAAACAAAGTGGTTGTATGAGACCCATGTCACTGTGTCTTTTCTGAACAATAAATAAGCAGACTGTGGTGATTCAGCCCTCTGTTGCTAGTAAGCTGAAACATCGAGGCAGTGAACAGCTCCCTGATATCAGCCTTCAAATTTCAGCCCGGTGGAAGACACACCCACTGTTGCTTGGCTCCTCCCACTTCCCTTGCAATCCTTCAGTGTCCACGTGGTTTCCAAATCATTCGAGAAAATGGTGATCGTTGAATTCTGGGCAAGTCTCCCCACCTTCCAACCTCCTCCTGCAACCTTCCAGCTGAATCCCATCACCCTGGACCCACCCAATGTTACCGTTACCATTCCGTCCATTACCATTGTTCCTCCCCATTACCGTCCACAGTGTAATCATCAATGTGTTCATGCCATCCCTCCCCCTGTTCCTACTCCAGTGAGTATCGACATGCCGACTCTTACCCTTGAACTTCCTCACACTGAACTAACCATTGTTGCCGAGTCCCGTTCCCTCCATATGATGTTGTCAAATACCCACCATTAGCCTTAACCTTCCCCCGCTACAGAATCCATTTGCCCCCATGGACTGTGACAGCTCCCCAACATTGGCAGCACTCATCTCTTTGGACCCTTGGAGGATATGACTGGAGATTAATAATGGGAAACAGGGAAATGGCAGATAATTGAAACCAATATTTTGCATCGGTATTCACGGTGGAGGACACAATAAACATCCCACTGATATCAGATAAGCAAGGAGCTAATGGGAGGAAAGATCTTGTAACAGTCTCTATCACGAGGGACAAAGTATTTGACAAACTAATGGGACTAAACGCAGACAAGTCACCAGGACCTGATGGCCCACATCCAAGAGTTTTAAAGGAAGTGGCTGCAGAGATAGTGGAGGCATTGGTCAAAATATTCCAGAATTTACTGGATTCCAGGAGGTTTCCAGCAGATTGGAAAACCACTTATGTGACGCCCCTGTTCAAGAAGGGAAGGAGACAAAAAGCAGGAAACTATAGGCCAGTCAGCCTAACCAGTCGTTGGGAAAATGCTTGAGTCCATTATTCAGGAAGAAATAGCAAGACATTTAGAAAAGCTTAATGCAATCAAACAGAGTCAACATAGTTTTGTGAAAGGGAAATCATGTTTGACAAATTTGCTGAAGTTCTTTGAGGATATAACAAGCAGAGTTGATAAAGGGGAACCGGTAGATGTAGTGTATTTAGATTTCCAGAAGGCATTCGATAAGGTGCCACATAAAAGATTTTTGCACAAGATAGGAGCTCACAGTATTGGGGGTAATGTAGTAGCAATGATTGAGGATTGGTTAACTCACAGAAGACAGAGAGTCAGGACTAATGGGTCTTTTTCAGGTTGGAAAGACGTAACTAGTGGAGTGCCACAAGGATCAGTCCTAGGGCTTCAATTATTTACTATCTATATTAATGACTTGGAGCAGGGGGCAGTGTGTAATATATCCAAATTTGCTGACATTGCAAAAATAGGTGTGAAGGCATATTGTGATGAGGACATAAGGAATCTGCAAGGAGATATAGATAGGTTGAGTGAGTGGGCAAAAACTTGCCAGATGGAGTTTAATGTAGGAAAGTGTGAGGTCATGCTCTGTGGTAGGAAGAATCAATAGGCAGACTATTATTTAATGGAGAGAGGCTTCAAAAAAGTGGAGGACAGAGGGATCTGGGTGTTCTTGTGCATGAAACACAAAAAGTTGGCATGCCGGTGTAGCAGATAATTCAGAAGGCAAATGGAATTTCGACATTTATTGTGAGGGGGTTGGAGTTTAAAAATAACGAAGTCTAGTTTTAAAAGTGCCCCCTCGCACTGGACTCCCCAACAAGAGGAAACATCCTTTCCACGTACAGCTTGTCAAGACCCTTCAGGATCTTATATACTTCAATCATTGCGTTCAAAGTGAGAAGATTCGAGTACAGGAGCAGGGATATCTTGCTGCAATTATACGAGGCCTTGGAGAGATCACATCTGCAGTATTGTGTGCAGTTTTGGTCTCCTTATCTGAGGAAGGATGTTCTTGCTATGGAGGGAGTGCAGCAAAGGTTCACCAGACTGATTCCTGGGATGGCAGGACTGACGTATGAAGAGAGATTGGGTCGATAAGGCTTGTATTCACTAGAGTTTCGAAGAATGAGAGGGGATCTCATAGAAATCTGCAAAATTCTAACAGGACTGGACACGCTACATTCAGGAAGGATGTTCCTGATGGCGGGGGAGTCCAGGACCAGGGATCGCAGTCTGAGGATAAGGGATAAGATATTTAGGACTGAGGTGTGGAGAGATTTCCTCACCCAGAGAGTGGTGAACACGTGGAGTTCTTGACCATGGAAAGCAGTTGAGGCCGTATCATTAAATATATTCAAGAAAGAGTTAGATATAGCTCTTCGGGCTAATGGGATCAAGGGATATGGGGCGAAAGCGGGAGCAGGTTACTGAGTTTGGATGGTCAGCCATGATCGTATTGAATGGCGGAGTAGGCTCGAAGGGCCGAATGGCCTACTCCTGCTCCTATTTTTCTCTGTTTCTATGTTTCTAAGTCTCTCCTCACTCTTCTACACTCCAGTAAAAACAAGCCCAGTCTGTCCAACCTTTCCTCGTAAGACAACCCACTCATTCCAGCTATCAATCTGGTAAACCTCCTCTGAACTGCCCTCAATGCATTCACGTCCATTAAATAAGGAGACCAAAACTAGGCTGATTCCTGGGATGAAGTGGTTTTATTTATTTATTTGGAGATGCAGCACTGAAACAGGCCCTTTGGCCCACCGAGTCTGTGCCGACCAAGAACCACCCATTTATACTAGCCCTGCAGTAATCCCATATTCCCTACCGACACTGGGGTCAATTTACAATGGCCAATTTACCTATCACCTGCAAGTCTTTGGGCAGAAACCGGAGCACCTGGCGAAAACCCACACAATAACAGAGAGAACTTGCATACTCCGCACAGGCAGTACCCAGAATTGAACCCGGGTCCCTGGAGCTGTGAGGCTGCGGTGCTAACCAGTGTGTCACTGTGCCACCCTCTAACCACTGTGCCACTGTGCCGCCTTTCTTATGAGGAAATTTTTAGCGGGTTGGTCCTGTACTCATTGGAGCTTAGAAGACTGAGAAACATTATTGAAACATGCAAGATCCTGAGGGGCTTGACATGGTAGATGCTGAGAGGCTGTTCCTCCTCATTGGGGAATCTAGAACTAAGGGGGCACAGTTTCAAAATAAGGGGTCTCTCATTTAAGATGGAGATGTGGTGGAATTTCTTCTCTCAGAGGGTCATTAATCTTTGAAATTCTCTTCCCCAGTGAGCAGTGAAGGCTGGGTCATTGAATATATTCAAGGCCGAGTTCAATACATTTTTGATCTACAAGGGAGTCAAGGCTTTTGGGGGGCCATCAGAAGAATGGAGAGAGAGCACAATCAGATCAGCCATGATTCTATTGCACAGTGGAACAGTATCAAGAGGCTGAATAGCCTACTCCTGCTCGTATTTCTTATGACCTTATGATTTATTATCCCATCACTGAAACACCTGAGGCTGGTTAAAGATACTTTGGTTTGGTAATCCTCTATTACCATACATTCTATCCCACTGAGCAAACATCTGGGGCTGGGTAAAGATACATTGAACAGTATTCCTTTATTACCCATGCCATCTTCCCCCTTTTTAAACACCTTGAGCAGGCTGAGGGAAAATGAACAGCTAGGGTCTAAATTACAAAGCTGAACCTCAAAGGTTAAATTCTCCAGATTATTATCTGAGCCGTGCGCAAATTGACACAGGGTAAATATGTTTAGAGAGTTAAATGTGTGGCTCAAAGATTGGTGTGGGAGAAATGGGTTTGATTGCGGGGCACTGGCACAAGTACTGAGGAAATGTGTGGGCTGTATCATTGGGACGGTCTTCACCTGAACCATGCTGGGACAGGTGTTCTGGCAATAGAGTGGACTTTAAACGAAATAGTGGGGGAGAGGGATCTAGAGTAGGTCAGGTCAGAAGATTGGAGAGAATATAAACAAAGAGGAAAGAATGACTAATGAATAATAAGGAGAGAGAAATTAGAGTACGAGAGAAAGCTAGCTAGAAATATAAAAATGGAGAGTAAGAGTTTCAACAGGCTTTCTAAAGGAAAAGAGTAAGTAAACTGTGTGTGTGGTGCTCGAGAGAGCGAGAGTCTGGGGACTTAATAATGGAAAATAAGGAAATGGCGGAGGAATTGAAGAGATATTTTGCAACTGTTTTCACTGTGGAGGATACAAATAACGCTCCACAAATAATTGTGAATCAAGGGTTGAAAGGGAGGGAGGAACTTAAACCAATTACCATTACCAGGGAAAGGGTGTTGAGAAAATTATTTAAACTAAAAGATGACAGGTCCCATCCTAATGGAGTTCATCCTGGGGTCTTAAAAGAAGTGGCTGCTGAGATAATGGATGCATTGGTTTTAATTCTCTCGATTTTGGAAAGGTCCAGTAGATTGAAAAATATCAAATCTAACTCCACTATTGAAGCAAGGAGGAAGACAGAAAGCAGGAAACTACAGGCCAGTGAGCTTAACATCTGTCATAGGGAAAATATTGGAATCTATTATTAAGGAAGTTATAGCAGGTCATTTAGAAAATCTCAATGCAATCAGGCAGAGTCAACATGGTTTTATGAAAGGTAAATCATATTTGACTAGTTTATTAGAGTTCTTTGAGGAAGTAAAAATCAATGTGGATAAATTGTGATGTATGATTACCTTTTGAGTGATGTCTCTTTAAGATCTCAGGATGCTATCGAGCTAAGTACCAGGATGTAGTCATATGACTGCAGGCCTTAGGCACTCTGCAACTGTAACCCGCTGTGAATATTTTGTTCTGTGCTGTATATAATTGTTTAGTTGTTAATAAACCTGTTCAAAATCTTCAATGAATTAAACTCCACACATCTCATTATGTTGCAAAAAACAACATAAAGGACTGATTTCATAGTGGCAACTCAGGTGAAAACACAAGATTTAGGCTTGAAGACCACGGCTAAAACAGTTGTGAAAACAACCCGACCAACTATCAAAAGAGAGAAAGTTCAAAAGAAATACTGGTCCAAACGGTGAAAAGATGAATGAACCTACCTCCAGCTGTAGGAGACAGAGCACAGAGTGACAAGCTGCAAATAAATTCCTTGAGCGTGAAGAAGAGTCTCCATTCACACAGCAACAGCTAAATAATTCATTAAACCACTCGAGCATGAAAAAGATCAACAAACTCGAGCGATAAAAAACGCAATTGAACTGCCTATTGAACAGCTGTGACAACATACAAACCAGAGTGCTGAAAACAAATAAACCGAGAACACTGTCCAACACCGACTAATTTCTATCCAAGCTGCCAGTCTAAATAAAAGAGAATTTCTTAAAGGGGAAACAGCGGAGAGTCAACAGAACTAGTTTTAAAACATGATGAAAACCACAAACAGAAAAGTCATAATAAATGCAGTGCTGAAGGCACACACAGAGCTGAACAAAGTTAAATTATGAAGCAGAAAGAAAAAGAAAATGGGTAGCAAATTTTCCAGCATGAACTGGAATGCCATTGACATCCTATCTGTGTTCAAACATTTTAAACAAAGAATGCAGTTATGCTTCACAGACCAAGTGATTGTAGAACCAGAGAAGCAGGCTGTAAAAATACTTATTGCAGTTGGAACTGAGGGGTTATACAGAATCAATACCTCAGTCTTATCTGAAGAGGGCCAGAAAGATCCTGCAACATGTGAAAAGTGCTCGAAGATCAGCTCCAGTTAAGAGTGAATTTTAGAATTCACCGCCTGGAATTGATGTCCTCCAGGCAACAGCAACAGAAGTAAATAGATCAGTTTGTCAGTCGATGCCATAGTAAGGGAAACAAATGTGATTTTTTAGAAACGGAGCTGTCAGAGCTCCAAAGACGGAGCCAGAAGTCACAGTAGGACATAAACAAACAGAAGACATGTGCAGCAACAGGGCAACAGCAGCATGGAGAGTGTCAGAGACCAGCGTAAATGCAGTCCGATATATGAAGTCCACAGTGAAATAGACCTGAGACAAAACTCCGAGTGGAGTGATTCTCAGCCAGAAGACAAGCAGGTGTTCCACATTGTGAATTTGACACATTTTGATGAAGTCAAACAACTGCAAGCTTTTGTTACTCTATAGAACATAGAACAGTACAGCACAGTACAGGCCCTTCGGCCCATGATGTTGTGCCAAACCTTTAACCTACTCTAAGATCAAACTACCTATCTACCCTTCATTATTCTATCGCCCATGTCCCTATCCAAGAGTCGCTTAAATGTCCCTATTGTATCTGCTTCTGGAGAACATCATGTACCCAAACAAAGTTGGAGAATATCTATTCAGGATTAAGATTGACACAGGTGCTATTGCAAATATTCTACCCAGTCCGAATCCTGAAGGATATTACCGGAGTCATTGGAAATTAATGATACAACCGACAACTGCAAAGTTATCTGCATACAATGGGTCACCTGTCCCTTGCAGTGGCACACTAGCAATGCAATGCAGCTATGGCAAGTTGCATGGAAGCCACAAATATTTTACCTGATAGACATGAGCGGACTATCAGTGGCAGGACTACCAGCGTGTAAGGACCTCAACATCACAACCATCCACGAGATCAGCAAGGTGCCCATTACAGCTGAAGAGACCAATCAGACCCACATTGAGTCAGTCCAGGGCTGACAATAAATGCACCCAGACAGGTTCGACACCATGGGAAACTGCAATGGTGATGCTGTACGGCATCTCAGAGAGGATGCTCTCTCTCTATCCAGTCCCTGAAGTCTGAGACTGAGTCACAGTTCCTGCAGGATCTCAATGGTTCTGGTTTGGAGAATCAACCTCTTCTCAGAGATGTCACACAAAGAGAATGAAGATCCAAATTCAGATTGTGAAAGTTCTTTGTCAACCGGCAGTGTTTCTTCGTGCCCCAGCGACTCGGAAGTAGTGATTGACATTATAACCACTGAGAAGCAAAGACTGGCAGTGGGGAGCATTCCCAAGGGGAAATCTCCAAGCACCGAACCCGCTCACAAACTCTGGCCAGTATCAAATGGTGCAGCCTGGAAGTCCAGCAACAGCAGAAATATGCTGCACGCTCACTTCTGCTCTCCAGAGCACGACTGGCACAAAAAAGAGCCAGAACGGACAGGTATCTCCAAGAGACCAAGTGCTCCTACCCCAACAAGTCCTTGACCCTGAGTCCCAGGCCTTCAGACATGGATGATGAGGCAAGGTGAAGGTCATGCAATGTCCTGAAGAGGCAGAGGAGGAATGGGTTGAAGCACTGTCTGTTGGCTCTTCGAGATGAGGTGTCAGAACTTTCCAAGACTGACAAGGCCTCAAACTTGGTCATCTTGAGAAAAGCCACAGAGTATCTTAGCAGGCTGAAGGCCTCTACTTAAATTCCATCTGCCCTGTGTTTGTCCATTTCACCCACTGTTATGTCCTGCTGAAGTCTACTACTATTCTCCTCACTGTTTGCAATAATTGCAAGTTTTGTGTCAACTGTAAACTTCATTCTCCGTGTAGCCGAGTCCAGGTCATTCGAATATATCAAAACGAACAGTGGTCCTAGTGCCAAATCTTGTGGAACATCACTATAGACATTCACATGGTTGAAAAGTAATCATTCACCATTACTTCCTTCTTTCTATCTTTTGTGAATTTGGTACCCCTACTGTCACTGTCTCTTCAATCCCACAGGCTTAAATTCTGCTCACAAATCTATTACATGATACCTTATCAAAAACGTTTTGAAAGTCCATTGTTACGAGCAGGTGAGAAAGGGGTCTAGGGCTTCCCTCTCAGCCTTTGCCTGGTTTAAGCGTAACAGGGTTTAATTTTTAAAAATACTGAGCTTTTCGCTCCCCATCTGTGAATCCATGTTCACTGCTCTCCCATTATAAGGCAAAGAAATCAACCAGACGGTTTTCTCAGACTTAAACAAGAAAAGTGTAAGTTTATTCACCTTAAAACTCTAATTCAGCAAAAAACAACTACGAATATGAGATGCAACCACACTCGCAAGCATACACAATAAATACACGATACAGAGAGAGAGACAGAAAAGTAGAAAGAATAAAGGGAAAAGTTTGAAGCAATAGCTGGGGTTTATTTACTGTCCTTTGTGTTCAATGTAGAGTCTTTTATTGTAGTTCGATAAGGCTGAAGCATTTGCAACAATCTTCAGTCAGAAGTGCTGAGTTGATGATCCATCTCAGCCTCCTGCTGAAGTCCCCAACATCACAGATGCCAGACTTCAGCCAATTCGATTCATTCCACGTGATATCAACAAACAACTGAAGGCACTGGATACTGCAAATGTTTAGTTAAATTTTGGTTTAGAGATACAGCACTGAAACAGGCCCTTCGGCCCACCAAGTCTGTGCCGACCATTTGTACTAATCCTACACTAATTCCATATTCCTACCACATCCCCACCTATCCCTATATTTTCCCTACCACCTACCTATACTAGGGGCAATTTCTAATGCCCAATTTACCTTTCAACCTGCAAGTCTTAGGCATGTGGGAGGAAACCGGAGCACCTGGAGGAAACCCATGCAGACACAGGGAGAACTTGCAAACTCCACACAGGCAGTACCCGGAATTGAACCTGGGTCGCTGGAGCGGTGAGGCTGCGGTGCTAACCACTGCGCCACTGTGCCGCCCCTATGGGCCCTGACAATATTCTGGCAATAGTACTGAAGAACTGTGCTCCAGAATTTGCCTCGCCCCTAGCCAGGCATTTCCAGTACAGCTGCAACACTGGCATCCATCCTGCAATGTGGAAAATTGCCCAGTATGTCCTGTACTCAAAAAGCAGGACAAGTCCAACCCTGAAAATTACCACCCCATCAGCCTACTCTCAATCATCAGTAAAGAGATGGAAGGTGTCATCAACAGTGCTGTCAAGCGGCACTTGCTGAGCAATAACCTGCTCAATGACGCTCAGATTGGGTTTCGCCAGGGCCACTCAGCTCCTGACCTCATTACAGCCTTGGTTCAAGCATGGGAAAAAGAGCTGAACTCAAGAGGTGAGGTGAGGATGAGTGACCTTGACATCAAGGCAGCACTTGACCGAGTATGGCATCAAGGAGCCCTAAGAAAACTGAGGTCAATGGGAATCAGGGGGAAAACCCTCCACTGGTTGGAGTCGTACCTATCACAAAGGAAGATGGTTGTGGTTGTTGGAGGTCAATCATCTGAGCTCCAGGACATCACTGCAGGAGTTCAGCTGCTTCATCAATTACCTTCCTTCAATCATGAGGTCAGAAGTGGGGATTTTCGCTGATGATTGCACAATGTTTAGCACCATTCGTGACTCCTCAGATACTGAAACATTCCGTGTAGAAATGCAACAAGACTTGAACAATATCCAGGCTTGTGCTGATAAGTGGCAAGTAACATTCACGCCACACAAGTGCCAGGCAATGACCATCTCCAACTAGAGAGAATGTAATCATCTCCCATTGACATTCAACGGCATTACCATCGCTGAATCCCCCACTGTCAACATCCTAGGGGCTACCACTGACCAGAAACTGAACTAGAGTAGCCATATAAATACCGTGGCTGCAAGAGCAGGTCAGAGGCTAGGGATCCTGCGGCGAGTAACTCACCTCCTGATTCCCCAAAGCCTGTCCACCATCTACAAGGCACAAGTCAGGAGTGTGATGGAATACTCTCCACTTGCCTGGATGGGTGCAGCTCCAACAACACTCAAGAAGCTCGACACCATCCAGGATAAAGAAGCCTGCTTGATTGGCTCCCCATCTACAAACCTTCACCCCCTCCACCGCAAACGCACAGTGTCAGCAGTGTGTACCATCTACAAGATGCACTGCAGCAACGCACCAAGGCTCCTTAGACAGCACCTTCCAAACCCGCGACCTCTACCAACTAGAAGGACAAGGGCAGAAAATGCATGGGAACACCACCACCTGCAAGTTCCCCTCCAAGTCACACACCATCATGACTTGGAACTATATCGCCGTTCCTTCATTGTCACTGGGTCAAAATCCTGTAACTCCCTTCCTGACAGCACTGTGGGTATATCTACCGCACATGGACTGCAGCGGTTGAACAAGGCAGCTCACCAAGAGCTTCTCAAGGGCAATTGGGCATGGGCAATAAATGCCGGCCTGGCCAGCGATGCCCACATCCCATGAATGAATTTTTAAAAAAAGTTAAATATTAATGTTTTGTTGGATCTCAGTGGACACTTTCAAACTTGTTTCAATCAAGGAGAATTCTCTTTTGAGGTTTAATTGTCTTCAGTAGATCTGGAAATTCGTGAGAGGATGAGAGACAGTCAGGAACGAAAGAGGTTCTATTCCTCCAAGTTCAGTTGCAATCTGACACAAACTGTTCCGTGAGCAGTTCAAAACCAAACATGGTCCAGCAGGTTAGTCAAATGACTAGTTGTTTTTTTTAAACAAACTCCTCCATTTTTGAGAATTTTCCATCTTTGCAGACACCGTGAAATGATAGCTTTAATACACATTCAATGTCTGGTGATCAAAATCCATTTGGGTAATTGGATCAGGGAGAGGTTCCATTGTCTCCAGGCACTGACTCTTCGGATGCAAATGTCTTCCAGGCACTGCTGATCTCTTTAAACCAGCCATATCTTCATTCCAGCAAAAGTTTAAAATTAACGTTCATATGACAAAATTAATATGCCTCATTTTTGGCAGGCGGGGTCTTCATGACGCCATAAACATGTCAATTGCACTACCTTCATCAACACTTTCCATTATTTCATTGATGTACTCAATCAGTTTTGCCAGGCACAATTTGCCTTTTACAAATCCGTGTTAGTTGTTATATATTAACCCATGTTCTTACAAGTAAAAATGAAATTTGTCTCAGATTTTGCTCACTAGAACTTTTCCTACCCCGGGAAGCCTATATTGTTGGGTTTACTGTTTTATTTTTCGAACAGCTTTTTCAAGCGGCCAGTTTTCTGGCACCTCTCCAGCAATTCCATCCTTACTCCACTCACCAACCGAGGTTCCATCCCATCCGGGTCAAGTGACTTTTCGACACTTAACACTCCCAAAAAATTGATGAATTTCTACAATACTGAATAGTTTTAGCCCTCGCCCTTTACCGTAATATGTGCTGGTTTTTCCGTTTTGTGAAGGCTAATGCAAATTAATCACATTATCTGGATTTAATGGAAGCATTTAATTAATTTACATTGTAAGTCAATGGGCAAATAATAAAAAGTTAGAGTCAATTATATAATTATCAGGCATTATTAATGAATTGGTGTCTCCACCAACAATTGTACCTCTTTCCAGTAACTTCTCCCTGATGTGTTAGGAATGCTTGGGTGCGACCCTGACCCTGAAAGAAGTGCTACCAAGAGAAGGACAAAAGAAATAAAGAGTTTCATGAAAGGTCACAGAGCTGGAAATTTAAGACTGTTTTCACAGATTCTGCCAAACCTGCTGAGTATTTCCAGCATTTCTATTCACATTACCACCTACATGGTAACAAATATCTGTACAACTGAAGGTGAATCAGTCTGAGCCGCTGTTTAATTTGCTTTCGAGAATTCTATGGGAAACCATGCAGAAAATTGCTCAGTCATGGTTAGAAATCCAGGAGAAAATATTGAATACTGTAGAGGGACCGGGAGACTTGATAAAGGCACATTCTACATTCTTTTATGAATAAAAAGATAGCAAAAGTGGCTCAGGAAACTACAGACCATGGAATTAGAGGTACACTGCGGGTAAAGTTATGGAAACACATTAAAGATAAGATCATGGAGCATTTGGATATAAATATAATCTTATAATATTGTCAATAAGTGCTCATGAAGTGGCGGCCTTGCCAATCCAGTTCACTCATTTTCATGAGCGTTTGTGAAAGGGGCTTGATAGGGGTAAGGGGGTGGATGTGGTGCACTTGGATTTCTATCAGCCTTTTCTAAACTTCCTCTGGAAAGAATAGTACTGAAAAGAAATATGGCAGGAATCAGTGGAAATGTTTTACAAGGGATTGGTAATTGGTTGATCACTCGGGCCCAGAGTGTGGTGGTAGTGATTGCCATTGGCCTGGGGAAATATATCCCACAGAGATCTGTTTTCAACCTCTTTAGTTTCACATCTTTATAAACGATCAGCAACTCGGAATCACAAGAACAATGGTTACATTTTCAGAATAAACAAAGCTGATGGAAGTGGTAGACTGCAAAGCTGAAGTGGAAAAGCTACAGGAGGATTTAAATACTTTGGAATTGGGTAGACAGGACACAGGTAGCTGTCAAGTAGAGAAATGCAAAGTACGACACATGGAGAGAAGAAATCCAGGAAGGGAATATCACTGAAAGGATAACAAATTACTTGGAAAATGAAAGAGATCTGGGGTTTCTGATTGACAATAAAGTGAAGCTATTGCAACAATGAGTGAATATAATCAGACGTTTGTATGTCTTAAAAGATCACTATTGAGCTGAGATAGTGAGTAATCCTGCCACTTTGGTGCAACTGCACTTACTTTAATGTGAACCATTCTGGACACCACAGGATATTGCAGCTATTTAACAGACACAGAAACGATTAACTGATATTGAGTAACACTTGTTTCTTGTAAAGACTTCATCTCATTCTTCCAGTGTCTCTGTCTCTGACACATCTTTTCTGATGATGCAACCTTCCACAACAGCGCTTCTAACATGTATTTATTTTGCCTCAACTGAAGATTGCCCCCACTGTGATTAACAGGGAACTCGATTGTGTCCGACCCATTTAATGCACTTCTACCCTCACCCCTTCCTCTTCCGCTGAGACAGGGTGCCTCTTGTCCTCACTTTCCATCCCACCATCCTCCACATCTAAAAGATCATCCTCCTCCATTTCTGCCACCTCCAGCTTGATGCCACCACCAAACATATCTTCCCCTCCCTTCCCCTGTCAGCATTCCAAAGGGATTGTTCCCTCTGCGACACCCTGTCCCTTTCCCATGGCACATTCCAATGCAATCGCAGGAGTTGTAATACCTGCCCTTTTACCTCCTCTCTCCTCACCATCCAAGGCCCCATACACTTTTTCCAAGTGAAACAGTGATTTACTTGTACTTCCTTCAATTTAGTATACTGTATTTGCTGCTCTAAGTGCAGTCACCTCTACACTGGGGAGACCAAACACAGATTGGGTGACCACATTGCGGAACACCTCCACTCAGTCCAAAAGCATAACCCCTAACTTCCGGTTGCTGGCAATTTCAACACAACCCCCCCCCCCCCACCCCACACCAACCCCCCCCCCCACCCCGCCCCATCACTCTGCTGTCATTCCCACATTTCTGTCCTTGGCCTGCTGGGGTGTTCCCGGGAACATCAACGCAAACTTGAGGAACAGCACCTGATCATTCAATTAGGTATTCTACAGTCTTGCAGGCTCAACATTGAGTTCAGCAACTGCACAGCATGACTGAATTTTTTATTTTTATTTCTTTTTTTTAATTATTTTTTTTTTTACCATGTGTCTGTTTTTTATGTTTTGTTTTTGGATACAACTGCTCATTATTCTTCCATGAACACTCTCTCTGGACTAATGCTTTGTCTTTCACCATTACCATTGTTCTGATCCTGTAGCTTTTTCGGAGGGGTGGGGGGGAAGAAAGCAGTGTGCCTTTAAGGCTGGAAAGGGAGCAGTACTGCTTTAAAGCAGCAAGCTCTAAAAACGGAGTCAAAGAGCGCATTCTCATTGCCTACAATACAGCCACTCAGGAACAAAGATCGTGAGATACAAAGTTAGAATTTAATTTTGAACTGGCTTATAGTAGAATCAGACAGTTCTAACTCAGAGACACAGACAGAGAGCTGAGCCTGCATATACTGAAGGAAAAGAATGTTCTCTCTCGGTTTATCTTAACTCAATATATTATCATTTCAGAATTCTGATGTCAAGTCAGATTCATGTCTTAAAAGAAAAGAACCAAATTTCTTTAATTACTGAACTGTAATTGTTGAAATTCATTGCTGGAGAAGGAAAGCATCCCTTCAACTGCTGAATTAGACTATGGACTGTTCGACTGTTGAATAACCTTTCCCCACCCCCCGCCCCCCCACCATCAGATGGCTGTGAGGACCTCAAGCAACCTTGGACTGTTCCACATTTGGCAGGAGGCTAAATCAGCAAGGACTGTAATATTTTATATTTTAAATGTTGTTTCTATCTTAGTAGTGTTTAAGACTTTAGTTTTTCGAATTAAATAGTTAATCAATTGATCTAAAGGCACCTGGTTTGGTTAGCCTCATTCGGGGGTTAATAGATGGTGCAGTTTGGCTGGGTCCCTCTTTAATTTGGAAAGTTTAACATGATATGTGAGGCGATCTGTGAAGGGGCGAGATTGACTTAACAGTGCATTTCACCCACCACAATCAGAATCGCATCTTTTGATTGGGTGCTTTGACTGGAATGATCGGTCGTAACATATTAATTGGGTTTCTCGTCTGGGATTTGAATCATATCTTAATTGGGGGCTCACTTGATGTTGAATCATATTTAATTCAGTGGCTGGTGTCTGGGATCAGAATCAGACTACTTTGGAGGGCTCACATTTGGAATTATATTGATTACTGATCTCTGGGATAACATCTTTAATTTGGGGTCTTGCGGTTGGCAGCATATTTAATTTCTCTCGAGTCTGGGATCATCGCAATTGAAAGGGATCTAAATCTGAGGCCAATTACAAGGAAATTAAAAGTACCAGGTATCTTGTGTAATAAAGTACAGTCTATACCATTGTTATGTTATTATTGGTTGTAGTAGAAATTTTGGAAAAGCAGAATGTTTCCCTGTGTGACTTGATAACTTTAAATAAGAACAAATTTTAAAAATTGGCAGTGAAATTGGGGTTGGAATTGAAATCAGGTGCCAATAAAGCAGAGATAATTGGCATAATATTCAAACATCTGGAATTAGTAGAAGATGATGATGATATTACTGATGAAGGGGAATACAAGGAAAAAGAAAGAGAATACGAGACAGAAGAAGGTAGTAGGTCTGAGAGCAATGCAATGGAAACGGCTAGGATTTAGCTAGAAATGAAAATAACTGCAGCTTCAACAGGAAAAAGAATTAAGAAAACTTGAACTTGAAAGAGAAAGTTAAAGAGAAGAGAGTGAATTTAAGTTAAAAGAGATGGAACTAAGACAAAAGGGTGGTCTTGAATCCAAGGAAAATTCGGGTCAGGAAGAATCATAATTCAGATCAGGAACCAGTGAGAAGTTGTTTAAATTTATGCAGGCTCTACCTAAGTTAAGGGGCACAAATATCCTGGCTGCGAGGTTTGCTATCGTCACTCGGGAGGGTTTAAACTAGTGTGGCAGGGGCGTGGGAACCAGAGCAGTAGGACTGCAAGTGAAATAAATGAGGTGGAACAAGTAAATAAGGCCAGTAAGACCAGGAGGAAGAGTAGGCAGGGAGATGTTGCGGAGCACAGCGGGACTGGTGGTCTGAAGTGCATTTGTTTAAATGCGAGAAGTATAACAGGTAAGGCAGATGAACATAGTGCTTGGATTAGGACTTGGAACTATGATGATTATGATTAGATTTTTAGATTAGAGATACAGCACTGAAACAGGCCCTTCGGCCCACCGAGTCTGTGCCGAACATCAACCACCCATTTATACTAATCCTACACTAATCCCATATTCCTACCAAACATCCCCACCTGTTCCTATATTTCCCTACCACCTACCTATACTAGTGACAATTTATAATGACCAATTTACCTATCAACCTGCAAGTCTTTTGGCTTGTGGGAGGAAACCAGAGCACCCGGAGAAAACCCACGCAGACACAGGGAGAACTTGCAAACTCCACACAGGCAGTACCAGGAATCGAACCCGGGTCCCTGGAGCTGTGAGGCTGCGGTGCTAACCACTGCGCCACTGTGCCGCCCTTTGTTATTGATATTGTTGCTATTGCAGAGACTTGGTTGAGGGAATGACAGGATTGGCAGCTAAATATTTCAGGATTTAGAAGCTTCAGGTGGGATAGAGGGGGATGTAAATTGGGTTGGGGAGTTGCATTACTCGTTAAGGAGAATATCACAGCTGTACTGCGGGAGGACACCGCAGAGGAGTCATGCAGCGAGGCAATATGGGTGGAGCTCAGGAATAAGAAAGTTGCAGTCACGATGTTGGGGGTTTACTACAGGCCTCCCAACAGCCAGTGGGAGGTAGAGGAGCAAAATAGTCGACAGATTTTGGAAAGATGTAAAGGCAACAGGGTTGTACTGGTGGGTGATTTTAAATTCCCCGATGTTGACTGGGACTCACTGAGTGCTAGGGGCTTGGATGGGGCAGAATTTGTCAGTAGCATCCAGGAGGGCTTCTTGAAACAATATGTGGATAGTCCAACTAGGGATGGGGCTGTACTGGACCTGGTATTGGGGAATGAGCCTGGCCAGGTGGTCGACGTTACAGTAGGGGAGCATTTCGGGAACAGTGACCATAATTCCATAAGTTTTAAGGTACTTGTGGATAAGGATAAGAGTAGCCCTCGGGTGAAGGTGCTAAATTGGGGGAAGGCTAATGATAACAATATTAGGCAGGAACAGAAGAATTTAGATTGGGGTGGCTATTTGAGGGTAAATCAACATCTGACATGTGGGAGTCTTTCAAATGTCAGTTGATTAGAATCCAGGACCAGCATGTTCCTGTGAGGAAGAAGGATAAGTTTGGCCAGTTTCGGGAACCTATGATAACGCGGGATATTGTGAGCCTCGTCAAAAAGAAAAAGGAAGCATTCATAAGGGCTGGAAGGCTCGGAACAGACGAATCCCTTGAGGAATATAAAGACAGTAGGAAGGAAATTAAGCAAGGTATCAGGAGGGCTAATAGGGGTTATGAGAAGACATTGGCAAACAGGATTAAGGAAAATCCCAAGGCTTTTTACACATACATAAAGAGCAAGAGGGTAACCAGGGAAAGGTTTGGCCCACTCAAGGACAGAGAAGGGAATCTATGTGTGGAGCAAGAGGAAATGGGCGAGGTACTAAATTAATACTTTGCATCAGTATTCACCAAGGAGAAGGAATTGGTGGATGATGAGCCTAAGGAAGGGAGTGTAGATAGTCTCACTCATCTCATTATCAAAAAGGAGGAGATGTTGGGTGTCTTGCAAAGCATTAAGGTAGATAAATCCCCAGGGCCTGATGGGATCTACCCCAGAATACTGAGGGAGGCAAGGGAAGAAATTGCTGGGGCCTTGACAGAAATATTTGCATCCTCATTGGCTGCAGGTGAGGTCCCAGAGGACTGGGGAATAGCCAATGTTGTTCCTTTGATTAAGAAGGGTGGCAAGGATAATCCAGGAATTTATATGTCAGTGAGCCTGACGTCAGTGGTAGGGAAATTATTAGAGAGGATTATTCGGGACAGGATTTACTCCCATTTGGAAACAAATGGACTTAGTAGGAAGAGGCAGCATGGTTTTGTGAAGGGGAGGTCGTGTCTCACTAATTTGATTGAGTTTTTTGAGGCAGTGACGAAGATGATTGATGAAGGAAGGGCAGTGGATGTTGTCCATATGGACTTCAGTAAAGCCATTGACAAGGTCCCTCATGGCAGGCTGATACAAAAGGTGTAGTCACACGGGATCAGAGGGGAGCTGGCAAGATGGATACAGAACTGGATTGGTCATAGAAGACAGAGGGTAGTAATGGAAGGGTGCTTTTCTGAATGCAGGGAAGTGACTAGTGGTGTGCCGCAGCGATAAGCGCTGGGACCTTTGCTGTTTGTATTGTATATAAATGATTTGGTCTTATTAGTAAATTTGCGGACGACACAAAGGTTGGTGGAGTTGCAGACAGTGATGAGGATTGTCAAAGGATACAGCAGGATATAGATCGTTTGGAGACTTGGGCGTAGAAATGGCAGATGGAGTTTAATTCGGACAAATGTGAGGTAATGCATTTTAGAAGGTCTAATGCAGGTGGAAAGTATACAGTAAATGGCAGAACCCTTAGGAGTATTGACAGGCAGAGAGATCTGGGCGTACAGGTCCGCAGGTCAATGAAAGTGAGAACGCAGGTGGATAAGGTAGTCAAGAAGGCATACGGCATGCTTGCCTTCATCAGTCGGGGCATAGAGTATAAAAATTGGCAAGTCATGCTCCAGCTGTACAGAACCTTAGTTCGGCCACACTTTGAATATTGCATGCGATTCTGGTCGCCACACGACCAGAAGGACGTGGAGGCTTTGGAGAGGGTACAGAGGAGGCTTACCAGGATGTTGCCTGGTCTGGAGGGCATTAGCTATGAGGAGAGGTTGGATAAGCTCGGATTGTTTCCAGTGTAACGACGGTGGTGGAGGGGTGGCATGATAGAAGTTTACAAAGTTATAAGCGGCATGGACAGAGTGGACAGTCAGAAGCTTTTTCCCAGGGTGGAAGAGTCATTTACTAGGGGACATATGTTTAAGGTGAGAGCGGCAAAGTTTAGAGGGGATGTGCGAGGCAAGTTTTTTCACAGAGGGTGGTGAGTTGTCAGAACTTTTTGCCAGGGAGGTGGTGGAAGCAGGTACGAGAGCGATGTTTATGATGCGTCTTGACAAATACATGATTAGGATGGGAATAGAGTGATACGGACCCTGGAAGTGCAGAAGGTTTTAGTTTAGGCAGGCATCAAGATCGGCGCAGGCTTGGAGGGCCGAATGGCCTGTTCCTGTGCTGTACAGTTCTTTGTTCTTTGTTAAAGGAAAGGGACGTAGAGGTATTTTTCATATCTTTTGAAAAGATAGCGAAACAGATGAAATAGCCAAAAGAAAGCGGGACACTGTTTATTCAGGGCAGGCTGTTAGGCAGAGCTCATGAAGCTTCTGCCCTGCTTTCTGAAGAGGCTTCAGCAGATTATGAGATCGCAAAAAAGGCTATTCTTGCTGCGTATGAGTTAGTCCCTGAATTTAACCGTCAGAAGTTGAGGAACTTACGGAGATTGGCTGGGCAGACATATTTAGAATTTGAGAGTGTAAAGCAAATGAATTGTGACCATTGGATACGGGCATTAAAGATAGAAGCCACATATGAGAACCTTCGAGAATTGATTCTCTCAGAAGAGTTTAAAAATTCAATTTCTTCAGTAGTGAGAACTAATATAGATAACCTGAAAGTTTTGAAAGCTGGGCAAGCAGCAGAGATTGCTGATCATTTTGAGCTTGTGAATAAGCCAACCTATTTTGTCTGTCACCCCCATAAACCCGAGAAGGCTAGAAAGTGGGAGAGTGAAATGAAGGCAAGTAGTTGGGGACAAGAAGGAACAGCTGGGAATGCCCCAGGATCACCTCCTCAGGTCAGAAAGGAAGGTGCTGAGGGTGGAAGTGAGATTCGCAAGTCAAAGTGTTGTTGCAACAAAATGGGTCATCTTCGTTCAGAGTGCTGGAAATTACAAGGTAAACCTACAGGACTTGTGGGAGTACTAATTTGCTGGAGTTCTTCGAAGCTGTTACAAGTAAAGTTTTTCATGGGGATCCTGTAGATGTAGTATATCTGGACTTCCCGAAGGCATTTGATAAGGTGCCGCACAAAAGATTAATATACAAAATAAGATCATATGGGGTTAGGGGCAATTTATTAGCTTGGATAGAGGATTGCCTAACCAACAAAAAACAGAGTGTCGGGATAGAAATGGGTCTTTTTCTGGTTGGTAAGATGTAACTAGTGGGGTGCCAAAGGGTTCGGTCCTTGGACCCCAACGATTTACAATCTATATTAATGACTTGGATAGAGGGATAGAAGGTACTACAGTCAAATTTGCAGATGACACGAAAATAGGTGGGATAGTAAGTTGCAAAACAGAAATAAGAAATGTCCAAATGGATATGGATAGGTTAGGTGAATGTGACAAAATTTGGCAGATGGAGTTTAACATGGATAAGTGTGAGGTTATCCACTTTGGTTGGAGGAATAGAAAGGCAAATTATTATTTAAATGGAGAGAAACTTCAGAGTGCTTCGGTGCAGAGGGATTTTGGTGTCCTCGTGCATGAATCACATAAAGCTGTTATACAGGTGCAGCAGGTAATAAGGAAGGCAAATGGAATTCTGGCATTTATTGCGAAAGGAAAAGAATATAAAAGTAGGGAAGTGTTGCTGCAACTGTACAAGGCATTAGTGAGACCTCAACTGGAGTATTGTGTTCAGTTTTGGTCCCCTTACTTGAGGAGGGATGTAGTTGCATTGGAAACAGTTCAGAGGAGGTTCATTAGATTGATTCCAGAGATGAGGGGTTTGTCTTATGAAGGGAGATTGAGCAGTTTATGCCTTTAATCTCTGGAGTTTAGAAGAATGAGAGGAGACTTAATTGAAGTATATTGGATGATTAAGGGGATTGACAAAGTGGACAAAGAGGATGTTTCTTCTGGTGGGGCATACCACGAGAGGTCATAGTTTTAGGAAAAGGGGTAGCAGATTTAAAACAGAGATGAGGAGAAATTACTTCTCTCAAAGGGTCATGAGTCTGTGGAATACACTACTCCAAAGTGTGATGGATGCTGGGATATTGAGTAATTTTAAGGAGATGGTAGACAGATTTTTAATTAGTAATGGGTTGAAGGGTTATGGAGAAAGTGGAATTGAGGCCGAGATAAGATCAGCCATGATTGTATTGAATGGCGGAGCAGGCTCGAAGGGCTGAATTGCCTACTCCTACTCCTTCCTATGACCTTATGTACACAAAGTTAGTGCAGAGGAAAAGACTCTAACTGAGAGTAAAGCAGACCAGGCTATAGCTTTAATGACAGCTGTGAATGTGAAACCTGATACTAAAACTAAAAGGAATGTAGAGGTTAAGAATAAATTACCTGAGAGTTTTCATGAATATTTCACAGAATCACAGAATAATACAGTGCAGAAGAGGCCCTTCGGCCCATCGAGTCTGCACCGATGCATTAAGGACACCTGACCTGTCTACCTAATTCCATTTGCCAGCACTTGCCCATAGCCTGGAATGTTATGATGTGCCAAGTGCTCATCCAGGTACTTTTTAAAGGATGTGAGGCAACCCGCCTCTACCACCCTCCCAGGCAGGGCATTCCAGACCGTCAGCGCCCGCTGGGTAAAAAAGTTCTTCCTGAAATCCCCCTTAAACCTTCTGCCTCTCGCCTTAAACTTGTGTCCTCTCGAAACTGACCCTTCAATTAAGGAGAACAGCTGCTCCCTATCCACCCTGTCCATGTCCCTCATAATCTTGTACACCTCAATCAAGTCACCCCTAAGTCTTCTCTGCTCCAGTGAAAACAATCGAAGCCTATCCAACCTCTCTTCATCGTTTAAATGATCCATCCCAGGCAACATGCTGGTGAATCGCCTCTTTACCCCCTCCAGTGCAATCACATCCTTCCGATAATGTGGCGACCAGAATTGCACACAGTACTCCAGCTGTGGCCTTACTAAAGTTCTATACAACTCCAACATGACCTCCCTGCTTTTGTAATCTATGCCTCGATTGATAAAGGCAAGTGTCCCATATGCCTTTTTCACCACCCGATTAACCTGCCCTTCTGCCTTCAGAGATCTATGGACAATCACGCCAAGGTCCCTTTGTTCCTCGGAACTTCCCAGTGTCAGGCCATTCATTGAATACTTCCGTGTCACATTACTCCTTCCAAAGTGTATCAACTCACATTTTTCAGAGTTAAATTCCATCTGCCACTTTTCTGCCAATTTTACCATCCCATCTATATCTTCCTGTAACCTAAGACAATCAACCTCACTGTTAACCACTCGGCCAATCTTTGCGTCATCCACGAACTTACTGATCCTTCTCCCTACATAGTCATCTATGTCGTTTATATAAATGACAAACAATAGGGGACCCAGCACAGATCCCTGTGGTTAGCCACTGGACACTGGCTTCCAGTCACATAAAACAGCCATCTGTCATCACTCTGTCTCCTACAGCTAAGCCAATTTTGAATCCACCTTATCAAGTTACCCTGTATCCCATGTGCATTTGCTTTCTTGATAAGTCTCCCGTGTGGGACCTTGTCAAAGGCTTTGCTGAAATCCATGTAAACTACATCAACTGCACAACCCTCATCGACACACCTGGTCACATGCTCAAAAAATGCAATCAAATTTGTTAGGCATGACCTCCCTCTGACAAAGCCATGCTGACTATTCCTAATCAAATTTTGCCTATCCAAGTGGAGATAGATTCTCTGCTTCAGAATTTTCTCCAATAGTTTCCCTACAACTGACTTGACACTCACTGGTCTGTCGATCCCTGGCTTATCGCTACAACTTTTCTTAAATAGTGGGAACACATTAGCTGTTCTCCAGTCCTCTGGTACCTCACCCGTGGCCAGAGAGGAATTAAAAATTTGGGTTAGAGCCCCTGCAATCTCCACCCTTGCCTCCCACAGCATCCTGGGACACAAATCGTCCAGGCCTGGAGATTTGTCCACTTTTAAGCCAGCCAAAACCTCCAATACCTTGTCACTCCCTTTGACAATTTTCTCAAGAACCTCACAGTCTCTCTCACTGACTTCCATATGTACATCCTCATTCTTTTGTGTGAAGACCAATCTATATGTAGGCAAGTCTCAGACAGGTGTAAAAATAATAGGGTAATAACTGTCGGGGATTTCAACTTCCCCAATGTCAACTGGGATAGTAAAACAAAAGGGGCGGCACAGTGGCACAGTGGTTAGCACCACAGCCTCACAGCTCCAGCGACCTGCATTCGATTCTGGGTACTGCCTGTGTGGAGTTTGCAAGTTCTCTCTGTGACCGCGTGGGTTTCCGTCGGGTGCTCCAGTTTCCTCCCACAGCCAAAGACTTGCAAGTTGATAGGTAAATTGGCCGTTGTAAATTACCCCCAGTGTATGTAGGTGTTAGGGGAATTGAGGGAAGGTGAGGTTGTTGGAGAAATATGGGATTATCGTAGGGTTAGTGTAAATGGGTGGTTGATGGTCAGCACAGACTCGATGGGCCGAACGGCCTGTTCAGTGCTGTATCTCTCTATGACTCTAAGACAGATATGAAGTATTCATTCAACACCCGACCAATGTCCTCTGGCTCCACCCACAATTTTCCCCCTTGGTCCCAAATGGGTCCTACCCTTTTCCTGGTTATCCTCTCTCCATTCATATACTTATAGAATATCTTGGGATTTTCCCTACTTTTACCAGCCAGAGTTTTCTCATATCCCCTCTTTGCTCTTCTAATTGCTTCCTTAAGCTCCATCCTACACTTTCTGTACTCCACTAATGCATCCGTTGATGTGCTCTCCTTGTAATTGCAATGAGCCTCTCTTTTCCTTCTCGTCATACCCTGAATGTTTCTGGTTATCCATGGTTCTCTGGGCTTGTTGCTTCTACCTATTACCCTAGATGGGACATGTTGGGCCTGTACCTTCCCCAATTCCTTTTTGAATGCCTCCTACTGCTCTTCTGTAGATTTCCCGACAAGTAACTATTTCCAGTCAGATCTTACCTTATTTTACTAAAATTCGCTCTCCCCCAATCCAAAACCTTTTTTTGCAACTTGTCTATTACTTTCTCCATAACAAACTTTAATTGTACCATGTTGTGGTCGCTATCACCAAAATGCACCCCCACCAACACATCAACCACCTGTCCGGCTTCATTCCCCAGAATTAGGTCCAGCACTGCACCCTGCCAGTTGGATCCTCTACATATTGAACTAAAAAGTTCCCCTGTATACATTTTAAGAACTCCACTCCATCTAAGCCCTTAACACGATGACTATCCCAATTAATGTTGGGATGGTTGAAATCACCTAATATAATTACCCTATTATTATTTTTACACACCTCTGCGAATTGCGCATATATTTGCTCCTCAGTTTCCCGCTGACTATCTGGGGGTCTATAATAAACACCGAGAAATGTGGCTGTCCCTTTTTATATTCCTACACTCTACCCATAAAGCTTCATTTGATGTCCCCTCCAAGATATCATCTCTCCTTACTGCAGTAACTGACTCCTTAACTAATTTTGCAATGCCCCCTCCTCTTTTAACCCCTCCTCTGTCTCGCCTGAATATTCTATATCCCGGGATATTGAGCTGTCAATCCTGCCCTCCCTCAACCATGTCTCCGTGATGGCTACTATATCACAATTCCACGTGTCAATCCTCGCCCTTAACTCATCCGTTTTACCTGCAATACTCCTGGCATTAAAGTAGAGGCCTTCCATCCTGGTCTGACGCTCGTGAAACTTATTTCTGCGGTATTCTCTCTGACATGTTTGCTTTCCTGTGTCCATATTCTGCTAGGAGTCTGTGTCCCCACCCCCGGCCAAATTAGTTTAAACTTCTCCCAACAGCACTAGCAGACCCACCAGCAAGGATGTTAGTCCCCCTCTGGTTTAGATGTAGACCGTCCCACTTGTACAGATCCCAACTTCCCCAGGAATGGTCTCAGTGGTCCTGGAATCTAAAACCCTCCCTCCTGCACCAACTCTTAAGCCACACGTTCATCTGTGCCATTCTCCTATTTCTATACTCGCCAGCACGTTGCACTGGGAGTAATCCAGAGATTTCAACCCGAGAGGTCGTTCTTTTTGGTCTGCTGCCTAACTCCCTGAATTCTTGATGCAAGACCTCATCCCACTTTCTACCTATGTCATTGGTACCAACATGTGCCATGACCACTGCCTTATCACCCTCCCCCTTCAGGATGCCCTGCAGGCATTCAGTGACATCCCGGTCCCTTGCACCAGGGAGGCAACACACCATCCTGGAGTCACATTGACAGCCACAGTAGCGCCTATCTGTTTTCCTGACTATAGAATCCCCTATTACTATTGCTCTTCCTCTCTTTACCCCTTCCTGTGCAGACAGGCTACTTGTGGTGCCAGAAGCTTGGCTCTGTCCACACTCCCTGGAGGAGCCAGCCTCATCAGCCTCCAAAATGGAATACCGATTTGCAAGCGGGACCCCAGGGGACTCCTAAACTACCTGCCTGTTGTTCTTGGACAGCCTGGTAGTCAGCCATTCCCTTCCTTCCTCAAGTCCCTTCAGCTGCAGCATGACCACCTCTCTAAACGTGCTGTCCACGATGCTCTCAGACTCGCGGATGCTCCACAATGTTTCCAGCTACCGTTCCAGCTCTGAAACCCAAGTTTCCAGCAGCTGCAGCTGGACACACTTCCTTTGCACATGCTGGTCCCAAGGACTGGAAATGTTCCCGGATTCCCACATGCAGCAAGAGGAGCAAACCACGGCTTTAAGCTCTCCTGCCATGACGAAACCCTTTAAATCTAAAACTTTAGAAGACTGTTATAACAAAAAAAAATCAACTAAGTCTTGCTAAAACAATTACTTACAATTCAATCCAGTTTGAAAAATGCCCACCAGGACTTATTCATCAGTCAGCTGTGCTCTTTGGAAACTCTCTGCTCCCCTCTTGCTCTTTGAGGACAGGTAGGAAATGAAAAGAGCTTCTTGCTCCCTGCTCATCGAACTCCCTCAGTCATAAAACTCCCACTTTAGTACTCTAATGCAACCCCAAGTAGGCATTCCAGTACAAAAGAAATGAGCACTGTATGAGCACTTTTATCCTGTCTGACTCAAGCCCCTGAAAACTGGTTTAAGCCAGTTATCTAATGAACAAGGTGCTGCTGCAAGCAGAGCCTGAGTGAACTCTGTTTGAAGCTGGTCGAAAACTCACCTTCTCCAACCCAAACAGCAACTGTTAAGTTAATTTGCTAAGTAAAAGAAAGACTAGACTTTAGATAAAACTAACTCTTAATTAACCTCAGTCACAAAAATCCCACTTTAGCACTCTAATGCAGCCCCAAGTCAGCACTCCAGTGTCAAAGGGGAGAGTAACTCCATATCCTGTAAATGAGGTATGAAAATCTATCATTATGTTCAGGGTCGCAGGAGCAACCCAAACACTGTTGCTGGGGAAAGATGTGACGTTTCCACCAGAGAGCGCCTTGAATGCTAAAGTTTTAGTTAATTGAATTGGTGGGGTGTGCATACTTGTACTTTTGCCTGGAGAGTGACTTAATATCTGGGATAGAAACTGTTGGTGTTGTCCACAGGTTACCAGTAAAGGGAATTGATCTACTCCTAGGAAATAATTTGGCTGGATCAAAAATATCAGTTTCTCCTATAGTTACTGAGGAACCAAGTGAAATTAAGGAAACGGAGCAATTACAGGAACATGTTAAGGGAATATTTCCTCTGTGTGTAGATACCCAAGCAATGGCTAAACAGGATCCATTGCCAGAAGTAAAAGCGGCACCACAAATAGATAGCCAAGTATCTGAAACCTTATTTGGGGATTTAGATAATCCAAAGACGTTGTTTTACAGATCGTCTGTCATTGCAGCACAGCAAACTGATCCAGAGATATATCGAATAGCACAGACGGCTCTGTCAGAAGCTGAGGTAAAAGGAGTTCTGGAAGTCTATTATATGGCAAATGGGGATTTGAGACGGAAATGGAGACCGCCTCATAGACCTGCTGATGAAGACTGGACAGTTGTTGAACAGATAGTGGTACCACCTAAATATCAACAAGGATTATTAAGGTTAGCACACAACATTCCTTTTGCAGGACATAGGGGAATTTGGAAGGCCAAATCACACATAAGCAAACATTATTACTGGCCAGGTCTTGCAAAGATGTGAGACAATTTTGTAAGACATGCCATACCTGTCAAATGGTGGGAACACGTCAACCTAACATAAAACCAGGGGATGAAGTATTAGTGTTGTTACCATCACAGGGAGAACCATTAAAAGCACGGTTCAGTTGTCCATATAGAGTGATCAGAAGAGTGGGTAACGTATATTACTTGACTAACATCCGCGATTTCTGGAAGAAGAACCAGTTGTCTCACATTAATATGCTCAAACAATATTACTGGAGGGAGGAGGATAATCCAGTACAGGTAATCGGGACTGTTGAGAAGGAAAAGGATAGTGAGGATGAGCCAGAAGCAGGCCCAGGAAATTCTTAGATTGAACATCCATCTGTCAGATTAGCGACTGCTGAATGGCTAGGAAAATTAAACAATATGCTTTTACACCTGGAGGCAAAACAGCGTGAAGTCCTAACCAGGGTTTTCACAATGTTACAAAAAGTTTGCAGCGATAAGCCAGGATGCACAACTTTAGCCACACATGATGTGGGTATGGAGTGAACCATTCCTTTAAAATGACATCCTTGAAGCTTAGGTCCAGACAGACAGGCACAAGTGGAAGCAGAGTTACAATACATGCTGAAGGGCAGCTTAGTTGAACATAGGCAGGACATCGAGAATTCACAGATGATCTTGATGACTAAACATGGTGGGTCAGCTCAAACTTACATGAACTCCAGAAAAGTTGCTCAAGGAGTCATAGAGTTATGCAGCACAGAAACAGACCCTTCTGCCCGTGGTGTCTGTGCCGACCATCAAGCACCCATCAATTCTAATCCCATTTTCCTTATATGCTATGGCATTTAAAGTGCTCATCTAAATACTTTGTTTATTTAGAGATACAGCACTGAAACAGGCCCTTCGGCCCACCGAGTCTGTGCCGACCAAGAACCACCCATTTACATTAACCCTACTGAAATCCCATATTCCCTACCAGCTACCGACACCAGAGGCAATTTACAATGGCCAATTTACCTATCACCTGCAAGTCTTTGGACGTGGGAGGAAACCAGAGCACCCGGTGAAAACCCACACGGTCACAGGGAGAACTTGCAAACTCCGCACAGGCAGTAGCCAGAATTGAACCCATGTCCCTGGAGCTGAGAGGCTGCGGTGCTAACCACTGCGCCACTGTGCCATACTTCTTAAATGCTGTGATGTTGCTGCCTCTACCAACCCTTCAGGCAGTGTGTTCCAGATTCCAACCACACCCTGGTTGAAAACATTTTTCCTCAAATCCCCTCTAAACCTCCTGCCCCTTAACTTAAATCTATGCCTCCTGGTTATTGACACCTCCAATAGGGGACAAAGTTTCTTCCTATCGATCCAATCAATACCCCTCATAGCTTTGTATACCTCAATCAGGTCTCCCCGCAGCCTTCTCTGCTCGAAGAAGAAAACAACCCGAGTCTATCCAGTCTCTCTTCATAGCTGAAATGTTCCAGCCCAGGCAACATCCTCGTGAATCTCCTCTGCACCCTCTCAAATGCAATCACATCCTTCCTTTAGTGTGGTGACCAGAACTGTACACACTACTCCAGCTGTGGCCTAACTAGCGTTTTATACAGCTCCATCACAACCACCCTCCTCTTATTTTCTATGCCTCGGCTAGTAAAGGCAGATATCCCATATGCCTTCCTAACCACCTTATCTACCTGTGCTGCTGCCTTCAGTGATCTATGGACACAAAGGTCCCTATGACCTCTGTACATCCTAGGATCCTACCACCCATTGTATATTCCCTTGCATTGTTAGTCCTCCCAAAATGGATCACCACAAACTTCTCAGGATTAAATTCCATTTGCCATTGCTCCACCCATCTTACCAGCCCATCTATATGGTCCTGTAATCTAAGGCTTTCCTCCTCACTATTTACAACAACACCAATTTTCATGTCATCTGCGAACATACTGATCATACCTCCTATAATTATGTCTAAATCATTAATGTACACTGCAAACAACAAAGGTCCCATCACCGATCCCTGTGGTACATCGATCACAGGCTTCCAATCTCAAAAAAAAACCCTCGACCATCACCCTCTGCCTCCTGCCACTGAGACAATTTTGGATCCACTTTGCCAAATTGCCCTGGATCCCATGGGCTCTTACCTTCTTAACCAATCTCCCAAGTGGGACCTTATCAAAAGCCTTACTGAAGTCAACTGCAGTCACTGTGGTAAAGAAGGCAGACTCCTACCCAAATTCATATTTAAAGGACTGTATGGACAGAGTAGGCAACACAGCCATCGGGACCCTTTTTCTTTGCTGCAGAGAATGGTATCTCCTCCCCTAACAATGCTGTCCCCTATGACTACAATATTTCTCTTTTCACCCTCCCCTCCCACTTGAATTCCACTCTTGCCTGTTCCCGCACTCGCCTGTTCCCGCTCTCACCTGTTCCCGCTCTTGCCTGTTCCCGCTCTCACCGCCGCTTCTGGTCTTGGGTCTTGGGTATTTTATATCCCGGCTCCTCTCACTGCCACTCTCGCCACCGCTTCTGATTATTACTGATATTTTTATTTGTATTTACATATCAAAGCCAGGTCCCATTATCCAGCAGCGGGTGAAGGGGGTGCTGTGGTTAGTTCGCTCATCCTCCCTGCAGTCTGTGCCCTCGTTCACACTGGGAGCAAGAACCTCATACCTACTGGATAAGGGCACTGACTGAGGATCCTCCAAAGCTAAATTCTGGATCCCCATACCTGCCTCATTCGCAGTCACACCCTCCTGTCCCTGCCTTTGGTCCACATTTGATGTAATTAATCTAAGGGGTGTGACTGTCTCCTGAAACACAGTTTCCAGGTGACTCTCCCACTCCCTGTTGTGCCGTAGTGTCCACAGCTCGGACTCCAGCTCATCAACTCTGAGCCGAAGCTCCTCGAGCCACTAACACTTGCTGCAGATGTGGTCACCGTGGGTTGCACCGGCATCCACCAACTCTCACATGCAACACATCAGCTGCCCAGCCATCTCTATTCTATTTAATTAATTATTTGGATCTCAGTATTTTGAAAAATTATTTTTTTTTTAAGTGTACTCTTAACCTTTAATGACGTCTCCTGATTTAAGTCACTTAGCCAAAACAAAACAAACAGAAAACGAGACGAGTAAGAAAGAAATACCCACCAATCGCTTACCAACTCTCCTGTGATGTCACATTTCGATTTTTGCTGGTCAAGCTGCTCCACTGAACAGAACAAAACAGAGCGCTCTCACCTGTTCCAACTCTCACCTGTTCCCGCTATCACCTGTTCCCGCTCTCACCTGTTCCTGCTTTCACCTGTTCCCTCTCTCACCCTCTCTCGCCTGTTCCCGCTCTCACCTGTTCCTGCTCCCACCTATTCCAGCTCTCACCTGTTCCTGCTCTCACCTGTTCCCGCTCTAACCCGCTCTCGCCTGCTCCTGCTCTCACCTGTTCCTGCTCTCACCCGCTCTCGCCTGCTCCCGCTCTTGCCAGTTCCCGCTCTCACCTGTTCCTGCTCTTACCCGCTCTCGCCTGTTCCTGCTCTCACCCGCTCTTGCCTGTTCCCACTCACACCTGTTCCTACTCTCGCCTGTTTCCGCTGTCGCCTGTTCCCGCTCTCGCCTGTTCCCGCTCTCGCCGCCACTTCTGGTCTTGGAACTCGGGTATTTTATATCCCGGATCCTCTCACTGCCACTCTCGCCACCGCTTCTGATTATCACTGATAATTTTATTTGAATTTGCATATCAAAGTCAGGTCCCATTATCCAGCAGCGGGTGAAGGGGGTGGCTGGGAGGGCGGGTGTGCCACAGAGCATTGACATTGCTGAGAATTTGCGGCCCGGCACAAGTTGGCCACTGCTGGTACAATCATCCTGCACCCCCCTCACACCGCCCCCCAGCACTGCCACGAATCCCGAAGACGGGACCTCAACAAAATCCAACCAAATATTTCACTGAGAGATCGATCTATGAAGCAGACTCCCTAAAGTTAATATTGATTCGTACAATGACAACTGAACAGATTTCATTCACAGAAAACCATTTTACAATACAGTATGTGAGTAATTTGGGACATAACATGTGGAAAGTGTATAATATTTGAGAGGAACAGGGAAATTTGGAATTATGTTTCCTAAAATTCTTCGACACTGGGGTTTTCCACACTTCATATCTGGGTCTGTTTAGACTAATTTATAGAAATTGTTTCCTGTGATTAGTCAACAACTCCATTATTATTGATGATGCGACTGTCAGGAGGACTCAAAGCAAATTAGACTGGAGTGCACAGTCCATAGTGGAGATAATATTCTCATTTAATTTGTTAAGTTTGATTTCCCTGATTTTGGTGCTTATTGTTTCTACCCCTTTCAAAAGGGGCACTTTTGTTAGATTAATTTTATTTTTTTGATGCAACGGGTGTGGAGACGTCTCGTCCTATTTGGGCAATGAGAAGAGTAAAAGGTGAATTAGATGGTCTTTTGTCTTTTTGCTCCAACAAGTAGCTGTGAGGCGTTGCCTAGTGATGGGAGAACCAATTAAATATGTAATGACCGAGGTGGGAGGAGTTCACTGTTTGTTCTCGTCCCACTTACCCACAGGTCACAATGTATTATTTTAACTTTTCCCACTTCTCGATACAGTCAATCATTTACTCTATTTTTCCCAGAATAGATCTCACTAACCGGGTTTCTTTAACAAACAACAACATTATCAGTTTATTATAAAACATGTCATAACTAGTAATGAAGTAAAGCATAAACACACAAATCATAATATTTAAAGTTCCTTTATTTACCTTAGTCCCTTCAGACTCACAGACGCGCATATACATCAGTCAACAGAAAAAAAGGGATTTTTATAAATTCATAGCTCTGTTACAGACAAAAAAATCTTGGCCAGATTACTTGCTCATTTTCAAAGAAAACAACAGATGAGATTGTTGTTCCAAAACTGACATTCAGTCAAACTTCTAAGTACATGGAGACAGGTCACTAGGATCTTCCAGAACAATTCATTTCAGGCGGTGTTGAGAAGTAATTTTGCAGATATTCTTCAATGATAGGATACAAGATGCATTGACACCGTGGACTTCTCAGGGTCCTTCAGAGATATAGCAAAATGAAGCTGGGTTGTGGTCTTCTCTCCTTTTTACAATTCTTCACCAGATTTGACTTTACCTGCTGGTTCCTCCAGAGGGTAAAGCGCACACTCTGACCCATAACCAAAAAGCTTGTGAGGTTTCTACCATTTCAGAATTTATCCTGCCCTCAAGATCCAAAGCATTCCCAGGAAAGATATTGCGGACTCTTCATTAAACAGTTCAATGTCATTTTGAACAACAGTTAAGAGGCCGGAATAAAAACACGAAATGCTGGAACCACTCGGCAGGTCTGGCAGCATCTGCGAAAAGAGAAGCAGAGTTAACGTTTCGGGTCAGTGACCCTCCTTCGGAACTGACAAATATTAGAAAAGTCACAGGTGAAAAGCAAGTGAGGTGGGGGTGGGGCAAGAGCTAACAAAGGAGGTACAGATTGGACCAGGCCACATAGCTGACCAAAAGGTCACGGAGCAAAGGCAAACAATATGTTAATGGTGTGTTGAAAGACAAGGGTTCCCCTTGTCCTCACTTTTCACCCCATCAGCCTCCATATCCAAAGGATCATCCTCCGCCATTTCTGCCACCTCCAGCGTGATGACACTACCAGTTGCATCTTCCCCTCCCTTCCCCTGTCAGCATTCCAAAGGGATTGTTCCCACCACGACACCCTGGTCCACTCCTCCATTACCCCCACCACCTCGTCCCCATCCCAAGGCACCTTCCCCTGCAATCGCAGGAGGTGTAATACCTGCCCATTTACCTTCACTCTCCTCACTATCCCAGGCCCCAAACACTCCTTTCAGGTGAAGCAGCAATTTACTTGTACCTCTTGCAATGTAGTATACTGTATTCGCTGCTCACAATGTGGTCTCCTCTACATTGGGGAGACCAAGCGCAGACTGGGTAACCACTTTGTGGAACATCTTCACTCAGTCCGCAAGCAGGACCCTGAGCTTCCAGCTGCTTGCCATTTCAACACTCCCCCCTGCTCTCATGCTCACATCTCTGTCCTGGGATTGCTACAGTGTTCCAGTGAACATCAACGCAAGCTCGAGGAACAGCATCTCATCTATTGATTAGGCCCACTACAGCCTGCTGGACTGAACATTGAGTTCAATAATTTCAGAGCATGACAGCCACCCATTTTGCTTTCATTTTTTTGTTATTTTTCTTCCTTTTTTTACACATTCTTTTTTACATTTCTTACAATCTTTTTTTTGCATTTATTTCATTTCATCTTAGTTTGTCTAGTTTGCTTACCCACTGTTTTCATTTCAGGTTTGCACTTGCTGCTGTTCAATATTCAGTGTATTAACTCCTAATCTGTACTAATGCTTTGTCTTTCAACAAACCATTAACATATAGTTTGCCTTTGCTCCGTGACCTTTTGGGCAGCTATGTGGCCTGGTCCAATCTAGACCTTCTTTGTTACATCGTGCCCAACCCCCACCTCACTTGCTTATAACCTGTAACTTTTTAAATATTTGTCAGTTCTGAAGAAGGGTCACTGACCCGAAACGTTAACTCTGCTTCTATTTTCACAGATGCTGCCAGACCTGCTGAGTGGTTCCAGCATTTCTTGTTTTTATTTCAGATGTCCAGCATCCGCAGTATTTTGCTTTTCATTTAGAGGCCGGACTCACTTTCCAGAATTTACATTGACGGCAGTCTGGCCTACCAACCAAAAAGTCGGGAGCGAGCCCACCTCAGCTGGACTTGGGAGCCACATTAGGATTTTACATGGCCCAGGCCCTTAATTGGACTTGGGTGGGGCTTCCACCTTCTTGAGTCAGGAATACTCACCTCAAAGCATCACCAGGAGTGGTTGTCGACCCCAGCAGATATGAGGTTTGGGGCCTTGCCAGGAACAATCGGCCGGGACCCGGCGAGGCAAAGGGGGTCATTTGGGGAGGAACGGAACTTCTTTTCAGTGGTGGCGGTTGGGGCTTCGGGGGCACGCTCCATGGGCAGTGGTGCCCGATTAGGAGGCACATACCCCAAGTCCCCAAGGAAGCCTCCAGGTTTTACATGGCAGCCTTGTGTGGGGATTAAGGCACATACCCAGCACTGGTAAAATTGCAGCAGTGGCAGAAAATCATCAGGAACAGCAGCTTCCTGCCCCTCAACTTTATTTCCCCCTGCCCCGCCACCAGCTCACTCCAGTGGGGGCATAAAATTCCGGCATGTATATGAAGATATGCCAGTACCCTGGGGGCTGGTGCGACTGTACCAGAGCTGAGTCAACACAAGCAAGAGAACTGGAAACCAAGAACAGGTCACAACACTGAATTGTCCACTGATGCAGAGTTCCGACACAGTTTGTGTTAAAAATCACACAATTAGTAAGGATCTCAAAGTGAGGGACTGTATCTAGGAGAGGAGGCCATTTGGAAAAGAACAAGGGCAGCAATCGAGGGAATACAATATAAATTTGTGTTTTGCTATTTTCATCATTTAAATAATTTAACAATTAGACTCATTGGATATTTCACCCCATTCTTTAACTCCTCCCGGAATTTACTCTGGGTTCCTGCATAAATAAATGGGTCGATGCAAGAACTCAACAACTGAAGCATTATTCCACTCTCCTCCAGAATAAAATTTGATTCCTTGCAATTTGAACCGGAAAAGTATTTAAAACCCATTATTCGGACATAGAGAACTCTTATGAGAAATAACAAATATAACAGGATGAAACTGGCCGAAATGGTGAAAAGTATAACAATGGACTTTCTCCGCTTCTCCATCTCTGGGTCACTCTGATTCTCTTTATTGCTGTGAGCCCGGAGTCTCCTGCGTGCTCTGCTGTCCACTAGAATGTGTCTGACAGTGAGAGCATTGAGCAGCAAAACCAGAATGAATGGGAGACAAGAGGTTAAAATGGTGAGACTCAAGTTATATGCAACCCATGCAGATGATGTATAATATATTAATTTGATGCTGCAGAACCAGGGTATGTTGTTAATTATGTAATTAGGTTCATGTATGAAATACAAGAAGACTGTTTTCAAACAGCTCAGTGTACAGACCGTTGCTATGACCCCTGCTGCCGTTTTCTCACTGCAATATTTTATTTTCACCTTCTGGCAACAAATGGCCATAAATCGATCAAAGGTGAAAGCGACTGTTAACCAGATAGAACAGCTGACGGTTGCATAGTTTAGGACAGAACGGACACTGCATACGGGTGTGATGGACAGGAAACTGAGTGGGAAATAAATACCAGCAATCTGTTTAATAACACTGCAGTGATCAGGACAAGGAGATCCGTCACTGCCATGGACACCAGGTAGCAAGTGATACATCTGGAGAGACCACATCTTCCTCGGGACAGGATCACAATCACTGCCAGCTTAGCTGTAACAGAGAGAGAGAGAAAGGCTGAGAGAAAGTGGGAGAGTGTATGTTTGTGAGCGAGTGAGAAGAGGAAAGTTGCTGGTCCAACTCCTAGCAACATCAGTCGTTTTACAGGATTCTGTGTGAAATTTACAGTTTTGACATGTGATCCTGATTTGGACACGACTGCTTACAATACAGGCACTTGCTTCGGTGTTTAAAACAATCCTGTGGATTACAAATATGGACCTGAATTTTACAGCCACACACCCCCGATGTTGTCAGGGTTCATGACGGGGGGGGGCTGGAAAATGACTCCAGCAGAGGCACGGCACAGTCCCAGCCGGATACTGCCAGTGGTGGTGTGGTTTTGTGGTGGATCACTCCCGAAGCTTTGCAACGGGAGCCCCATTTAATAATTGAAATTTATTTTACAAAATGAATTAATTACTTCCCAGTTCTCGCCATCCATCCCAGAGCAATTTTGGTTCCGGTGGCTGACAGTCCCATACCTTGGGATCCCCATCCAGGGATTGAGGGGGAACACTGGTGAGGAGGGGGGAGAAGGTACGTTTTACATTGAGGGAGGGGGAAAGAGGTGTCAAATTCATCTAATTGGTGCAGGAGATGGTGGGGAGGAATAAAGTGCATAGCGTATGACCATTGGAGGGAGAAGGTGAGGTGGAGAAGGTAAGTATTTCGGGGGGAAGAATGAATTATATATTTAGTGGGGGGTGGGAGAGGGTCCAGAAACATTTATTTAATTTTTTCAGATCTATTTTAAATCACTATTTCTTTAAATATTTCAATTGAAATGTAGGGCTCCAAGATGTTAAAAAATGGCGTCGGTGCCTGTGCAATGGCACCTGACAACATTGCCACGGATGGACAGCCCGTCTCTCCACATCATTGGAGGGCGGGTCCACTCCAACTACTTAAATGAGCTGCCACATTTAATATCGTGGCATCACTGCGCCGTGTGGTCCGTGTAGGCAGACTGCAATAGTTTACACCCGCCACCAATTTCAACAGCGGACGTGTAAAATGCAGCCAATGACAGACCAATGACATCAGAATGTTTCATAATGAATTGGTAAATCGCTCAAAAACCATTGATAAGTGTGGAAACGGACAGAGAGCAGGAAAAAGTTGCATTTAAAATGGACCATATCCTGCTGAGGATGGACAGTGTCCTCATCCGATGAATTACTGCAAAATTATTGAGTGCGAGAAAATACGAAAGTTAACTCGCTCAAAAAGATTCCAAACAGCAAGGAGCGAATGGACAATTGGTGCTTTCAGACTTTACAGAGGGAATATTGGTGAGGACACAGTGATAACTCTCAGCTCTTCCTCTGATAGTCACCTGGGATCTTCAGTGTCGTCTGAACTACCGGAACTGGCAGATGATGAGGTCTCATTCGGGGCAAAGCTCCTTCGAGAATGCAGCATTTCTTCAGTACTGCACTGTGCTGCTGGGAAATGTAAACAGCTTGGTCACATGGTAGATATTGAACTTAAAACCTTTTGACTCATGTGACAACTCACCAGTTGTACGGCCTCGTTCAATATGGATAAAAGAGTGAAGACCAGAACATTCCAGAATATTGTTAGATGCTCGGAGCAGAAGGAGCACTCGGACTCAACAGCGGTCACTGTAGAATTGTCAGCAGCAGCTAATGTGGAAGAGGAGAGCCAGGCTGAACCGCTCAGAGTTAAAGACTGAGAGTAGAAACATTGCCCTCTGTAAGTTTAGGGTAAGTGCAGACAACTCTGAGTGGGGAGGGTGAACTGTCAGATGCCGTGGTCCATATTGGTACTAACAACATAGGTTGAAGGAGGGTTGTCATCCTTCAGTTTGATAATAGGGAGCTAAGAAAGACACTAGCAAACAGGACCTCAAATGAATGAATCTCCAGATTACTTTAGGTGCCATGTGCTGGTGAGTACAGAATAGGAAAGAGCAGATGAATGTGTGGCTGGAGGTGGTGAATGAGGGAGATCTTTCGATTCCTGGGAAATTGAGAGCAGTTCTCGGGGAGGTGGGACCTATAGAGGCCGACCCGGGAACAAGACCCTCAAGGTGCAGTTTGCTGGTGCTGTTGAGAGGCTTAAAAGAACTTGGCTGGGGGTTGGGAACCAAGATGTAGAATTAGGAATGATAAACAAGGTGCACAAAGGATTAGGAGAAGCAGATAGCACTAGAGCAAGAAACAGTGAGACATTAGGTGTGGTCAGAGTAAGAGGGAATGCAATAAGATCTTAATTAGGTTTTTTGTGCATGTACATAAACACACGGAGCATGGTAAATTAGCTTGGACAGTTGCCGGTGCAAATAGCCACATGGGAATATGATGTCATGGTTATAACAGAGATCTGGCTCAGACAAGAGGAGCACTGGCTACCAAGTATCCCTGGATACAAAATATTTGGTAAAGATAAGAATAAAAAGAAAGGAGGACGAGTAGCTGTAATTATTAAGGAGGATATTACACAGCTGGAGAAAGAGCATGTTCTGAAGGATTTAAGGACTGAATCTATTTGGTTTGAGTTCACAAACAATAGAGGTACCATTATAACCACTCTTTGTATTATATAGGCCACCAACTAGTGGGAAAGATATAGAGGAGCAAATGTGAAGGGAGATTACGGAGAGGTACAAAAATTATAAACTAGTGATAATGGGAGACTTCAATTCTCCTCAGACAGAATAGGATAACAATTGTGTAAAGGGCAGAGAGGGGGAAGAGATTATGAAGTATTCAGGTGAATTTTCTTGATCAGCATATTCCCAGGCCAATAAGGAAGGAGGTTTTGCCGGATCTGGTTCTGGGGAATGAGGTGGGTTAAGTGGATCAGGTGTCAGCTGCTGATCAGTTAGGGAACAATGATCATAGTATCATAAGCTTTTGGTTAGCTATGGAAGAGGCAGGGAACAAACTAAATTAAAATACTAAATTGGAGGATGGCCAATTTCAGTGGGGTGAGAACGAATCTATTCCAGGTAAATTGGACTCAAAGATTGGCAGGCAAAACTGTAACAAAACAATGGACTGCCTTTAAAGAGGAAATGGTTTGGGTACAGTCGAGGTACATCCCCACGAGGGGGAAAGATAGGGAATGAAAGCCTGAGCTCCCTGGATGACGAGAAAAATAGGGAATAAGATGAAGTAGAAAAAGGAGCGCATGAGAAATGTCAGGCTGATAATACGTGAAAGCCAGGCTGAAGATAGAAATTTCAGAGGGGAAGTGGAAAAAGGTGTGAAATTTATAAGTGTTGAAGTTCAAAGAGACTTCATTGTGCTTGTACCAGGAACGGAGAAAGTTAACATGCAGGTACAGCAAGCAATTCGGAAGGCAAATGGGTTATGGTGAAACCACATCTGGAACACTGTGTGCAGTTTTGATCTCCACATTTAAAAAAGGATATACTAGCATTGCAACCAGGGTTCACTAGATTGGTCACTGGGATGAGGGGGGTTGTCCATGTTGAGTAAATTGGGCCTGTATTGTCTGGAGGTTAGCAGAATGAGAGGTAATCTCATTGAAACATGTAAGTTTCTAAAGGGGTTGGATAGGATCGACACTGAGGGATTATTTCCGCTGGTCGGGTAATTTAAAACACGGTGGCACAATCTCAGGATAAGGGGCCGATCATTTAAACTGAGATGAAATGAAATTACTTCATTCAAAAGTTTGTGAATCTTTGGAAATCTCTGCCCCAGAGGGTTGTGGGTACTCCATCATTGAATACATTTAAACCTCGGATAAACAGATTTTTGGTCTGTCAAGGAATCATAAGATGAATAGGCGGGAAAATGGAGTTGAATCCTAAGATCAACCATGATCATTTTGAATGGTGGAGCAGGCTCGATGGGCCATATGTTCTACTCCTGCTCCTATTTCTTGTGTTCTTGTGAAATCAGACAGACAAAGAGAGAGTGTGAGAAGCGACTGACAGCCAACATAACAGGAAATCAAAAAGTCTTCTGTCAGCATTTTAATAGTAAAAGGCTAGTCAGAGAAGGGGTTGGGCTGATTGGGAACCAGAAAGAGGATCTATGCGTAGAGGTCATGGCTGAGATATTAAATGATGACCTTGCAACTGTATTTAGCAAGGAAGAAAATGCTGCCCAAGTCAGATTGAAACAGGAGGTAGCTGAGATACTGAATGGACGAAAAATTGATACGAAAGCATTGTCAGAAAGGCTGGCTGTACTTACATTTGATAAGTCACCAGGACAAGATGCATCGGAGGATGCTGAGGGAAGTAAGAGCAGAAATTGCGGAGCTTCTACTGGGCATAACCATCCAATCCTCCTTGTATAGAGGGCTAGTGCCAGAGATTCTGGACACCGAACTTTAGGAAGGATGTGAAGACTTTAGAGAGGGTGCAGCAAAGATTTAGGAAAATGGTTCCAGAGATTAGAGACTTCAGATACATGGATTGATTGGAGAAGCTGGAATCATTACCCTTGGAGAAGAGAAGGTTGAGCAGAGTTCTGTTAGCAATGTTCAAAATCATGGGAGGCTGAGAGAGAGAACATAGGGAGAAGCTGTTCCCATTGGTGGAAGGGTTGAGAATCAAGGGCCACAGAACTAAAGACAACATGAGAGAAAATGTTTTTACGCAGCAGGAGGTTAGAATCTGGAAGACATTACCTGGGAGTTTAGTGCAGGCAGAAACAATCAGGACCTTCAAAAGCAAATTGGACAAGCACCTGAAAAGACTTTGCTGGGTTATGGGAAAAGGTGAGGCAGTGGAGCTAACAGAGATGATTTTGCAGAATACTAGCATGGACACAACAGCCAAATGGCTTTTTCTTTGCTGTAACCATTCTTTAATTATATGACTCTCAATAGTTTATTCATAAAACAGTGGCAATGTCAACAGCTCGATCCCCAATAACATCCCCTCAAAGAATCACTTATTGTATTCCGTTGGGAATTAGTTATTCATTGAATAATTCCAATCAGTGAATCATTTATGGAAATTACTCAGTCACTGTCAATGTCAATAACACAATAGAATGACATTGACACCGTGATAACAGTGTGATAATTCACCCTCAGTAACAGTGTCAATAATACAATAGAACTACATTTACACTGTGAGATGGTAGCTGTAAAGTGGAGAAATAATACACTTCAAATGATGAAATGTTATTGCTCAAGGGAAGTTTTAGACCTGTAAAGGTTTGAGATTATATTGGTGAGGTGAGGAATTTGTACCGGTAATGGTGGGTCTCATAAAGGGAATGAATTATGGCATTAATGGGGAGAAATTATTTTGGTAACAGGAAGAAATAAACAGGGAAAACACTGGAAATACTCAGCAGATCTGGCAGCATCTGTGGGAGAGAAACAGAGTTAACGTATCATGTCAGTGAACTTTCATTAAAACTTTTTTCCTCAGCAATCTGATATTATTTCAATACTTTGCTTTTCTACAGGAAGACAAAACGTCGATAAAATGGAGAAGTAAAACTGTTATAGTGGTATACATAATACTGTAAAAGGGGGAATGTTATTGGAATTCAAAAGGAAATGATATCCCGTTAAAGGAAGAAATTATCCTGCTAAATGAAAGAATGTCGGTACCATGGAGAAGCCCTATTGGTTATTAGAGCCATGACACAGCTAATCAATGATTACCGTAACCAATAACTAACTACAATACTTTACCTGGAACACCGATAGCTGCAAGGATGGGATAGTAAATGGCAAACAGCAGCCCTTTTGGTGATACATGCATTGCTATCAGAAGCTCTAAGCGCATTCTACACTCCCCTCAAAGTTTGCCACATTTATACCTGATGTCAGGCTCCAGGGAGGTAATTAGATGATTTGAACCATTGCATTATTTACATTAATTGAAACAGAGAGATTAGTGCAGCTGCTGTCAGGCTCTTGTTTTTGTTTTGATTGAATGGGATTATTCTAAAGTCCACTGGCAGGGCTTTGAAGTGAAATATCCAGAAAGCTCTGCCTGATCCCATTTACTTCATAAAAGATGATGAAATCTTAATCTCTTTGGCCTCCTTATCTCGAGACACAATGGGTAAGCGCCTGGAGGTGGTCAGTGGTGTGTGGAGCAGTGCCTGGATTGGCGAGAAAGGCCAATTCCAGAGTGACAGGCTCTTCCACAGGTGCTGCAGAAAAAATTGTTTGTCGGGGCTGTTACCCAGTTGGCTCTCCGCTTGCGCCTCTATCTTTTCTCCTGCCAATTGCTAAGTCTCTTCGACTCGCCAAACTTTAGCCCCGCCTTTATGGCTGCCCGCCAGCTCTGGTGAATGCAGGCAACTGACTCCCACGACTTGTGATCAATGTCACAGGACATCATGTTGTGTTTGCAGACGTCTTTAAAGCGGAGACATGGACGGCTGGTGGGTCTGATACCAGTGGCGAGCTCGCTGTACAATGTGTCTTTGGGGATCCTGCCATCTTCCATGCGGCTCACATGGCCAAGCCATCTCAAGCGCCGCTGACTCAGTAGTGTGTATAAGCTGGGGATGTTGGCCGCCTCGAGGAGTTCTGTGTTGGAGATACGGTCCTGCCACCTGATGCCAAGTATTCTCCGGAGGCAGCGAAGATGGAATGAATTGAGACGTCGCTCTTTGCTGACGTATGTTGTCCAGGCCTCGCTGCCATAGAGCAAGGTACTGAGGACACAGGCTTGATACACTAAGACTTTTGTGTTCCGTGTCAGTGCGCCATTTTCCCACACTCTCTTGGCCAGTCTGGACATCGCTGTGGAAGCCTTTCCCATGCGCTTGTTGATTTCTGCATCCAGAGACAGGTTACTGGTGATAGTTGAGCCGAGGTAGGTGAACACTTGAACCATTTCCAGAGCGTGGTCGCCAATATTGATGGATGGAGCATTTCTGACGTCCTGCCCCATGATGTTAGTTTTCTTGAGGCTGATGGTTAGGCCAAATTCATTGCAGGCAGCTGCAAACCTGTCGATGAGACTCTGCAGACACTCTTCAGTATGAGATGTTAAAGCAACATCGTCAGCAAAGAGGAGTTCCCTGATGAGGACTTTCCGTACTTTGGACTTCGCTCTTCGACGGGAAAGGTTGAACAACCTGCCCCCTGATCTTGTGTGGAGGAAAATTCCTTCTACAGAGGACTTGAACGCATGTGAAAGCAGCAGGGAGAATAAAATCCCAAACAGTGTGGGTGCGAGAACACAGCCCTGTTTCACACCACTCAGGATAGGAAAGGGGTCTGATGAGGTGCCGCTATGCTGAATTGTGCCTTTCATATTGTCATGGAATGAGGTGATGATGCTTAGTAGCTTTGGTGGACATCCGTCTGCTGACGAGGTCAAAGACTTTGGTGAGATCAATGAAAGCAATGTCGAGGGGCATCTGTTGCTCGCAACATTTCTCCTGCATCTGATGAAGGGAGAACAGCATGTCAACGGTCGATCTCTCTGCACGAAAGCCACACTGTGCCTCAGGGTAGACGCGTTCGTCCAGCTTTTGGAGCCTGTTTAGAGCGACTCGAGCGAAGACTTTTCCCACTATGCTGAGCAGGGAGAGTCCATGGTAGTTGTTGCAGTCACCGCGGTCACCTTTGTTTTTTTAGAGGGTGATGATATTGGCATCGTGCATGTCCTGAGATACTGCTGCCTCGTCCCAGCACAGGCATAGTGGTTCATGTAGTGCTGAGAGTATAGCAGGCTTGGCACTCTTTATTATTTCAGGTGTAATGCTGTCCTTCCCAGGGCTTTTCCGCTGGCTGGAGAATCAATGACATCACTGAGTTCCGATTTTGTTGGCTGTATGTCAGGTCATCCATGACTGGTAGAGGCTGGGCTGCATTGAGGGCAGTCTCAGTGACATCATTCTCCCTGGAGTACAGTTCTAGGTAGTGCTCAATCCAGCGGTCCATTTGTTTGTGTTGGTCGGTGATTATGTCCCCTGATTTAGATTTGAGGGGACCTTAATAGGCCTTTGGAATGATGAAAACAAACCTTGCGTGCAAGTAATCCCCAGGTTTAAACTCTTTAATGCTGAGTTATATGGCTTCAGCATAAGTGACTTGAGATTTGCTGACCTGAAGCAAAACATCACCAATTTTTCTTCCCGATCATTGTTCAGTTCGACTAAAGGTCACATGCAACTGACTCCAAATCCCTCTGAGTCTGTGCACAAACTTTAATAATTTTTCTGTGTCGGCATTCTGGATAGGTCCAGATCAACACTGTTACAGTCAGCATCGGCAAGTCCAGTTCAGCACAGCTACATTCAGTGTGGACAGGTCCAGTTCAGCATGGTTTACCTTCAGTGTGTACTGGTCCAGTTCTGCATGGTTACATTTTGGGCTGGTTTCCGTGCTCAGCCTGAAGGCAGGATTTCTGGTGGGGTATAGGGTGTGTGAGGTCTGTGATTTGGGACAGAATCGCGTGCGATGGTACCCGATTCTTTCATGCCGGGTTCTGATATTCCCGGAGGTGGCAAAGTTCCATGGCAGCACCTCAGCTGCTCTACGATGGGACTGTCTTGCATGAATTAGAATGTAATTCGCTGCATCCTACCAGCCATTCACAATCTTCTGCTTGACATGCGGCATTCACGTGCCTTCACTTTTCCGTCCTTGAAAAGCTGGCACCGCCAAGGGCGAGTACTTGGTGCCGGCAAAGTTTGGGTAAGTGATGCCTTGCTGTACTCTTGAATATTTCCAACATCGGACATTGAAATAAGGTGAACCTGCAAATGTCAGGGGAGGGGGCGCTCTGCAAGTAGACACTTTTTGTGGGGGGGAGGGGGGTTGTTTTTGTCGAGGGTGAAGTGCAGGCAACACAAACGGTATTCTGATGGTCATGTTAGCTCACAATTATTTAAATGTTGTGAGGACAACGTCAAGCCGTACCATTGAGCTCATGCTGGAACACTGCTGAAGCCGGAATTAACACAAATCTCTGCCCAGATAGGTGTACTTGACCTTTTGAAGGAATCTGAATGACCAGGAGCACAGCGATGGGTATGATCCAGCTTGTTTTCCTGGATCCCCTTGCTGTGATGAGGCATCACCACAGGAGCTGGGCCCAAGAGGCAGCTGCAGCTCAAGAAGAAGCGCCCAGTCGTGAACAGCAGCAGCCACCGCGGTGCAAAGGAGCCCAGAGACAAAATTGAAAGCCCTAGGATGGGAAATATTTCAGAATTCTGCAAATGAGGTCAAAGAAAATGATTAAGAAAGGGAAAATAAAATGAGATTAAACTAGAGAGAAATATAAAAACAGACTGTAAAACTTTCTATAAGTCTGTAGAAAGGAAAAGGTTAGGAAAAACAAATGTGGGTCCCTTAAAGGCGGAGTGAGGAGAATTTATTGTGGGGAATAGGGAAATGTCAGAAACCTAAACAAATACTTTGTGTCTGTCTTCACGGAGGAAAATACAAACAACCTTCCAGAAGTATTGGAGAATCAAGCGACTAGTGTAAACGAGGAACTGAAAGGTATAAATATTCGTTAAAAAAAAGTACTGGAGAAATTAATGGAACTTAAAGTGGATAAATCCGTTGGGCCTGATGATCTACATCCCACAGTGTTGAAAGAGGTGGCTGTAGAGATAATAGATGCATTGGTGGTCATCTTTCAAAACTCTGTAAACTCTGGAATGGTTCCTGCAGATTGCAACTTGTGAATTGCAACCCCATTATTTAAGAAAGGAGGGAGAGACAAAACAGGGAACTACAGACCTGTTCGCCTAACATCAGTTGTAGGGAAAATGCTAGAATCTACAATAAAGGATGTGATAATAAGACACTTAGAAAATAATGGTAGGATTGGGCAGAGTCAACATAGATTTATGAAAGGGAAAGCATGTTTAATAAACCTGTTGGAGTTTTCTGAAGATATAACTACCAGAATTGATAAGGGGAACCAGTGGATGTGCTATATATAGATTTACATAAAGCTTTTGATAAGGTCTCACACAAAATTAGAGAACATGGAATTGTGGGGGGATATAATGGCATGGTTTGAGAACTGTTTAATGGACAGAAAACAGAGTGTTGGAAAGAAAATGGGTCATTTTCAGATTGGCAGGCTGTGATGAGTGGGGTGCACAAGGATCAATACTTGGCTCCAGCTATTCACAATCGATATCAATGATCTTAATGTGGGGATTAAATGTAGCATTTACAAGTTTGCAGTTGAAACAAAATTGGTGGAAGTGTGAGTAGTGCGGAGGATGCAAAGATGCTTCACGTATTTGGAGAGGCTAAGCGAGCGGGCATAAATTTTGAAGACAAAATGCAATGTGGAGAATTGTGCGGTTATCCACTTTGGTAGGAAAACAGAAATACATTGCATTTCTTTAATGGTGAGAGGCTGGAAGTCTTGAATTTCAAACAGACTTGGGTGTCCTTGTTCATGAGTCATTGAAAGCGAACATGCAGGGACAGCAAGCACTTAAGAAGGCAAATGGTATGTTGGTCTTTATTACAAGAGGATTTGAGTATAGGAGTAAAGACATCTTAGTGCAATTATATAGAGCCTTGGTGAGACTGCACCTGAAGTATTTGTGTGCAGTGTTGGTCTCTTTACCTAAGTAAAGATAGATTTGCCACAGAGGGAGTGGAACGAAGGTTCACCAAACTAATTCATGGGAGAATTCATGAATGAAGGCTCACCAAACTAATTCCTGGGATGGAGGGATTATCCTAGGAGGAAAGATTAAACAGACTGGGCCTTTATTCTCTGGAGTTTTGAAGAATGAGAGATGATCTCATTCAAACAGACAAAATTCTTACAGGGCTGGACAGGGTTGATGTAGGAAGGATGATTCCCCTGGTTGGGGAGTCTAGAATCAGGAGACAATGTCTCAGAATAAGGGGCAGGCCATTTAGGACTGAGATGAGGAGGAATTTCTTCACTCAGTGGGTGGTGAATCTTTGGGATTCTCTGTCCCAGAGGGATGTGGAGGCTCAGTCATTGAGTATGTTCCAGACTCAGATCGATAGATGTCAGCATATTAAAAACATCAAGGGTTATGGGGATAGTGCATGAAAATGGTGTTGAAATAGATCAACCATGATCTCATTGTGATCACATTGAATGACAGAGTGGGCCTGAAGGGCTGAATGGTCTACTCCTGCTCCTATTTCATATTTTCTTATCTTTTTGTGTTGGTGGTCTCCCTATGCTTGTGGCCCTCAAAATTACTGTGGCTCTAAACTTCTACACCTCTGGATCATTCCAGGGATTCACCAGCGACATGTGTGGGGTTTGTCAATGCGTAGTACATCACTGCATCAAGGTGGTGACTGTTGCTGTGTTCAGGAGGACCAGCGACTATGTCCGCTACAGGACTGAGCCTGAGAGTCAGGCTGAGAGGGCCATTGGATTTGGGGCCTTTGTGGGATTCCCACAGATACAAAGTGTCATCGACTGCACACATGTGACCATCAAAGCTCCCATGGACTAAACATCTGTCTTGATAAACAGAAAGGTGCTTCATTCCATCAATGTCCGACTAGTTTACAACCACAGAAAGCTCTTCCTGCAAGTGTGTGCCTGCTTCCCGGGCAGCTGGCATAACTTGTCCATATTGTGCCAGTGTCAGGTGCCACTGCTTTTCACTCTCCCCGCTCACCTTCAGGGGTGGATTCTTGGGGATAAGGGCTACCCGTTGATGATGTGTCTTCTGATGCTAGTGAGGAACCCCACCAATGATGCTGAAGAGCTCTGCAACACCTGCCTCGACTCCAGCCGTGTTACCATCGAGCATAACCATGATCGCAAGATATATAAAACATTCTGTGCTGCAGTCTCAAGCATCAGCAGATCTCCTTTCATGTCAGTATCTTCAGAATAACTGAAATTGAAGCTTAATTAGATCAAAATATTTTTCCCTCCTTTATTTTGTGAAAGCCACCACTAACTTCATGTCATCTATTTTCCCCACAGCCAAAGTGAATCAAATGTCAGCCAGCAGGCAGCGTCCTGCCCCACGGTTCAGTGATGCCACCCTGCAGCTTCTCCTCCAGGCTGTCAGGGAAAGGTGGGAGGTCCTCTTCCCGGCATATGGAGTCAGAAGATCCTCCTGCCTCACCAAGGCAGCCTGGATGGAGGTCGCAGAGGAAGACTCAACCCGTGGGGTCACTGGTTGAACATGGGTGCAGTGCCACAAACACATCAATGACTTGCTCAGATCAGCGAGGGTAAGTGGTCCTGGTGAAGCTGCTCCATTGTTTTCTTCCATGGCTCCGTGTCTTTAAGGCAGAGGGTACGCAAGGAATACAGTCGAATGTGTGAGCAGCCTTGGTGCCATTCAATAAATGATGAAGATTAGAATTGTTTATGTGATTGGGTGTGTCGTGCGAAAGCCAATGCAGAATGAGAGATGTTGATGCATGGATGCAATGGTTGTGATCCATCATTTGCCATGTCATTATATCTACACTGTCTGCTGCAGGATAAACGAAACCACAACCAGCGTGAGTGTGCTAAGATGTGAGGAGGGGTCCCTGACATCAGGCTGCTGACCACGGCTGAGGAGGAGGCTTCAGAGATTGCAGGAGAGGAGGGAGGCAGGGTGAGCGGAGATGGCGAGGCAGGAGCCACAAGGTGTATGGATGAAGTGTCATCTCTGCTCTTGCAGCCATATGTGGAAACTGAAGGAAATTGTGTGAACTGATGTGAAGCACATGTTTAAAGTGCCTCTGTTGGTGTCTCCACTGCAGGTGTCCACACTCGAGTCACAGAATGCCACATGGCCCAGGAATCCTCCTCTGGGGAGGAAGAAGACGCCAATGCCCCAGAGGGTGCGCCTTCACCTGCCTCTTCTTCCACCTCCACCAGTGCAGACACATCCACACGGTCCACGGGGGTTAAGATTAGAATCTGGGTCACAAGCTGGTGTGCACGACACAGACACATCCCAGCAGCTGGGGGAGCATGTGCCAGCTGGGTCTCCTGACAATCGGAGGACTGCTGGTGATCAGGCCTCTGCAGAAATGATTTGTGGAAAATATGTCAGAGGTGCCTGAGGTCAAGCGTGGCTTTGCATGTGCCATGGAGGAGTACATGCAAACCTTGTTGTCTGCCACGTCCCAGACATTTGAGAGTATGAAATCCTCAGTCGAGAGTCTCCCGAGCTCTGTGGTGAGTCTGGTTGAGCACTCGAGCCACATGTGATCTGACCTGCACTCCATCACTGTTGCCATTGGCTCCATGCAGCAGAGACCAAGCAAGAGGGTGCTGAGGAACATGAACATCCCTCCAGGTGCTCCTTTCCTCAGGGAGGCAGGCAGGTTCCATCTTGCACCCAGCTTGAGGAGAAATGTGTGCCAGCTGCCCCGGGGCCTTCCTCTCAGAACCACCCCCAGGGTAAACGGCATCTCGTCCTCCCACCTGACATTGATCCCCTTACCTCCAGCAGGTGAGTACACCGAGAATCCACAATCACTATTGCTGCAGACCCCCAGTGGGATGGAGCCATCAAGGCCCTGCTCCTCCAGAGGACGTCCGCCACCGTCATCCACAGCAATGGGGCAGCGCACTGAGCAGACTGAATCGACCTCAGCTGCTAAGGTCAGGGTATCATGTAGAAGTAGCGGGTCAAAAAGATAGTTGAAACTGTTTTGTACATGAAGGTGGCATGGGTGCAGTGCAAATAGTGACAATTGAAAAGATTTATTTCTACATTTTTATTTCATACAAATTTTGATCCACTCAGTCATGTTCTGCTTGGTTACAGATGGATACAGAAACGTTTTCTAGAGGCCTATGGCAGGAACACAATGATGTTTGCAAAGTATCTCAGGAAATGTCCAGTGTCCATATCTCACTGGAATTTGAGCCTTCACTCTTCAATGACAGCTGCTTTCCTATTGATGATTAATAACTTTTTCCAATACTGTCAATACTTTTGTTTTCTACGATCATAAATTAACAGCTTGCAGTGATATGTAGTCACATTCATCATAGACAATAGATTATTTCAAATGTCAATCACATGAAAGTGCAGCAATGCTTCGTTACGATTGCAGAGATAAATAAGACCTCATGCAAAAGGGTATTTCTGTGGGGAATTGTTTTATTTCTTTTCCCAATGTTCCTCGATGATGTGGCTTATTCTTGGCTGAAACATTCATAAATGTCCCTTCAATGTCTCTCCATGGTCCTCATATCGATGATGGCATCATTGTCATTGTTGTCCTCTTACTCACCCTCTTCACAGACTTCCTCCTCTGAGGAGGACTGGTGTTCCTCCTGTTTCTCTGCCTGTAGAATGTTGCCACGTATAATTGCAAGGTTGTGCAAGGCAACGCAGACTGATTATTCCTGACACCCTCTATGGCACGTACTGAAGATGCCCTCCAGACCGGTCAAAGCAATGGAATCGCATTTTCACAATGCCAATGGTGTGTTCGATGATGTCTCTGGTGGATGTGTGAGCAGTATTGTACCTCTCTTCAGCAACGTACTGGAAATGACATTCTGGTTTCATCAACCATATACAGAGAGAGCAACCATTGTCACCCAGGATACAACCTCTTCGGCTGGTTCCTCGAAAACTGCTGGCAGCCAGGAGTTCCTCAAAATGTAGAAGTGATGACAAACATGCATGATTCTTCTTTTGTGGTCATAAGCAGTTGCATGTTTAAAAAGTGGAAGCCTTGGCGATTCACAAAGTCTGCAGGCTGGTCTCAGAAGCTCTTATCGCCACATGACAAATGTCGACCACCCCTTGCACTCTGGGGAACCCAGCGATGGTGCCAATGGCCACAGGCCTTGCTGCCTGGCTGTCCTCATCTACAGGTAAGTAGATAAAATCATTGGCATGTCGATAAACGGCATTAGTCACCTCTTTGATGAACCTGTTGGTCGCAGACTGCGAGATGCCACATACATCACCCTGGAAGAAGCCTCTGGAGAATATTATTGAGTGCGGCAGTCACCTTGAGGGCAACGGGCATGGGATTCCCAATGAAGCCGAGTGGCTGCAGGTCATGCCTCAGGATCCTACAAATTTCTGTAACTATTTCACGTGACATCCTGAGGCATCTCTGACATTGCCTGTCTGACATTTGAAGATAACTTCAAGGGCGGCACAGTGGCGCAGTGGTTAGCACTGCAGCCTCACAGCTCCAGGGACCCGGGTTCGAATCTGGGTACTGCCTGTGTGGAGTTTGCAAGTTCTCCCTGTGTCTGCGTGGGTTTTCTCCGGGTGCTCCGGTTTCCTCCCACAAGCCAAAAGACTTGCAGGTTGATAGGTAAATTGGCCATTATAAATTGTCACTAGTATAGGTAGGTGGTAGGGAAATATAGGAACAGGTGGGGATGTTTGGTAGGAATATGGGATTAGTGTAGGATTAGTATAAATGGGTGGTTGATGGTCGGCACAGACTCGGTGGGCCGAAGGGCCTGTTTCAGTGCTGTATCTCTAATCTAATCTAAACTTGTCCTTGTCCTGAGAATGCGATGACGTGCCAGCGCCTGTCTTCGATAAGGCTGTTCCTGGATGTTATCATTCGGAGCATCCTCACCTTCCTTTTCTGCCTGTTGCTGCCGCTCAGGCATCATGAGTTGAGGGAAAAGAACCCTCCTGAGTCTCTCTCTTTGTTCTTCTTCCCATGGTACTAAACAAAGTGGGTGTATGAGACCCATGTCACTGTGTCTTTTCTGAACAATAAATAAGCAGACTGTGGTGATTCAGCCCTCTGTTGCTTGTGAGCTGAAACATTGAGGCAATGAACAGCTCCCTAATATCTGCCTTCAAATTGCAGCCCGGTGGAAGACACACCCACTGTTGTTTGGCTCCTCCTACTTTCCTTCCAATCCTTCAGTGTCCACGTGGTTTCCATATCGTTAGAGAAAATGATGATCGTGGAATTCTGGGCACGTCTACCCACCTTCCACCCTCCTCCTGCAACCTTCCAGCTGAAACCCATCACCCTGGACCCACTCAATGTTACCGTTACCCTTGCCTCCATTACGATTGATCCTCCCCATTACCATCCACAGTGTAATCATCAATGGGTTCATGCCATCCTTCCCCCCTTCCTACTCCAGTTACCATCAACATGCCGACTCTTACCCTTGAACCTCCTCACATTGAACTGACCATTGTTGCCGAGTCCTGTTCCCCTCCCAATGAAGCTGTCAAATACCCACCCATTAGTCTTGACCTTCCTCTCAGCAGAATCAATTTGCTCCGATTGATTGTGACTGTTCTTTCTGCGAGCCAGTGCTCTCAATCTTCTCCGCAGTTCCACGTCATTGACAACACTTACCCCTCCCTTTAGGCCCTTGCCAAATATCTTCACACAGCACTGATCTAATCCACCCAACAAAAGGCATCTTCACCATCAACATCAACATTCGACAACCTGGATGCTCCACTCCACCCTCCCCTGTTCTTTGATACACCTGATCAGCCCTGCACTTCCCTCCCCGAGTACCACTCCCAGCTCCTCCATGCACATGATGAACCCCAGCCTTCCCTCCCCGGGTTACCTGCACTGCTTCTCCATGTTGCCCCCACTCATGCCTTCACCACCATCCACTGAGATGATCCACACTTGCTGGTGTCGAGCCTGGAGGCAAACATCCATTCCAATGCTGGCGTTTGTTCAATGAATGGGTTCATGAGAGAAGAACACAGACCTGAGACTCAGCTGGACAAATCAAACTGCTGCACACCACAGTAAAACAATCGTGAACCGGGTGGGACAGGAATATCGCTCTCCCTTCACTTAATCTGGCAGATCGGACTAAATTGTAACTATGAGCAGGGTAATGAGTATTCACGTTATTTAAATGAACGCAAAGCCGCAATTCGTTCCCGCAGTGGGGGGAGCCCCGGAATGCTGCAAACTCGTCATTGATCTAATTCCTCTAAAACATCCCGCCATCAGGAATCTGAGAAAACACCTCCCGCCTAATTATATCACCCTGGATGTCACAAATCCACCACGGCGGAGAGCATAAAATTCCCCCAAATCAATCTGCAAAGGGATATATATAGGTTAAGTGAGAGGGCAAAAATTTGGTAGATGGAGAGGAATGTGAGAAAATGTGAGATTGTCTACTTTGACAGGAAGAATAGAAAAGCAGAATATTCGTTAAATGGAGAGATTCTGCTGTCAGGAGGGATCTGAATGTCCTCATATATAAAACACAAAAAGTTAGTATGCAGGTACAGCAAGTATTTAGGAAGGCAAATGGAATTTTGGCATTTATTGCAAGGGGGATGAGACAGAAATGTAGGGAAGATTTGCTACAGCTATATGGGGCATTGGTGAGATCAGGCATCGAGTACCGTGTACAATTTTGGTCTCCTCCTTCAAGATGGATATACTTGCATTGTCAACAGATCAGAGAAAGTTCAAATACCAACGTACCAACATATGAATTAGGAGCTGAAGTAGGCCATTCAGCCCCTCTAGCCTGCTCTGCCATTCAATAAGATCATGGTTGATCTGTTCGTGTCTCAAATTCCACACACCCATCGACCCCGATAATCTTTGATTTCCTTGCCTAACATGAATCTAACTACCTCCGCCTTAAAAATATTCAGTGACCCTGTTTCCACCACCTTCTGAGGCAGAGAGTTCCAAAGTCGCAAAAACCCTCTGAGAAAAAAAGTTTCTCTTCCTCTCTGTCCTAAAATTGCAACCCCTAATTTTAAAAGTGCTCCCTAGTTCTGGATTCCTCCACAAGAGGAAACATCCTTTCCATATGCACCTTGTCAAGATCTTATAAACTTCAATCAAGTCTCCCCTCACTCTTCTAAACTGCAGTGAAAACAAACCGAGTCAGTCCAACATTTCCTCATAAGACAACCTGCTCATTCCAGGTATCAATCTCGTAAACCTCCTCCTTCAATGCATTCACATCCTATAAATAAGGAGACCAAAACTCGGCTGATTCTTGGGATGAAGTGGTTTTCTTTTGAGGAAGGGTTTAGCAGGTTGGGCCTGTACTCATTGGAGTTTAGAATAATGAGAAACATTATTGAAAAATGTAAGATCCTGAGGGGCTTGGCAGGGTAGATGCTGGGACAATGTTCCCTCTCCTGGGGGAATGTAGAACTAGGGCGCACAGTTGCAAAATAAGGGGTCTCCCATTTAAGATGGAGACGTGCAGGGATTTCTTATCACAGAGGGTCATTAATCTTTGGAATTCTCTTCCCCAGTTAGCAGTGAAGGTTGGGTCATTGAATATATTCAAGGCTGAGTTTGATACATTTTATATCTGGGCTGGAGCAGGGGGGTGGGGTGGAGGTGGGTGTCGGGGTGGGGGTTTGTGTCATCTGTAAACTTCATTCTCTCCAGTCGAGTCTAGATCATTAATATATATCAGCACGAACAGTGGTCCTAGTCCCAAATCTTGTGGAACATCACTATAGACATTCCCATGGTTGAAAAGTAACCATTCACCATTACTTCCTGCTTTCTATCATTTGTGAATTTTGTATCCCTGCTGTCACTGTCTCTTCATCCCATGGGCTTCAATTCTGCTCACAAATCTCTGACATGACACCTTATCAAACATGTTTTGAAAGTCCATTGTTACGACCAGGTGAGAAAGGGGTCCAGGGCTTCCCTCTAAGCCTTTGCCTGGTTTAACCGTAACAGGGTTTAATTTAAAAAAAAAATACTGTGTTTTTAGCTCCCCGTCAGTGAATCCTTGTTCACTGCTCTCCCATTGTAAGGCAATGAAATCAACCTGACAGGTTTTGTTAAACTTAAACAAGAAAAGTGTAAGTTTATTAACCTTGAAACTCTAATTGAGCTAAAACTACGACGAATATGAGACACGACCACATTAGCATACATATACGATAAATACACAGGCACATACACACACACACAGAAAAGTAGAAAGAATAAATGGGAAAAGTTTGAAGCAATAGATGAGGTTTATTTACTATCCTTTGAATTCAATGTGGAGTGTGTGATTGCAATTAAATCTTGACGTTTTGTCAGGGCCCAGTGGATGCTTTCAAACCTGTTTCAATGTAGGAGTCTTCTCTTTTGAGGTTCAAATATCTTCAGTGAATCTGGAAATTCATGAGCGAGAGAGAGAGAGAGCCAGGCAAGAATGAGGCTCCCTTCATCGAAGTTCAGTTACAATCTGTCCCAAACTGTTCTGTGAGCAGTTCAAATGAAGCTGGGCCAGCAGGATAGTCATGTGCCTAATTGTTTTTTAACAAACTCCTGCATTTTTGCGGATTCTCTATCTTAACAGACACAGAATTGTTACAATGCAGAAGGAGGTCATTCGGCCCATCCTTTCAGTACCAGCTCTCTGAAAGAGCAAATCCCTCAGTTCCATTCCCCTGCCTTCTCCCGATAACCCTGTACCTTCTTTCTTTTCATATAACTATCTAATTCCCTTTTGAATGCTTCAATTGAACCTGCCTCCACCCCGTTTTCAGGCAGCACATTCCAGACATTAACCAAGAACTACATTAAAAAGTTTTTCGTCATGTCACTTTTGCTTCTCCTACCAAATACTTTAAGTCTGTGCCCTCTCATTCTCGATCCTTCCACGAGTCGGGTCAGTTTCTCTCTATCGACTCTGTGCAGACACCTCAGGATTTTGAATACCTCTATCAAATCATCTCTCAGCCTTATCTTCTCCAAGGAAAACAGTCCTAACTTCTCCAATCTATCTTCAAAACAGAAATTCCTCATCCCTGGAACCATTCTCATGAATCCTTTCTGTACTCTCTTCAATGCCCTCACATCTTTCCTCAAGTGTGGTGCCCAGAATTGGACACAATACTCCAGCTGAGACCGGACTAGTGTCTTATAAAAGTTCAACATAACTTCCTTGCTCTTGTACTCTTTGCCCCTATTAATAAAGCCAAGAATGCTTTATTAACAGCTCTCTCAACCTGTTCTGTCACCTTCAATGACTTATGCACATATACAACTAGGTCCCTCTGCTCCTGCACCCCCTTTAGAATTGTGCCCTATATTCTATAATGTCTCTCTACATTCTTCCTACCAAAATGAATCATTTCACATTTCTCTGCATTGAACTTCATCTGTCACCTGTCTGCCCATTCCACCAACTCGTCTATGTCCTTTTGACGTTCTACACTATCCTCCTCAAAGTTCGCCATGCTTCCAAGTTTCATATCAACAACAAACTTTGAAACTGTGTCCTGTACATCAGTGTCTGAGTCATTAATATATATCAGGAAAAGCAAGGGTCCCAACACTGATCCCTGGGGAACTCCACTACAAATCTTCCTCCAGCCAGAACAACATCATTAACGACTCCTCTTTGTTTCCTGTCATTCAACCAATTTTCTATCCATGTTGCTACCGACCCTTTTATTCCATGAGTTTCATGTTTGTTCACAAGTCTGTTGTGTGGCACTGCATCAAATGTCTTTTGCAAGTCCATCGACAGCTTATCAACAGCATTGCCCTCATCGACCCTCTCTGTTACCTCCTCAAAAGACTCCAGCAAATTAGTCAAACATGCTGGCTTTTCTTAATTAACTCATATTTGTCCATGTGACTCCTGATTTTCTCCCTAAATAGTTTTTCTAGAGGTTTTGCCACTACCGATGTTGAACTTACTGGTCTGCAGTTGCTGGGCTTATTTTTACACGCTTTTTTGAACAAGGTGTCACGTTTGCAATTCTCCAGTCCTCTGGCACAACCCCAGAGTCCAAGGAAGACTGAAAAATTATGGCCAGTGCCTCTGCGATTTCTACCCTCACTTCCATCAGTATCCTCGGAGGCATCTCATCTGTCCCTGGTTTTTTATCCACTTTCGGTATAGCCAGCCTTTCTAATACTTCCTCTTTATCAATGTTAGACCCCTCTAGTGTCTGACATACCTCCTCTTGCAACATTGCCTGAGTTGCATCATCTTCCTTGGTAAAGACAGATGCAAAGTATTAATTTAATACCTCAGCTATGCCCTCTACCTCCATGTGCAATTCCCCGTTCTGGCCCCTCATTGGCCCCACCCCTCCTTTTGCCATCTTTTCACTATACATAGAAAACTTTGGGATTTCCTTTAATGTTAGCTGCCTGTTTCTTTTCATGCTCTCTCTTTGCTTCACTTATTTGCTTTTTCACTTCCCCTCTGGACCTTCTATATTCTGCCTGTTTCTCAATAATATTTTCTACCTGGCGTCTATCATAAGCATACTTTATCTTCTTTATCTTAATCTCTACCTCTTTTGTCATCCAGGGAGCTCAGGATTTGTTTGCTTTCCTTTTCCTCTTTGACGGAAGATACCATGATTCTGCCCGAACTATCTCTTCTTTGAAGGTAGCCCATTGTTCATCGACCAGTTTTCCTGCCAACCTTTGACTCCACTTTATTCATCCCAGCTCCATTCTTACCCCATCGAAGTTAGCCTTCCCCCAATTAAATATTCGTACCCTGGATTGCTCTTTATCCTTTTCCATAATCAGCCTAATACTTACGATACAATGATCACGATCCCCTAAATGCTCTCCGATTGATATTTGATCCACTTGGCCCACCTCAAACCCAAGAACCCAGTCGAGCAGTGCCTCCTTTCTTGTTGGACACGTGGGAATGCTGGCTTCTTACACATTCAGTGTCTGGTGATCAAAATCCATTTGGGTTAACTGGATCAGGGAGCAGTTCTATTGTCTCCAGGCACTGTCTCTTAGTATGCAGATGTTTTTCGGCCACTGCTGATCTCTTTAAACAAGTCATCTCTTCATTCCAGCAACAGTTTAAAATTAATGTTCATATGACAAAATTAATATGCCCCATTCATGGCAGGTGGGGTCTTCAAGACACCTCCACACGCAATGGAATGAAATGCAATTTGATGAAGAGCATTTTATTAAAAAGGACTAGAGTAAAGAGTAGATACAGAAAAACACACATGCTTTCATTCCTTCTCATTCATTCAGTAATCCTAAAATCTGTTGCAACCTGTCTTCTCTTGGTAGCCGTGCTGCTTTAAACTGCACGTTTTGGTATCCCAATAAACATGTGATTTTTGGGGAAGTTTTCAGTTTGCCCATTTCCATGACTGTCTAGGGTCTCTTTGTTCCTGTTGAGGTCTGGAGGGGGAGGGTTAGATTTACTTAGTCTTGGTTGGAGTTCTGCTTATGGGCATCAACAGTTGGTGTATCCACTCTGTACTCTCTTTCAGTGCTTTAACGAGTCATGCAAGGGCTTTTCATCTTAGGGGATGGTTGGTTCCCTTCTCTCCTGACTGCGGGGGACAATTCCTCGCTGATCTTCCCTTTGTCCTCTGGGACACTCCTGCTTGCAGGTATTTGTCCAGATGCTACTGCACCTCCCTTTGGCACTTCGACTAGGTGAGGCATCACACTCGTGGTTTCTGTGACCTCTTGAGGACTATCTTTGTGTCAGCAGTTTCCTGTAAATGCTGTGAGTAACTCGAGTGGGGTGCTTCCCGTGTCTGCATTTACATTGGAGGATGTGGGGTCTAACTTTTCAAACATTTTATTGTTGGCTGACTGGATAGTAGGGGTTTCCATTTGAGATTCCTACCGGACTTCCTTTAACCTGCCCTCTTTGTCCCTTTTCCCCCTTTCCTTTCTAATCTTCTGCCAGCCTTGTGCCTGCCTGTCCCCTTTTGTTCTCAGCAGGTTCACCAGCCCTCTGTTGGAGGGTCCTCCAAACACCGGTACAGGACTTAGGGGTGCAGATTTCACTGTAGGTTGGGATTTCCCCTCAACCTGGCCCATGTGGCAACTCCTGCAGTACTCCACCACTTCTTTGTTCAGTTTTCGCCAGTCAAACTGCTGTCTTATGCAGGCTTTGGCTTTTCATAGTCCGACACATACAGCCACTGTAATCTCATGGGCCACTTTTACTATTTCTCTCTGGTACCTCTGCGGTACCTCTAACTGGTGAACCACTATCCACTCCTTGCCCCAGGTCTGTGAGGAGAATTCCACTTCCTTATCAGTACCTCATTCTTTAAATCGTAGCACACAGGGACTCCCTCTGCATCAATTTCAGACTGGACTGCCTGCACTAACTCTCTCAGTACTGGGTTGGCTCGCTGAGCCTCGGCTAGGGAAGATCCATTTAACTCATTCCCTGGGTCTTCGAACTTCCCAAGGAAAGTCTCAGACATACAGACCTTGTGGTCATCTGCCTGAAGTGCCAATTCAGTGTCCACTGGGGGAGCTGGTTTGATCATGGCCTCATTCACTACACAGGCAGGTAAACTGCAGGGGACCGTCTCCTGCCACTGTCTTGTTTCTCTGACCTCCTGCGGTCTCTCTTTCACGATGGGGGAAACTACTAACTTCACCCCCACCAGATCATTTCCTAGGAGCAGGTCAACCCCGTCCACAGGCAAACTAGGGACAATCCCGATGTTCATCGGTCCTGAAAATAGCTCACAATCCAGTGCCATCTGGTGTAAAGGTACAGGCATACACTGCCCTCCAATGTCATTCACCACCATTCTGGTGTTTACTGCTCTCTCTGGGGGAATGGTTAGGCCTTTTCCCTATAAAAGAGATCGAGTGGCCCCTGTGTACCTAAGTATTTCTATGGACTTGCTTGCCCCACTTGAGTGGTATGGGGTTACTCTCCCTTCAGACAGAAAATCCTGAAAAATTTCAGGAATCTCATTACATTTTCCTGCACTTGCAGCAGTAGGCGTCCTGGGTCTTACTATTGCTGCAGTTAATGCTGCAGCTTGTTCTGCTGTGCTTTTCATCAGGGTCCCTTCTCCTTCACTGAGGGTGTGTGCCCTGATTGAACCTATATGTTTTCCCTTTACTTTCCAGCAGTCAGCTCTTAGATGCCCTGTTTTATTACAATGGAAGCACACAGGTCTCCGGGTCTCACTCCTACTTACAGAACCTTCCTTTTGGCTTGAGGAGGGCCACCTGTGTCTCCTGCATTTTTCCCTTCCAGGACTGCTTGTGCTTCTAACACCTTCCCACCCTTCGTCCTTTTCTGGGTTTGTGTGGGTGATTAGGAAAGGTTTCCATCTAAATGAGAGCAAACTCATCAGCCAGAACTGTGGCTTGCCAGGCTCTATGAACCTTCTGTTCATGTGTCCTTATGGAAAGTGGGAGAGAGTTTTTAAATTCCTCGAGCAAAATTACCTCACTGAGATTTTCATAGCTGAACTGTACTTTAACAGCCCTCAGCCACAGGTCAAAAGCCATCTGCCTACTTCTCCCAAACTCCTGGTAAGTTTAATCAACTTGCTTCTTAAGGGATCTAAACTTTTGGTGGAAGGCTTCTGGTACTAACTCATATACCCCGAGGATAGCATTTCTTGTCAGTTCATAATTGGATGAGCACTTATCTGGCAATAGAGAATAAACCTCATGGGCTTTTCCTGTTAGGTTGCTTGTAGCAGGAGAGTCCAAGCCTCAGCTGGCCACGTTAACTGCCTTGCCATTTAATGAAAAGATACATAAAATGCATCCAAATCTCCCACATTGATGCTTGGAATCAATTGGGAAAATTTTAAAAATTCTGTACCCAGCCCTGAATTATGATCCTCCATATTGGCCATGCTTTCACTGGGGTCACTCTGTCACCACCAAGTTAACTCAAGCCACCTCAGCTCTCTCTCTCTCTTCGCATTTCTTCTGGAAGGCTCTTTCTTTCTCTCTCACCTCTCTTTTTTTCTTCACGTTCCTTCCGAAACCTTCTTTCTTTCTTTCTCCGATCTTGCTTTTTCTTTCTACTGACTCTCTCTTTCTTTCATAGCGTTCCTTCAGGAAGGCTCTTTCTTTCTCTCGCTCCTCTCTCTCTTTTTCTTCACGTTCTTTCTGAAAGGTTCTTTCTTTCTCTCTTCTATCTTGCTTTTTCTTTCTCCTGTCTCTCTCTTTCACTTTCTCTTTCCTCACGTTCCTTTGGGAATGCTCTTTCTTTCTCATTCTCCTGTCTCTCACTTTCTCTTTCTCATATTCAAGTTTCCTCTGTTCCAATTGTATCTTTGACAGCAAAGTGGGAGTCTATTTCTAACCCTGTTTCTGCTTCTTCAGATTCAAGTGAAACGTGGTTGGCCACTGGTCTCAGGAGTTCAGACTTTCTAGCCTGGGCATGGACAGTGATCATGGACAGTGATCCCACACTGCTCATCTATTTTTCTCAACTCCTCCATAGACAGTGCTTTTAACTTTCCCCAAGTTACTTCATCATGGCTTGGGGAGTTATTGGCTTTAGTTGCAGACATGTTAGAATTCTAGCACACACAAACACAAGAAAACCTGTATTGAAATATGTTCTCATTTTGATTGGAATAAATTTGGCTTCCGACTTCCAATTTCTCATTTGTCTGTGGATCAAATCCGAACGCGAGCCCCCAAATTTCTGTTGTGACCAGGTGACAAAGGGGTCTAGGGGTTCCCTCTTGGCCCTTGCCTGGTTTAACTGTAACAGGGTTTAAATTAAAAAAAAAAAACATGTTTTTAGCTCCCCTTCAGTGAATTCTTGTTCACTGTTCTCCTATTGAGAGGTACAGACAGGGTGGATAGCAAGAAGCTTTTTCCCAGAGTGGGGGATTCAATTACTAGGGGTCACGAGTTCAAAGTGAGAGGGGAAAAGTTTAGGGGGGATATGCGTGGAAAGTTCTTTATGCAGAGGGTGATGGGTGCCTGGAATGCAATGCCAACGGAGGTGGTAGACGTGGGCATGATAGCGTCTTTTAAGATGTATCTAGACAGATACATGAATGGGCAGGAAGCAAAGAGATACAGACCCTTAGAAAATAGGCGACATGTTTAGATAGAGGATCTGGATCGGCGCAAGCTTGGAGGGCCGAAGGGCCTGTTCCTGTGCTGTAATTTTCTTTGTTCGTTGTTCTTGGTATTGTCAGCCAAAGGAATCAACCAGACAGGTTTTCTTAGATTTAAACAAGAAAAGAGTAAGTTTATTAACCTTAAAACTATAACTCGGTCAAAACTTCTATGAAAACGCAAGCATGCCTACCCAATAAATGCACATGCGCAGATAGAGACAGAAAAGTAGAAAGAATTAAGGGGAAAAGTTTGAAGCAATAGCTGGGGTTTATTCACTGTCCTTTGAGCTCGATGTGGAGTCTTTGATTGCATTTAAATCTTGACATTTTGTTGGGGTCCAGTGGACGCTTTCAATGTGGGCGTCTTCTCTTTTGAGGGTTAAGTGTCTTCAGTGGATCTGGAAATTCACGAGAGTGAGGGAGAGCCAAACAGGAAAGAGGCTCTATTCTTCCAAGTTCAGTTGCAATCTGACCCAAACTGTTCTTTGAGCAGTTCAAAACCAAAGCTGGGCCAGCAGGTTCGTCAAATGACTAGTTTTGTTTTAACAAACTCCTGCATTTTTGTGGATTCTCCTTCTTAGCAGACACCCTGGAATGCTGGCTTTCTTACACATTCAATGTGATTGATGATCAAAATCCATTTGGGTTAATTGGATCAGGGAGATGTTCTATTGTCTCCAGGCACTGACTCTTAGGATGCAAATGTCTTCCAGCCACTGCTGATCTCTTTAAACAAGTCATCTCTTCATTCCAGCAACAGTTTAAAATTAATGTTCATACGAGGAAATTAATATGCCTCAGTTTTGGCAGGTGGGGTTTTCATGACAACATAAACATGTCAATTGCACAACCTTCATCAACACTTTCCATTATTTCATTGATGTACTCAATCAGTTTTGCCAGGCACTATTTGCCTTTTCCAAATCCATGTTGGTTGCTTTATATTAACTCATGTTCTGTCAAGTAAAAATGAATTTTCTCTCAGATTTTGCTCACCAGAACTTTTCCCAGGCGAGCCTATATTGTCGGGTTTATTCTTATCTTCTTTTTCGAACAGCAACATAGCTTTTCCAAGCCTATTGTTTTCTGGCACCTCTCCAGCAATTTCCATCCTTACTCCACTAAGCAACCGAGGTTCCATCCCATCCAGGTCAAGTTACTTTTCGACACTAAGCACTCCCAACCTATTGATGAATTTCTATACTATTGGATTATTTTACTCCTCCCCCTTTACCGTAATATGTGCAGGTTTCTCCTGTTTTGTGAAGGCCATTACTGGATTTCATGTAAGCATTTAATGTATTTACATTGTAAGTCAATGAACGCATAATAACAATTTATCGTCAATTTTATATATACAAAGAACAAAGAACAGTACAGCACAGAAACAAGCCATCCGTCTTCCAAGCCTGCGCTGATCTTGATGCCTGCTTAAACTAAAACCTTCTGCACTTCCGCTGTACGTACCCTTCTATTCCCATCCGATTCATATATTTGTCAAGATGCCTCTTTATCATCCCTATGGTACCTGCTTCCACCACCTCCCCCGGCAATAAGTTCCAGGCACTCGCCACCCTCTGTGTAAAGAACTTGCCTCGCACATCCCTCCACACTTTGCCAATCGCACCTTAAACCTATGTCCCCTAGTAACTGACTCTTCTACCTTGGGAAAAAGCTTCTGACTATCCACTCTGTCCATGCCACTCATAACTTTGTCAACTTCTATCATGTCGCCCCTCCTCTTCCGTCGTTCCAGTGAAAACGAATCTGAGTTTATCCAACCTCTCCTCATATCTAATGCCCTCCAGACCAGGCAACATCCTGGTAAACGTCCTCTGTACCCACTCCAAAGCCTCCACGTCCTTCTGGTAGTGTGGCGACCAGAATTGCAGGCAATATTCTGTGTGTGGCCTAACAAAAGTTCTGTACAGCTGCAGCATGACTTGCCTATGTTTATACTTTATGCCCCGAACGATGAAGGCAAGCTTGCCGTATGCCTTCTTGACTACCTTTTCAAAGAACAACGAACAAAGAGCAAAGAAAATTACAGCACAGGAACAGGCCCTTCGGCCCTCCAAGCCTGCGCCGATCCAGATCCTCTATCTGAACATGGTGCCGATTTTCTAATAATTTTCTCTGCTTCCTGCTCATTCATGTATCTGTCTAGATACATCTTAAAAGACGCTATCGTGCCCGCATCTACCACTTCCACTGGCAACGGGTTCCAGGCACCCACCACCCTCTGTATAAAGAACTTTCCACGCATATCCCCCCTAAACTTTTCCCCTCTCACTTTGAACTCGTGACCCCTAGTTATTGAATCCCCCAATCTGGGAAAAAGCTTCTTGCTATCCACCCTGTCTATACCTCTCATGATTTTATACACCTCAATCAGGTCCCCCCTCAGCCTTCGTATTTCTAATGAAAATAATCCTAATCTACTCAACCTCTCTTCATAGCGAGCACCCTCCATGCCAGGCAACATCCTGATGAACCTCCTCTGCACCCTCTCCAAAGCATCCACATCCTTTTGGTAATGTGGCGACCCGAATTGCACGCAGGATTCCAAATGTGGTCAAACCAAAGTCCTATACAACTGTAACATGACCTGCCAACCCTTGTACTCAATACCCCGTCCGATGAAGGAAAGCATGCCGTATGCCTACTTGACCACTCTATTGACCTGCGTTGCCACCTTCAGGGAACAATGTACCTGAACACCCAAATCTCTCTGCACATCAATTTTTCACTGGACTTTTCCATTTACTGTATAGTTCACTCTTGAATTGGATCTTCTAAAATGCATCACCTCGCATTTTCCCTGATTGAACTCCATCTGCCATTTCTCTGCCCAACTCTTCAATCTATCGATATTCTGCTGCATTCTCTGACAGTCTCCTTCACTATGGGCTACTCCACCAATCTTAGTGTCGTCTGCAAACTTGCTAATCAGACCACCTATACTTTCCTCCAAATCATTTATGTATATCACAAACCACAGTGGTCCCAGCACGGATCCCTGTGGAACACCACTGGTCACACATCTCCATTTTGAGAAACTCCCTTCCACTGCTACTCTCTGTCTCCTGTTGCCCAGCCAGTTCTTTATCCATCCAGCTAGTGCACCCTGGACCCCATGCGACTTCACTTTCTCCATCAGCCTACCATGGGGAACCTTATCAAACGCCTTACTGAAGTCCATGTATATGACATCTACAGCCCTTCCCTCGTCAATCAACTTTGTCACTTCCTCAAAGAATTCTATTACGTTGGTAAGACATGACCTTCCCTGCACAAAACCATGTTGCCTATCACTGATAAGCCCATTTTCTTCCAAATGGGAATAGATCCTATCCCTCAGTATCTTCTCCAACAGCTTCCCTACCACTGACGTCAGGCTCACCGGTCTATAATTACTTGGATTTTCCCTGCTACCCTTCTTAAACAAGGAGACAACATTAGCAATTCTCCAATCCTCTGGGACCTCACCCGTGTTTAATGATGCTGCAAAGATATCTGTTAAGGCCCCAGCTATTTCCTCTCTCGCTTCCCTCAGTAACCTGGGATAGATCCCATCCGGACCTGGGGACTTGTCCACCTTAATGCCTTTTAGAACACCCAACACTTCCTCCCTCCTTATGCCGACTTAACCTAGAGTAATCAAACATCTGTCCCTAACCTCAACATCCGTCATGTCCCTCTCCTCGGTGAATACCGATGCAAAGTACTCATTTAGAATCTCACCCATTTTCTCTGACTCCAGGCATAACTTTCCTCCTTTATCCTTGAGTGGGCCAATCCTTTCTCTAGTTACCCTCTTGCTCCTTATATGTGAATAAAAGGCTTTGGGATTTTCCTTAACCCTGTTTGCTAAAGATATTTCATGACCCCTTTTAGCCCTCTTAATTCCTCATTTCAGATTGGTCCTACATTCCCGATATTCTTTGAAAGCTTCATCTTTCTTCAACTGCCTAGACCTCATGTATGCTTCCTTTTTCCTCTTAGCTAGTTTCACAATTTCACCTGTCATCCATGGTTCCCTATTCTTGCCATTTCTATCCCTCATTTTCACAGGAACATGTCGCTCCTGCACGCTAATCAACCTCTCTTTAAAAGCCTCCCACATATCAAATGTGGATTTACCTTCAAACATCTGCTCCCAATTTACATTCCCCAGCTCCTGCCGAATTTTGGTACAGTTGGTCTTCCCCCAATTTAGCACTCTTCCTTTAGGACCACTCTCGTCTTTGTCCATGAGTATTCTAAAACTTACGGAATTGTGATCACTATTCCCAAAGTAGTCCCCGACTGAAACTTCAACCATCTGGCCGGGCTCATTCCCCAACACCTGGTTCAGTATGGCTCCTTCCCGAGTTGGACTATTTACATACTGCTCTAGAAAACCCTCCTGGATGCTCCTTACAAATTGTGCTCCATCTGGACCTCTAACACTAAGAGAATCCCAGTCAATGTTGGGAAAATTAAAATCTCCTATCACCACCACCCTGTTGCTCCTACAGCTTTCCATAATCTGTTTACATATTTGTACCTCTATCTCACGCTCGCTGTTGGGAGGCCTGTAGTACAGCCCCAACCTTGTTACCGCACCCTTCCTATTTCTGAGTTCTGCCTATATTGCCTCACTGTTCGAGTCCTCCATAGTGCCCTTCTTCAGCACAGCTGTGATATCCTCTTTGACCAGTAATGCAACTCCTCCACCCCTTTTACCTCCCTCTCTATCCCGCCGGAAGCATCGATATCCTGGAATATTTAGTTGCCAATCATGCCCTTCCCTCAACCAAGTCTCAGTAATAGCAATAACATTATACTCCCACGTACTAATCCAAGCCCTAAGTTCATCTGCCTTACCGACTACACTTCTTGCATTAAAACAAATGCACCTCAGACCACCAGTCCCTTTGCGTTCATCTTCTGCTCTCTGCCTACTCTTCCCCTTCGTCACACTGACTTCATTATCTCGTTCCTTTCATTCTTTAGTTACTACCTCCTTACTATCCACTGACCTCCTCATTTGGTTCCCATCCCCCTGCCATATTAGGTTAAACCCTCCCCAACAGCGTTAGCAAAAGCACCCCCAAGGACATTGGTTCTAGTCTGGCCCAGTTGTAGACCTTCCAATTTGTAATAGTCCCACCTCCCCCAGTACCGGTCCCAATGTCCCAAAAATCTGAACCCCTCCCTCCTGCACCATCTCTCAAGCCACGCATTCATCCTGACTATTCTTTCGTTTCTACTCTGACTATCACGTGGCACTGGTAGCAATCCTGAGATTCCTACCTCTGAGGTCCTACTTTTTAACTTGGCTCTTAACTCCCTAAATTCTGCTTGTAGGACATCATCCCGTTTTTTACCTATATCATTGGGGCCTATGTGCACAACGAAAACTGGCTGTTCACCCTCCCCCTTCAGAATGTTCTGCAGCCGATCTGAGACATCCCTGACCCATGCACCTGGGAGGCAGCATACCGTTCGGGAGTCTCGTTTTCGACCACAGAACCGCCTATCTACTCTCCTTACAATCGAATCCCCTATGACTATAGCCCTTCCACTCCTTTTCCCGCCCTTCTGAACAGCAGAGCCAGCCACGGTGCCATGAACCTGGCTACTGCTGCCTTCCCCTGGTGAGCCATCTCCCTCAACAGTATCCAAAACGGTATACCTGTTGTGCAGGGAGATGACCGCAGGGGACACCTGCGCTGCCTTCCTGCTCTTTCTCTACCTTTGGGTCACCCATTCCCTTTCTCCCTCAGCAATCCTAGTCTGCGGTGTGACCAATTCTCTAAACGTGCTAGCCACGACCTCCTCAGCATCGCGGATGCTCCAAAGTGAGTCCATCTGCAGCTCCAGAGCCATCATGCGGTCTAACAAGAGCTGCAGCTGGACACACTTCCCGCACGTGAAGGAGTCAGGGACATCAGCCGTGTCCCTGAGCTCCCACACTGAGCAAGAGGAGCATTGCACGGGTCTGAGATCTCCTGCCATTTTTAATTTTAAACTTAACTTCGTCTTAAACTTAGATAAATGAAAAAGGAACGAAAAGTTTTTACCAATCACATGGTAAAAAAAAAAGAAAAAGCCTTACCTTATCTACATACCACCGAGTCCTTTTTTTTGATTAGAGGAGGAGGGCGGGAGGGAGACACTGCACGTGTAGTGTCTCGGGTTCAGAAACGACCCAAATATATAAGCGTTTTACTTACCCAGAAGCCCCCTGGTCTGCCGAAAACAAAAGGAAATTAAGTTTCAGTTGAAATTGACCTTCCCAGCTGATCTCTCGCTCGCACTCTCTGCTCCCGAATAAGCTGCTTCCCAGCTGATCACTCGCTCACACTCTCTGCTCCCGAATAAGCTGCCAGAAGCCCCCTGGTCCACCGAAAACAAAAGGAAATTAAGTTTAAGTTGAAACTGACCTTCCCAGCTGATCTCTCGCTCGCACTCTCTACTCCCCAATAAGCTGCCAGAAGCGCCCTGCTCCGCTGAAAACAAAAGGAAATTAAGTTTCAGTTGAAACTGACCTTCCCAGCTGATCACTCGCTCGCACTCTCTGCTCCCGAATAAGCTGCCAGACGCCCCCTGGTCCGCCGAAAACAAAAAGAAATTAAGTTTCAGTTGAAACTGACCTTCCCAGCTGATCACTCGCTCGCACTCTCTGCTTCCGAATAAGCTGCTGCAATATATTATTGATGATCTGGTGTTTCCACCAACAATTGAACCTCTCCCCAGTAACTTCTTCCTGATGTTTTGGGAATGCTTGTGTGTGACCATGACCCTGAAAGAGGTGCTAACAGGAGAACAACAAAAGAAATAAAGAGTTTTCATGAAAGGTCACAGAGCTGAAAATTTCACACTGTTTTCACAGATTCTGCCACAACTGCAGAAAATTTCCAGCATTTCTATTCACATTGCCACCTACATGGCAACAAACAGCTGTACAACTGAAGGTGAATCAGTCTGAGCCACTGTATAATTTGCTTCCGAGAATTCTATGGGAAATCATGGAGAAAATTGATGGGCATGGTTGTAAATCCAGGAGAAATTATTGGACACTGTGGAGGTACCGGGAGACTAGATAAAGGCACATTCTACACTCTCTTATTAATAAAAAGAAGGTTGCAAAAGTGGCTCAGGAAACTACAGACCATGGAATTAGAGGTACACTGTGGGTAAAGTTATGGAAACACATTAAATATAAGATCATGGAGCATTTGGATATAAATATAATCTTAGAATATTGTTAATAAGTGCTCATGAAGTGGCGGCCTTGCCAATCTAGTTCACTCATTTTCATGAGTGTTTGTGAACGGAGCTTGATAGGGGTAAGGGGGTGGATGTGGTGCACTTGGATTTCTATCAGCCTTTTATACACTTCCTCTGGAAAGAATAGTACTGAAAAGAAATATAGCAGGAATCAGTGGAAATGTTTTACAAGGGATTGGTAATTGGTTGATCACTGGGGCCCAGAGTGTGGTGGTAGTGATTGCCATTGGCCTGGGAGAATGTATCCCACAAAGCAGGGTATATACAGTGAATGGCAGGGCCCTGGGGAGTGTTCTTGAGCAGAGAGACCTTGGGGTGCAAGTACATAGTTCCCTGAAAGTGGCAACACAAGTAGATAGGGTGGTGAAGAAGGCATATGGCATGCTTGCCTTCATCAGCCGAGGCATTGAGAACAAGAGTTGGGATGTCATGTTGCAGTTTTGCATAAAGTTGGTTAGGCCGCATTTGGAGTACTGTGTGCAGTTCTGGTCACCGCACTACAGGAAAGATGTGATTAAGCTAGAGAGGGTGCAGAAAAGATTCACAAGGATGTTGCCTGGTTTGGAGGGCTTGAGTTATAAAGAGAGATTGGATCGGCTGGGTCTGTTTTCCCTGGAGCGAAGGAGGCTGAGAGGGGACATGATGGAGGTATATAAAATTATGAGGGGCATAGATAGGGTATATAGCCAGAGTCTGTTTCCCATGGGTAGGGGTGACTAAAACTGGAGGGCATAGATTTAAAGTGTGAGGGAGGAGGTTTAAGGGGGTACATTTTTCAGGCAAAAAATAGTGGATATCTGGAATGAGCTGCATGAGGAGGTGGTGGAGGCAGGAACAGTAGCGACATTTAAGGGGCATCTGGACAGGTACTTGAATGAGCAAGGCATCGAGAGATATGGAATTAATGCAGGCAGCTGGGATAAGTATAGATACTCATCATGGTCGGCCTGGACGTGGTGGGCTGAAGGGCCTGTTTCTATGCTGCATGACTCTATGACTCTATCCCAAGGTCCAGGAGTATATGCTGAGTGACGCACTAAAGTTTGGGGGCAACTGCCGCAAAGGCTCAATGGGGAAAGACACTGTGTAAGGTCTTCCTGCCATAGTTGCTGTTTTTTTCCAGATTTTTATGAATAAAGTGCATTTTTGGAAAAATAAAATTAAAAAAATTCCTGTAAGGACTCCATCCCATTCTCCCCGTCTGGGACTCATTTGTACTGATGATGCAACCTTCCACAACAGCACTCCTGGTAACTGAGGATTAACCCCAGTGTGGTTAATAAAATCCTTGACAGGGTCCGACCCTTTTCCCACACTTCTGCCCTAACCCCTTCTCCTTCCTCCACGACAAGGTTTCCCTTGTCCTCACTTCCCACCCCACCAACCATCACATCCAAAAGATCATCCTCCATCATTTCAGCCATCTCCAGCGTGATGCCACCACCAAACGCATCTTCCCCTCCCCTCTCCTATCAGCATTCCGAAGGGATTGTTGTATCTGCGACACCCTAGTCCACTCCTCCATCACCCTCAACACCTTGTCCCCTTCCCAAGGCACTTTCCCATGCAATCACAGGAGGAGTAATACCTGCCATTTTACCTCCTCTCTCCTCACTATCCAATGCCCCAGACACTCCTTCCAGGTGAAGCAGTGATTTACTTGTACGTCCTTCAATTTAGTATATTGTATTTGCTGCTCACAATGCGGTCACCTCTACATTAGGGAATCCGAATGTAGATTGGGTGAACGCTTTGTGGAACACCTCTGCTCAGTCTGAAAGCATGACCCTGAACTTCCGGTTGCTCACCACTTCAACACCCACCCACCCCCAATTACCCCACCACCTTGCTCTCATGCCCACATTTCTGTCCTTGTCCTGCTGCAGTGTTCCAGTGAATGTCAATGCAAACTTGAGGAACAACACCTGATCTTTCGATTGGGTACTCTACAACCTTGCAGACTCAACATTGAGTTCAACAATTTCAGAGCATGACTGGCTTTTACTTTATTTATTATTTATTATTATTTTATTTATTTTTTTCACCATGTGCCTGTTTTTCATGTTGTACTTTTGGCTCCAGCTGCTCATTATTCTTTCATGAACACTCTGTAATGTTTTGTCTTTCACCTTCACCATGAACAGTCTCTTTACTTTGGTCTCCTGATATCTTTGTTCTATAATCTCTCGTGCCCTCTGCCCGAGCACACACTTTCCCTTTTTTTCTCTTCCTCATCTTCCACCCACCACATCCACCTCCCACCCCCACTTCACTTGCTTAAAACCTAATACTTTTCTCACCTTGATGCTGGGACCTTTGGTGGGGGGGTCTGAAGACCGACCCAGATGAGGTCCACTCCGAACCTCGACTCTGGCTGGTCCCACCCGATACTCCGGGTTGCAGCGAGTCTCTGTTGTGCCACCCACCCCACCACCGACCAGCCGCTCAGTGATTGCACCACAATTAACATATGCAAATTCATAAAGTTATTACATTTACATGTACTTACACTTAATCTAGATGTCCGAATGGCCGACACTCCTTAGGATCCTTGTCCGGGTAAATGAGGTGCAACACTGGTGCGGAGGGGAGAGGGGTGAAATTTCACAGTGCGGGGCGTGGGGGAGGCGGAGTCAAATTAACATCATGGATGTAGGGGATGGTGGGAAGAATTGTAGTTTATGGTTTGTGCAGTTTGTGCGGGGAGGGGAAGGTCAGATGGTAAAGGCGTTCTTTTGGCCAAAGGGCAAATAATTAATTTAATTGTTGTTGGGGGTGGAAGTTGGGCAAAAGAAATGTATTTATGTAATTGTATTGAATATTTGTCTAAATATTAAAATAAGCCAGTAGGGTTGACTGTCCTTTAAAAATGGCGTCAGCGTCTGCACACAGGCAGCTGACGCCATTGCCAGAGAAGGACAGCTCGTCTGCTCTCCGTGATCGGGGGAGGTGGGTGGCCCACCCCGGATATTTAAATGAGCTGCCTTGTTTGAGATCGCGGTGGCTCTTTGGTGAACGACCCGCTCAGGCAGGCTGCCATTTTTGATTCTTACTGCCGAGATCGGCAGCAAGTCTAGAAAATCCAGCCCATTAACTCTACTTCGCTCTCCATAGATGCTGCCTGAGCTACTGAGTATTTCCAGCACTTTCTGTTTTTATTTCAGAATGATTGAGGGTCTGGATGGATTGGATTGTGAGGAATGATGATGTCGATAAAGCATGTTCTCATTGGAAAAGAGAATGTTGAAAGGTAATATGATTGCTTCTTTGAAGCTTCCAAAGTGTCGAGATTGAGTTATTTAATCTTGCCCAGAACAGGATAACCAGAGGTCAAGGTCTGTGCTTGAAGGGGATAAATTAATAACCAATCTGCTGAAACAATGGGCGGAATTTTATTCTCCCACTGGTAGCGTTGGCAGGCGATAAATATGATAGCCCGCATGTACCGCCATGCCGCTACGATCTACCATGCTGAAGCTCAAGAAAACATACCAGTCAGGCCAACTCCCCCAATCACATGGAGGGGGCGGGCTCTGCAACTCCAGCAATGGTATCAGCTGCCTGTGCGCTGGCACTAGCGCCATTTTTAAAAGGCAGCCAGACCTGCATCTAAATTTAAATATTGAAAACTGTACCACTCCCAGTACACCACAATAAAATATTCCCCCTTCCTCCCTATAACACAGACAATAATTGCCCTCACCCCATAAAGCAAACTTACATCCAAGACTTGACATTGACCCCCCAAACTGTTCAAAGTGCAGATATCACCCCTTTGCCCCTCCCCGACACTAGTAATTTAGCCCCCTCCCCACACTACACTACACTGAAAATCCGAAGTGCCCCCTTCCCCACCTCGGTAGTGCCAGCTTTCCCTTGATGGACAAGTGAATGCTCATGAGTGCCGGCCGCCACTGGGAAGATCCCGGGAACCAGGTGAGATCACTGACAACTTTATTTAAAATGTATGAATTTTCTTAATTTTCATATTCAAACTCAGGTCCCAGTGGGGGAGGTGCGACACAGAGCATTGCCATCATTGGGAAGTTGGGGCCCGTCTCCGTGTTGGCCACTGCTGGGACAATCTTCCTGCACCCCCACACCCCCACCACTGACACGGATCCTGATGATGGGACCTCAACAAAGTACAACCTAATATTTCAATGAGAGATCGATCTATGAAGCAGACTCCCTAAAGATAATATTGATTTTTACAATGACAACTAGACAGATTTCATTCACAGAAAACCATTTTACAATACAGTATGTGAGTAATTTGAGACATAAAATGTGGAAAGTGCATAATATTTGAGAGGAACAGGGAAATTTGTTTCCCTACGTTTCCGAAAATTCTCCGGCGCTGGAGTTTTCCAGGCTTCTTATTTGGGTTTGTTTAGACTAATTTATAGAAATTGATTCCTGTGATTAGTCAAAAAATCGATTATTATTGATGATGCGACTGTCAGGAGGACACAAAGCAAATTAGACTGGAGTGCACAGTCCATAGTGGAGATAATATTCTCATTTAATTTGTTAAGTTTTGTTTTCCTGATTTTGATGCTTATTGTTTCTACCCTTTTAAAATGGGGCACTTTTGTTAGATTAATTTTATTTTTTTGATGCAACGGGGTGGGGAATGAGAAGAGTAAAAGGTGAATGAGATGGTCTTTTGTCTTTTTGCTCCAGCAAGTAGCTGTGAGGCGTTGCCTAGTGATGGGAGAACCAATTAAATATGTAATGATCGAGGTGGGAGGAGTTCACTGTTTGTTCCAGTCCCACTTTCCCACAGATCACAACAGATGAGGGTAAATATTCCCACTTATGGATACAATCAATCATATAATCTATTTTTCAAATAGAACACAGTAACCGGTTTTCTCTAATTAACAACAAAATTATCAGTTTATTATAAAACAAGTCTTAACTAGTAATGAAGTAAAGCATAAACACACAGATCAAAATGTTTAAAGTTCCCCTTTTTTTTAACCCAAGTCCCTTCAGACTCACATACACACAAATACACTAATTTTGCAGATATTCCTCATAGCCAGAATGTGAGGTGAATTAACACCGTGAGCGTCTCAGGGTCCTTCAGAGATATTGGAAAATGAAGCTGGGTTGTGGTCGTCTCTCCTTTTTACTCTTCTTCAACAGACTTGGCTTTATCTGCCGCTCACTCCAGAGGGTAAAACACACACTCTGACCCACAAGCAAAAACCATGCGAGGATTGTACCATTTCTGAATGTATCCTGCCCTCAAGATCCAAATGACTTTAAGGAGAGATATTGTGGTCCCTTCATTAAACAGTTCAGTGTCATTTTGGATAACAGTTCAGAGGCCGGACTCTCTGTCCGGAAGTTTACATTGGTGGGGAGGCTGGCCCGCTCACAGAAAAGTCAGGAGGAGCCCACCTCCGCCGGGCCTGGGAGTCTCGTTAGGATTTTACACGGCTCAGGCTCTTTTTTCGACTTGGGCAGGACTTCCACCTCTTTGAGGCAGGAAGTTGCACCTCCATGAGCTAACAGCCAATCAGCAAGCTGGCAGCTCTCAGTCCCAGTCGTGTCACCGGGAGCAGTGTCCACTGCTAGGACTGCACCCAACCAACAGCAGCGAAGTGGATGTCGGTCCCCGCAGACAAGTAAGTTTTGGGGCCTTGCCGGGAACAATCGGCCGGATCCTGGCGAGGCAAAGAGGGGCGTTTGGGGAGGACGAGAGCTTTATTCCAGTGGGGGCGGTTGCAGCTTCGGTGGAACCCTCTCTGGGCACAGGGTGTCTGATCAGGAAGCCCACAACCCAAGCCCCCAAGGAAGCCTCAAAGTTTTACCTGGTGGCCTTCTGTGGGGATTAAGGCACCCACCCACCACCGGATCAATTGCAGAAGGGGCAGTAAGGCATCAGGAACAGCAGCTTCCCCCACTCAACTTTATTACCCCCCCCCTCTCACCTGCCACCAGCTCACTCCAGTAGGGGGCGTAAAGATATGCCAGTGCCCCGGGGACTGGTGGGACTGTACCAGACTGAGTCAACACAAGCAAGAGAACTGGAAACCAAGAACAGGTCACAACACTGAATTGTCCACTGATGCTGAGTTCCGACACGGTGTCTGTTCAAAATCACACAATGGGTAAGGATCTCAAAGTGAGTGACTGTATCTAGGAGAGGAGGCATGAACAAGGACAGCAATAGAGCGAATACAATAGAAATTCATGTTTTGCTATTTTCATCATTTAAATAATTTAACAAATAGACTCATTAGATATTTCACCCCATTCTTTAACTCCTCCCTGAATTTACTCTGGGTTCCTGCATAAATAAATGGGTTGATGCAAGAACTCAAAAACTGGAGCATAAATCCACTTTCCTCCAGAACAAAATTTGATTCATTGAAATTTGTGCCAGAGAAATAAGTGACACCCTCAATTCGGACACAGAGAATTGTTATAAAAAATAACAAATATAAAAGGATGAAACTGCCCGAGATGGCAAAGAGTAAAACAATGGACTTTCTCCGCTTCTCCATCTCTGGGTCACTCTGATTCTCTTTATTGCTTTGAGCCCAGAGTCTCCTGCGTGCTCGACTGGCTGATAAAATGTGTCTGACAGTCAGAGCATTGAACAATAAAATCAGAATGAATGGGAGACAAGGTGTTAAAATGGTAAAAATCCAGTCATATGCAGCCCATGCAGATGATGTATAATATATTAATCTGATGCTGCAGAACCAGGGTATGTTGTTAATTATGTAATTAGGTTCATATATGAAATACCAGAAGACATTTTTGAAACAGCTCAGTGTACAGACCGTTGCTATAACCCGTGCTGCAGTTTTCTCAGTGCAATATTTTATTTTCAGCTTCTGGCAACAAATGGCCATAAATCGATCAAAGGAGAAAGCGACTGTTAACCAGACAGAACAGCTGATGGTTGCATAGTTTAGGACAGAACGGAGACTGCACACGGGTGTGATGGACAGGAAACTGAGTGGGAAATAAATACCAGCAATCCGGTTTAATATCACTGCAGTGACAATGAGCAGGAGATCCGTCACTGCCATGGACACCAGGTAGTACGTGATACATCTGGAGAGACCACATCTGCCTCGGGACAGGATCACAATCACTGCCAGGTTAGCTGTAACAGAGAGAGACAGAAAGGCTGAGAGAAAGCAGGAGAGTGTATGTGTGTGCGCGAGTGAGAAGAGGAAAGTTACTGGTCCAACTTCCAGCAAAATCAGCTGTTTTACAGGATTCTGTGTGAAATTTACAGTTTTGACATGTGATCCTGAGTTGGACACGATGCTTCCACTGCAGGCACTTGCTACTGTGTTTAAAATAATCCTGTGGATTAAACATATGGGCCTGAAGTTTACAGGCACCCCGACATTGTGGGTCATGAAAGTGGGGTTGCTGGAAAATGCCTCCAGCAGAGGCCCAGCACGGGCCTCAATGCCGGGAAGGTCCATCCCGATATTGCTGTTGGCGGCAAGGCCTCGTGGTGGACCCCTCCCGCGCACGGCAACGGGAGCCCCATTTAAATATTCAAATTTATTTAAATAAATAAATTCATGACTTCCCAGCTCCTGCCATCTGTCCCGGAGTGATATTGGTGTTGGTGGCCGACACTTCCCTGCTTTCATATCCCCATCCAGGGAGTGAGGTGGAACACTGGTGGGGAAGGGGGAGAAGGTATGCTTTTCAGTGAGGGAGGGGGTGGGGTCAACACATCGAATTGGTGAAGGAGATGGTGAGAAAGGGTAAAGTGCATTGTGTATGAACATTGTGGGGGGAAGGTCAGGTGGACAAGGTAAGCATTTCTGGGTAGGGGAGAGGGCAAAGAATTAATTATATGTTTATTGGGGAGTGAAAAAACAGGACCTTTTTTTTCGAGATACAGCACTGAAACAGGCACTTCGACCCACCGAGTCTGTGTCGACCATCAACCACCCATTTATACTAATGCTACACTAATCCCATATTCCTACCACATCCCCACCTGTCCCTAAATTTCCCTCCCACCTACCTATACTAGGGGCAATTTATCATGGCCAATTAACCTATCAACCTGCAAGTCTTTGGCATGTGGGAGGAAACCGGAGCGCCCAGAGGAAACCCACACAGACACAGGGAGAACTTGCAAATTCCACACAGGCAGTACCCAGAATTAAACCCGGGTTACTGGAACTATGAGGCTGCGGTGCTAACCACTGCGCCACTGAGCCGCTGTGGTGAGTACGGAATAGGATAGAGCAGATGAATGTGTGGCTGGAGGTGGTGAATGAGGTAGATCTTTAGATTCCTGGGACATTGACAGCAGTTCTAGGGGAGGTGGGACCTATAAAGGTCGAGCCGGAAGCAATACCCTCAAGTTGAGTTTGCTAGTGCTGTTGGGAGGCTTAAAAGTGCTTGGCAGGAGGTTGGGAACCAAGATGGAGAATTAGGGATGATAAACAAGGTGCACAAAGGATTAGGAGAAGCGGATAGCACTAGAGTAAGAAACAGTGAGGCATTAGGTGGGGTCAGAGTAAGAGGGAATGCAGTAAAGTCTTAATTAGGTTCACTGTGCATGTACGTAAACACACGGAGCATGGTAAATTAGCTTGGACAGTTGCCAGTGCAAATAGCCACATGGGAACATAACGTCATGATGATAACAGAGACCTGGCTCAAAAAAGGGGAGGAGTGGCAACCAAATATTCCTGGATACAACATATTTAGGAAAGATAAGGATGGAAAGAAAGGAAGATGATTAGCTATAATTATGAAGGTGAATATTGCACAGCTGGAGAGAGAGCTTGTCCTGAAGAATTTAAGGACTGAATCTATTTGGTTTGAGTTCACAAACAGTAGAGGTACCATTATAACCACTCTTTGTATTCTATAGGCCACCAACTAGTGGGAAAGATATAGAGGAGCAAATGTGAAGGGAAATTACAAAAACTATAAAGTAGTGATAATGGGAGACTTGAATTATCCTCATATAGCATGGGATAACAATTGTGTAAAGGGCAAAGAGGGGGAAGAGATTATGAAGTATTCAGGTGAATTTTCTTGATCAGCATATTTCCAGGTCAATGAGGAAGGAGGTTTTTCCGGATCTGGTTCTGGAGAATGAGGTGGGTTAAGTGGATCAGGTGTCAGCTGAACAGTTAGTGAACAATGATCAGAGTATCATAAGCTTTTGGTTAGCTGTGGAAGAGGCAGGGAACAATCTAAATTAAAATACTAAATTGGAGGACGGCCAATTTCAGTGGGGTGAGAGCGAATCTATTCTGGTAAATTGGACTCAAAGATTGGCAGGCAAAACGTAACAAAACAATGGACTGCCTTTGAAGAGGAAATGGTTCAGGTACAGTCGAGGTACATCCCCACAAGGGGGAAAGATAGTGAACGAAAACCTGAACTCCCTGGATGACGAGAAAGATCGGGAGTAAGATGAAGTAGAAAAAGGAGCACATGACAAATGTTAAGCTGATAATACGTGAAAGCCGGGCTGAAGATAAAAATTTCAGAGGGGAAGTGGAAAAAGATGTGAAACTTATAAGTTTTGACATTCAAAGAGACTTGGTTGTGCTTGTACCAGGAATGGAGAAAGTTCACATGCAGATACAGCAAGCAATTAGGAAGGCAAATAGCATGTTGGCCTTTATTGCAAGGGAATTGGAGAACAGGAACAAGTAAGTGTTGCTACAATTGCACAGGTCTTTGGTGAAACCACATCTGGAACATTGTGTGCAGTTTTGGTCTCTACATTTAAGAAAGGATATACTATCATTGCAGCCAGGGTTCACTGGATTGGTCACTGGGATGAGAGTGTTGTCCTATGATTATCAAATTGGGACTGTATTGTACGAAGGTCAGAAGAATGAGAGGTGATCTCATTGAAACATGTAAGTTTCTAAAGGGGTTGGATAAGATCGACACTGAGGGATAATTTCCATTGGCTGGGGAATTTAAAACATGGAAGCACAATCTCAGTATAAAGGGCCGATCATTTCGGACTGAGATGAGATGAAATTACTTCACTCAAAGGATTGTAAAACGTTGGAATTCTCTGCCCCAGGGGGTTGTGGATGCTCCATCGTTGAATACATGTGAGCCTCAGAGAGACAGATTTTTGGTCTCTCAAGGAATCAAGGGCTATGATGAGTGGGCGGGAAATTAGAGTTGTATCCTAAGATCAACCATGATCATTTTGAATAGTGGAGCAGGCTCGATGGGCCTTATGGTCTCCTCCTGCTCCTATTTCTGTGTTCTTGTGAAATCAGAGAAGCAAAGCGAGAGTATGCGAAGAGTCAGGCAACCAACATAACAGGGAATCAAAAAATCGTCCATAAGCATTTAAATCGTAGAAGACTGCTCAGAGGATGGTTCGGGCCAATTGGGAGCCAAAAAGAGGATCAATTTCTGAGATATTAAATGAAGACCTTGCACCTGTATTTACCAAAGGAAGAAAATGCTGCCCAAGTCATATTGAAACAGGAGGTAACTGATATACTGAGTGGATTAAAAACTGATAAGGAAGCAGTATTAGAAAGGCTGACCGCCCTTAAATTTGATAAATCACCAGAATCAGTTGCATCCGAGGAGGCTGAAGGTATTAAGAGTGGAAATTATGAAGCTACTGCTGGGCATATCCTTCCAATCCTTCTTGTATATAGGGCTGGTGCTAGAGAATTGGAGAATTGCAAATGTTACAATCTTGTCCAAGAAAGGGTTTAAGAATAAAACAAGCAACTACATGTCAGTCAGTTTAACCTCAGTTGTGGCAAAAATTTAGAGATGATAATCTGGGACAAAATCAACAGGCACTTGGACAAGTATGTTTAATTAGAGGAAACCAGAACCAGAACTGAAGACATGGTGCAGGAGGGAGAGTTTTAGTTTCCTGGATCACTGGGTCTGTTTCTGGTGAATGTGGGACCTGTACAAGTTGGATGGGTTGCACATGAACTGGAACGGGACCAACATTCTTGCTGGGAGGTTTGCTGCTGCTGTTGTGGGGGATTTAAACTAATTTGGCAGGGGGATGGGATACAGAGTGGAGGTACAGTAGGGGGTAATGCACAGCCAAATATAGAAGAGAAATTAAGTCAATCTGGAAGTGGGAGCAAATATAGACCTGTTAAGGCACAAGCAAATATTGGAAGGCTGGATTACATCTATTTTAACACAAAGAGTGTTGCAAGTAAGGCAGATGAATTGAGGGCATTGATTAACATATGCGAATATGATATTATTGCTCTCACAGAGACATGTTTGAGGGAAGGGCAGGACTGGCAGCTCAATATTCCAGGGTATAGAATCTTCAGGCATGACAGGGGAGGGGATAAAAGAGGAGGTGGCATTGCACTATTGATCAAGGAGTCAATTACGGCAGTAAGGAGGGATGATATCTTCGAAGGTTCCTCAAATGAGGCATATGGGCAGAATTTAAATCCAAAAAGGGGGCAATCACTTGGCTGGGTGTGTAAAACAGGCCTCCAAATAGTCAGGGAGAGATAGAGGAATATATATGTAGGCAAATCTCAGAGTGGTGTAAAAATAGTGGGGTAATAATTTTCGGGGATTTCAACTTCCTCAATATTAACTGGAATAGTCTTAGTGCAAAAGGCTGAAAGTGGGTGGAATTCTTAAAGTGCATACAGGAAAGATTTTTGAGTCAGCACGTAGAAAGTCCGACAAGAGAAGGGGCAGTAATGGACCGAATCACAGAGAATGAAGCCGGACAAGTGGTAGAAGTGTCAGTGGGGGCCCATTTTGGGGATAGTGACGATAACTCTGTAAGATTTAAGGTAGTTATGGAAAAGGACAAAGATGGACCGGAAATAAAGGTACTGAATTGGGGGAAGGCCGATTTCAATATGATAGAACAGGATCTGGCCAAAGTGGACTGCGAGCAGCTACTTGTAGGAAAGTCTACATCAGAGTAGTGGGAGTCATTCAAAAAGGAAATAGTGAGAGTTCAGGGCCAACATGTTCCCGTAAAGTTAAAGGGTAGGACCAACAAGTCCAGGGAACCCTGGAGGTGAAAAGATAGAGGATTGGAAAAGGGTAAAAAATGAGGCTTATGGCAGGTGCTGAGTGCTGAAAATAGAGAAGGCCCCACAGGAGTATAGAAAGTGTAGGGGGGCGGTACTTAAAAAATAATTAGGAGAGCAAAAACATTGGCGGGCATGATAAAGGAAAATCTCAAGGTATTTGATAAGTATATTAAGGGGAAGAGGATAACCAGAGAAAGAGTAGGGCTCATTAGGGACCAAGGTGGCAATCTGTGTGTGGAGCCGGAGGATGTCAGTCATGTTTTAAATGATTACTTTTCATATGTGTTCACTATGGAGAAGGATCTGTAGGTGTAGAGATCAGAGAGGGGGATTGTGTTATACATGAACAAATTAGCCGTGAAAGGGAGGATGTATTAGCTGTTTCAGCAGACTTACAAGTGGATAAATCTACAGGCCCAGATGAGATGTAACCCAGGCTGTTATGTGAGGCAAGGGAGGAGATAGCTGGAGCTCTGACATAAATTTTCAAATCCTCTCTGGCCACAGGAGAGGTACCAGAGGACTGGAGGACAGCGAATGTGGTATCATTATTCAAGAACGGTAGCAGAGATAAACCAGGCAGTTACAGGCCGGTGAGTCTAACATCAGTGGTAGGGAATCTATTGCAAAAAATTCTGAGGGACAGGATTAATCTCCACTCGGAGTGGTAGGGATTAATCAGGAATAGTCAGCATGGCTTTGTTGGGGGAGATCATGTCTACCAAATTTGATAAATTTTTCGAGGAGGTGATGAGATGTGTAGATGAGTGTAAAGCAGTTGATGTAGTCGACATGGACTTCAGTGAGGCTTTTGTTGAGGACCCGCATGGGAGATTGGTTAAGAAAGTAAGAGCCCATGGGATCCAGGGCAATTTGGCAAATTGGATCCAAAATTGGCTCAGTGACCGTAGGCAGAGGGTGATGGTCGAGGGTTGTTTTTGAGATTGGAAGCCTGTGACCAGTGGTGTACCGCAGGGATCGGTGTTGGGACTCTTACAGTTTGTAGTGTATTTTAATGATTTAGACATGACTACAGGAGGTATGATCAGTAAGTTCGCAGATGACATGAAAATTGGTGGTGTTGTCAACAGTAAGGAGGAAAGCCTTAGATTGCAGGACAATATAGATGGGCTGGTAAGATGGGCGGAGCAGTGGCAAATGGAATTTAAACCTGAGATGTGTGAGGTGATGCACTTTGTGAGGACTAACAAGGCAAGGGAATATACAATGGGTGTTAGGAACCACATCCCATTAATCATGTATTCCTTTGCCTTGTTTGACCTCCACAAATGCATCACTTCACACTTCTCCAGGTTGAATTCCATTTACCACTTTTCTGCCCATCTGACAAGCCCCTCAATATCTTCCTGCAACCTGCAGCTATCCTCCTCGCTATCCACCACACAGCCAATCTTTGTGTCATCTGAAAGCTTCTTGATCATATGTTGATCATACAGTTATGTCCAAATTGTCAACTGTAGCAAAAAGCAGGGGACGCAGTACTGAGCCCTGCGGAATGCACTGGAATCATCCCTCCAGTCACTAAAGCAGTTGTCAAAAATTATCCTTTGCTTCCTGCCACTGAGCCAATTTTGTCTCCACCTTGCTGCATTTCCCTGGATCCCATGGGATTTTATTGTTTACAACCAATCTGCAATCTGGGACCATGTCAAAAATCTTGATAAAATCCATGTCGACCACAACAACTGCATTAATATCATCTATCTTCTTTGTTACTTCGTCAAAAAATTTGATCAAGTTGGTGAAACAAGAACAAAGAACAAAGAACAAAGAACAGTACTGCACAGGAACAGGCCATTCGGCCCTCCAAGCCTGCGCCGATGCATGCCTAAACTAACACCTTCTGCACTTCCGGGGCCCATATCCCTCTATTCCCTTCATATTCATGTATTTGTCAAGATGTATCGTATCTGCTTCCACCACCTCCCCTGGCAGCAAGTTCCAGGCACTCACCAGCCTCTGTGTAAAAAACTTGCCTCGCACATCCCCTCTAAACTTTGCCCCTCTCACCTTAAACCTATGTCCCCTAGTAACTGACTCTTCCACCCTGGGAAAAAGCTTCTGACTATCCACTCTGTCCATGCCGCTCATAACTTTGTAAACCTCTATCATGTCGCCCCTCCACCTCCGTCGTTCCAGTGAGAACAATCCGAGTTTTTCCAACCTCTCCTCATAGCTAATGTCCTCCAGACCAGGCAACATCCTGGTAAACCTCCTCTGTACCCTCTCCAAAGCCTCCACGTCCTTCTGGTAGTGTGCCGACCAGAATTGCACACAATGTTCGAAGTGTGGCCGAACTAAGGTTCTGTACAGCTGCAACATGACTTGCCAATTTTTATACTCTATGCGCCGACCGATGAAGGCAAGCATGCTATATGCCTTCTTGACTACCTTATCCACCTGCGTTGCCACTTTCAGTGACCTGTGGATCTCTATGCCCAGATCTCTCTGCCTGTCAATGCTCCGAAGGGTTCTGCAATTTACTGTATATTTCCCACCTGCATTAGACCTTCCAAAATGTATTACCTCACATTTGTCCGAATTAAACTCCATCTGCCATTTCTCCGCCCAAGTCTCCAACCGATCTATATCCTGCTGTAATCTCTGACAATCCTCGTCACTGTCCGCAACTCCACCAGCCATTCTGTCGTCCGCAAACTTACTAATCAGACCAGCTACATTTTCCTCCAAATCATTGATATATACTACAAAGAGCACTGATCCCTGCGAACATCACTAGTCACATCCCTCCATTCAGAAAAGCACCCTTCCACTGCTACCCTCTGTCTTCTATGACAGAGCCAGTTCTGTATCCATCTTGCCAGCTCCCCTCTGATCCCATGTGACTTCACCTTTTGTATCAGTCTGCCATGAGGGGCCTTGTCAAAGGCTTTACCGAAGTCCATATAGATAAAATTCACTGTTCTTCCTTCATCAAGCATCTTTGCCACTTCCTCAAACAACTCAATCAAATTAGTGAGACACGACCTCCCATTCACAAAACCATACTGCCTCTCGCTAATAAGTCCATTTGTTTCCAAATGGGAGTAAATCCTGTCCCGAAGAATCCTCTCTAATAATTAAACCTACCACTGACGTAAGGCTCACCGGCCTATAATTTCCTGGATTATCCTTGCTACCCTTCTTCAGCGAAGGAACAACATTGGCTATTCTGCAGTCCTCTGGGACCTCACCTGTAACCAATGAGGATGCAAAGATTTCAGTCAAGGCCCAGCAATTTGTTCCCTTGCCTCCCTCAGTATTCTGGGGGAGATCCCATCAGTCCCTGGGGACGTAGCTACCTTAATGCTTTGCAAGACACCCAACCCCTCCTCCATTTTGACAATGAGATGACTGAGACTATGTACACTCCCTTCCCTAGGCTCATCATCCACCAAGTCCTTCTCCTTGGTGAATACTGGTGCAAAGTATTCATTGAGTACCTTGCCCATTTCCTCTGGCTCCATACATAGATTCCTTTATCTGTCCTTGAGTGGGCCAACCCTTTCCCTGGTTACCCTCTTGCTCTTCATATACGTATAAAAAGCCTTGGGATTTTCCTTAATCCTGTTTGCCAATGACTTCTCATAACCCCTTTTAGCCCTCCTGACTCCTTGCTTAAGTTCCTTCCTACTGTCTTTATATTTCTCAAGGGATTCGTCTCTTCCTAGCCTTCCAGCCGTTATGAATGCTTCCTTTTTCTTTTTGACGAGGCTCACAATATCCCGCGTTATCCAAGGTTCCCGAAACTTGCCAAACTTATCCTTCTTCCTCACAGGAACATGTCAGGAACAGGAACAGGATCATGTCTTTCAAACTTGATAGAATATTTTCGAGGAGGTGACTAGATGAGTAGATGAGTGGTAAGCAGTTGATGTAGTCTAGATTGACTTCAGTAAGGCTTTTGATAACGTCCCGCATGGCAGATTGGTGAAGAAGGTAAGAGCCCATGGAATCCAGGGCAATTTGGCAAATTGGATCCAAAATTGGCTTCGTGACAGTAGGCAGAGGGTGATGGTCGAGGGTTGTTTTTGAGATTGGAAGCCTGTGACCAGTGGTGTACCACAGGGATCGGTGCTGGGACTCTTACACTTTGTAGTGTATTTTAATGATTTAGACATGACTATAGGAGGTATGATCAGTAAGTTCGCAGATGACACGAAAATTGGTGGTGTCGTAAACAGTGAAGAGGAAAGCCTTAGATTGCAGGACAATATAGATGGGCTGGTAAGATGGGCAGAGCAGTGACAAATGGAATTTAAACCTAAGATGTGTGAGGTGATGCACTTTGTGAGGACTAATAAGGCAAGCGAATATACAATGGGTGTTAGTACCCTCGTCCCATTAATCGTGTATTCCTTTGCCTTGTTTGACCTCCACAAATGCATCACTTCACACTTCTCCAGGTTGCATTCCATTTACCATTTTTTGCCCATCTGACCAGCCCATCAATATCTACCTGCAACCTCCAGCTATCCTCCTCTCTAGCCACCACACAGCCAATCTTTGTGTCATCTGAAAACTTCTTGATCATATATTGATCATACATTTGTGTCCAAAAAATTACCTATAGCAATAAGCAGGGGACCCAGTACTGAGGCCCGCGGAATGCCACTGGAAACATCCCTCCAGTCACTAAAACAATTGTCAAAAATTACCCTTTGCTTCATGCAACTGAGCCAATTTTGTAACCGCCTTGTGGCATTTCCACAGATACCATGGTATTTTATTGTTTTTAACAAATCTGCCATCTGGGACCTTGTCAAAAGCCTTGCTAAACACCATATAAAACACATCAACTGCAATGATCTCATCTATCTTCCTTGCTACTTCTTCAAAAAATTTGATCAAGTTGGTGAAACAAGAATGTCCCTTAACAAATCCACGCTGACTATCCTTGATTAACCTGTGCCTTTCGAAATGACAGTTTATCCTGTCTCTCAGAATAGATTCCAATAATATGCCCAGTACTGAGGTTAGACTGACAGGCCTGTAATTATTCGGTCTATCCTTCTCTCCATTTTTAAACAGAGGTACAACGTTTGCTGTTTTCCAATCCTCCGGCACAATACCAGTATCCACCGAGGACTGGAAAATGATGGTCAGACCCTCTGCTATTTCCTCTCTTGATACTTTTAACAGCCTAGGGTACATTTGATTTGGCCCTGGTGAGTTATCAACTTTCAAGGATGCTAATCACATTCATGCTTCCTCTCTCACGATGTTTATCACATCCAATACTTCACACTCCTCCTCTTTAACTACAATATCTGCATCGTCCCCCTCTTTTGTGAAGACAGACGCCAAGTATTCATTTCGAACCATACCAATGTCTTCCACCCCTACACATAGGTTACCTTTTGGTCTTTTATGGCCCTACTCTCTCCTTCGTTAACCTATTACTTATTGAAAAAGTACATGTGGGTTCACCTTGATGTTGCTTGCCAATATTTTTTTCATGTCCTCTCTTTGCTTTCCTAATTTCCTTTTGGATTTCATCAATCCACTTTCTATACTATTCTTGGATTTCTGTCGTATTGAGCTCTCGATGTCGGACATCAGCTTTCCTTTTCTGCCTTATCATGCCCTGTCAGCTCCTTGACATCCATGGGACTCTAGATTTGGCCATCTCACCCTTTTTCTTTGTGGGAACATGTTTATTCTGAACCCCTTGAATCTCATCTTTGAACACATCCCACTGGTCTGACACTGATTTACCTTCAAGTAGCTGTTTCCAGTTCACTTTCGCTCAATCACTCCTCATTTTAGTAAAATTGGCCTTGCCCCAATTGAGAACTCTAACTCATGTTCCATCCCTGTTCTTTTCCATACTTACGTTAAAAATGACTGAATTATGATCACTGCCACCCAAATGCTCACCCACTGCCACCCCATCTACCTACCCATCTTCATTTCCTAAAACCAAGTCTGAAACTGTGCCCTCTCTTGTTGGACTTGCGACATACTGGGCAAAAAGATTCTCCTGAATGTCTCTCAGAAATTCTGCTCCCTCAATTTCTTTCACACTAAAACTGTCCCAGTTAATATTGCGATAGTTCAAATCCCCTACTATTACTTCCCAATTGTTCTTGCACTTCTCAGAAATTTGCTGACATATCTGCTCTTCTCTCCCCCTCTGACTGTTTGGGGGTCTATAGTACATTCCCAGCAGTGTGACTGTCCTGTTTTTGTTCCTTAGCTCAATCCATATGGCCTCATTTGATGAACTTTCCAACATATCATCCCTCCTCACAGATGTAATGGTTAGATAAACCAAAATTGCCACACTCCCTCATTCCTTAACTCCTTTAACTATTTTCTAAACTTTGTTTCCACTGTCTTCCAGATTCATCTATTAATTTTCTGCCTTCCGTTTTCATTTCTGACTTTGTCCTAACTGAGTCTACCCTCAGGTCCCCATTCCGCTACCAAACGAGTTTAACCATTCCCCAACAGCACTTGCAAAACGTCCCACAAGGAACTCAGTCCCCGCTCTGTTCAGGCGCAACAAATCTGTCCTGGACAGGTCACATCTCCCCTGAGCCGGTCCCAATGACCAAAGAATCTGAAACCCTCCCTTTTGCACCATCTTTCCAATCTTCGAACGTTTATCCTCTATTCCTGTATTCACTTGTGCGTGGCACTGGGAGTAATCCGGAGATGACTACTTTTGAGGTCCTGCTTGCTAATGTCTGACTTTGCTCCCTAAATTCTGACGGCAGGACTACATCCCTCTTTCTACCTATGTCGTTGGTTCTGATGTGGATGACTGCTGGCTGCTCACCCTCCCCCTTCAGGATGCTCTGTCGCCACTCAGTGACATCCTTGACCCTGGCACCAGGGAAGTAACACACCATCCTGGATTCACGTCTGCGGCCACAAAAACGCCTGCCTGTTCCCCTGACTATTGAATCACCCATCACTATGGCTCTTCCAGGCTTCCCTGTACCCCACCATGCAGCTGAGCCACCTGTGGTGTCATGGAATTGGCTCTGGCTGCACTCCCCAGGTGAAGCATTATTTTCCTCAGTATTCATAACTGTTGGAGAATGAGATGCACTCAGGGGTCTCCTGCACTATCTGCCTGGCTATTTTTGACTGCCTGGTGGTCACCCTTTCCCTCTCTCCCTGCATAATCTTAAGCTGTGGGGTGACCACATCTATAAACATGTTTTCTAATAACTCTCATCCTCATGAATGCACCGTATTGTTCAAGTTCCAACACTCGGAGCTCAAGCTGCCACAATTGACAACACTTGTTGCACAAATGTTTCTCCGGGATACAGGAAATATCCTGGGAGCTCCCAGATAGCACAGGAGGTGCACTCTCAAGGTTGAAGCACCTCTGCCACTCCGTGATTTATTAGTTGACCCTTTGCTACTTCTAAAACAAACTGACCAATACTGCAACACCTTAAAATTATTAATTAAACCTTACTATTATTATCAATGTCAATAGCACAATAGAACTACATTTACACCATGATAACAGTGTGATAATTCACCCACTGTAGCAGTGTCAATAACACAATAGAACGACTGTGAGATGGTAGCAGTAAAGTGGAGCGATAATGCAGTTAATTTGATGAAATGTTATTGGTCAGGTGAAGCATTTTACCGGTAAAGCGGTAAGATGATATCAGTCAAGAGAAGAATTTGTACGGTAAAGGTGGGTCTCTTAAAGGGAATGAATTATGGCATAAAAAGGGAGAAATTAGATCGGTAACAGGAGGAAATAGACAGGGCAAGCGCTGGAAATACTCAGCAGGTCTGGAAGCATCTGTGGGAGAGAAACAGAGTTAACATTTCAGGTCAATGAACTTTCATCATAACTTTTTTCTTCAGTACTTTGATTTTCTACAGGAAGAAGAAACAACGATAAAATGGGAAGAAAATTTGTTCTCGTGGAATACATGATACTGTGAAAGAGGAAAGGTTATGCTGATTCAAAGGGAAATTAAATCCCGTTAAAGGGAGGAATTATCCCGGTAAATGAAAGAAAGAATGTCGGTACAATGGAGAAGCCCTGCTGGCTATTAGAGCAGTGACACAGCTAATCAATGGTGACCATAACCAATAACTAACTCCAATACTTTACCTGGAACCCCAACAGCTGCAAGGATGGGATAGTAAATGGCAAACAGCAGACCTTTTGGTGATCCGTGCATTGCTGTGAGAAACTCTAAGCTCATTCCACGCTCCACTCAAAGATTACCAAATTTATACCTGATGTCAGCCTCCAGGGAGTTAATTAGATGCTTTGATCCTTTGCATTATTTACATTAATTGAATCAGAGAGATTAGTGCAGCTGTTGTCAGGCTCATGTTTTGTTTCGGTGGAATGGAATGTTTTTAAAGTACACTAGCAGGGCTTTAAAGTGAAATACCCTGAAAGTTCTGCCTGATGCCATTCACATTTCTTCATAAAAGATGATGAAAACTTAGAAGGCCTTTGGAATGATGAAAGCAAACCTTGTGTGCAAGTAACCCTGAGGTTTCAACCCTTTAATGCTGAGTTATGGGGCTTCGCACAAGTCGCCAGAGATTTTCTGACCTGAAGCAAAACATAGCCATTTCTGGTTCCTGATCATTATTCAATTCAATCAAAGGTCACATGCAACTGACTCCAAATCCCTCTGAGACTGTGCACACACTTTTATATATTTTTCTGTGCAGGCATTGCAGATAGGTCCAGTTCAGCAGTGTTACAGTCAGCATAGGCATGTCGAGTTGAGCACAGTTACATTCAGTGTGTACTGGTCCAGTTCTTCACGGTTACATTCGTTGTGTACTGGTTCAGTTCAACACAGTTACATTCAGTGTGGACTGGTCCAGTTCTGCACAGTTCATTCAGTGTGTACTGGTCCAGTTCAGCACGGTTACATTCAGTGTGTACTGGTCCAGTTCAACACAGTTACATTCAGTGTGTACTGGTCCAGTTCAACACAGTTACATTCAGTGTGTACTGGTCCAGTTATGCACAGTTATGTTCAATGTATACTGGTCCAGTTCATTTTAGCCCTAACCACAAGCTAACAGCTAGTTTATGGTACCTGAGCCCACTGTCCTCCCCCAGCCATACCTGCTCTTTGTTTTCCTCATTGAGCACTCAATGAAATTGAACATAATCCTGACGTAATTGCAAAGTACAGCTGTACTTTGATCGGTGATACTTCGATCTCCGATCCTGCTGTCTGCACCGTCCAGAGTGTCTGCAGCCAGGGTGTGCGGTAAGTCCATTGTAGAGAAGAAGGAGCAGCGGGACCCTAGGGAAATAAGACTATCACAGAGGGGAAGCCTTGTGAAAAGGTGCCCCGAACACGCAAAAAGCCACGAACGGATCCTCAACCAGAACTTCAAAGCACCCGCAGGAGATGGCTCGGAGAGTATCTGCAGCACAATGTCGCCGAATTCCTGTTGGTACCGGCGCCCGAGGATGTCCCTCATCTTCTGGAGCACGCGTATGAGCTTTCCCGGCGTCGATGGTCGGAACTGATGAAATGGCTTATTACCTGCACCCCCTTTCCCCGCTTCCCCCCTTCCCCTTCCCAGCTGCACTCTCTCAGATCACCCCACCCCCGCAACCCCCTCCCCCACCCCTTCCCCCTCGCAACCCCTTCCCAGCTTCCCCCTGACACCATCTTGCCCCAGCACCCCCTTCCCCTGCACCCCCACCCCCTTACAGCCCCCTTCCCAGCACCCCCTCTCACCCCCCTCCCTCCACCCCTCCCCCTCGCACCCCCTCCTCCCACCGGCATCCTCGTACCCCTGTGTAGGGGCCCTAACAACCCCACTGCCTTGTGGGCGTCTCGGGAGAGACCAAGGCTAAGGGAGTAAGCCCGAAAAGAAAATCTGGAGCGGAACCCCGTAGACGGTCATGTGTCACCTTTGGCATGTTTCCGGTAGTTCCTGCACCATACCAGTGCCAAACATCGTGCTCTGCACTCCTTTGGACCCCACCAGAAAGGCCGAGAGGGGGTTTTGATGCATGGGCAACTCTCAACCTCTATACATTCGCCCAGGCATGCGCCATGGAGAGGGCACTCCATAGTCACCTCACAGTGACTGAAAGAACACGGAAGGCAGCAGTTACGGGTTATAAGTCCAGCTCAATTGGCATAGAGATTGGGCGCCACGGGTTGCCTTTGTTGGTGGGAGAGGCCTCATACCGGGCAGCCCCCGATCAATAAGGTTCTGTCCCACCACAGTCCACCTGCTTCAATGGGTGCTTGGAGGTCAGGGTCATTGCCCGAAAAGTCGACTGCAACACCGCACCAAACAACATGAAAAAAGAAAGAAGGTACCAGCCCTTCGATTTGCTAGCTGGAATGTCAGAACTATGTGTCCTGGCCTGTCGGAAGACCTTACACAAATCAACGATTCTCGGAAGCCCGCCATCATTAATAACGAGCTCAGTAGACTCAATGTAGACATTGCAGGAGACATACCTCCCTGCGAGTGGATCTCTAACAGAGCAAGACTACACCTTCTTCTGGCAAGGTAGGGATCCTGAAGAACCAAGACAGCATGGAGTGGGCTTCGCCATCTGAAACCCCTTGCTCAGCATGATAGAGCCTCCCTCAAATGTCTCAGAACGCATACAGTCCTTCCGACTGCTCACCACCTCTGGTCCAGTACATCTACTCAGCATCTATGCTCCAACAGTCTGCTCCTCACATGAAGCTAAAGACCAGTTCTACGAGAAACTCCATAATATCATTAGTAGCATCCCCAACACCGAACAACTGTTCCTGCTGGGGGACTTTAATGCCAGGGTTGGGTCCGACCATGACTCATGGCCCTCTTGCGTTGGGCGCTATGACGTTGGAAGGATGAATGAGAATGGACAGAGACTTCTTGAGTTGTGTACCTATCATAACCTCTGCATCACCAACTCGTTCTTTCACACTAAACCCAGTCACCGGGTTTCATGGAGGCACCCAAGATCGCGTCGTTGGCACCAGCTAGACCTCATCGTCACAACGCGAGCCTCCTTAAACAGTATTAAAATCACACGCAGCTTCCACAGTGCGGACTGCGACACCGACCACTCCCTGGTGTGCAGCAAGGTTAGACTCAGACCAAAGAAGTTGCATCACTCCAAGCAGAAGGGCCACCCGCGCATCAAAATGAGCAGAATTTCTCACCCACAGCTGTTACAAAAATTTCTAAATTCACTTTTAAAAGCCCTTCAAAACACTCCCACTGGGGATGCTGAGACCAAGAGGGCCCACATCAGAGACACCATCTATGAGTCAGTTTTGACCACCTACGGCAAAAGTGCGAAAAGGAATGCAGACTGCTTTCAATCTCATAATGAAGAGCTGGAACCTGTCATAGCCGCTATGTGCATTGCACTGTTGAACTACAAGAAAGCCCCCAGCGATTTAACATCCGCAGCACTTAAAGCAGCCAGAAGTACTGCACAAAGAACAGCTAGGCGCTGCGCAAATGACTACTGGCAACACCTATGCAGTCATATTCAGCTGGCCTCAGACACCGGAAACATCAGAGGAATGTATGATGGCATTAAGAGAGCTTTTGGGCCAACCATCAAGAAGATCGCCCCCCTCAAATCTAAATCGGGGGACATAATCACTGACCAACGCAAACAGATGGACCGCTGGGTTGAGAACTACCTAGAACTGTACTCCAGGGAGAATGCTGTCACTGAGACTGCCCTCAATGCAGCCCAGCCTCTACCAGTCATGGACGTACAGCCAACAAAATCGGAACTCAGTGATGCCATTGTTTCTCTAGCCAGTGGAAAAGCCCCTGGGAAGGACAGCATTACCCCTGAAATAATCAAGAGTGCCAAGCCTGCTATGCTCTCAGCACTACATGATATGCTTTGCCTGTGCTGGGACGAGGGAGCAGTACCTCAGGACATGCGCGATGCCAACATCATCACCCTCTATAAAAACAAAGGTGACCCGCGGTGACTGCAACAACTACCGTGGAATCTCCCTGCTCAGCATAGTGGGGAAAGTCTTTGCTCGAGTCGCTTTAAATAGGCTGGCCGAGCGTGTCCCCCTTGAGGCACAGTGTGGCTTTTGTGCAGAGAGATCGGCCATTGACATGCTGTTCTCCCTTTGTCAGATGCAGGAGAAATGTCGCGGACAACAGATGCCCCTCTACATTGCTTTCATTGATCTCACCAAAGCCTTTGATCTCGTCAGCAGACGTGGTCTCTTCAGACGACTAGAAAAGATTGGATGTCCACCAAAGCTACTAATTATCATCACCTCATTCCATGACCATATGGAAGGCACAACTCAGCATAGCAGCACCTCATCAGACCCCATTCCTATCCTGAGTGGCGTGAAACAGGGCTGTGTTCTCGCACCCACACTGTTTGGGATTTTCTTCTCCCTGCTGCTCTCACATGCGTTCAAGTCTTCAGAAGAAGAAATTTTCCTCCACACAAGATCAGGGGACAGGTTGTTCAACCTTGCCCGTCGAAGAGCGAAGTCCAAAGTACGGAAAGTCCTCATTAGGGAACTCCTCTTTGCTGACGATGATGCTTTAACATCTCACACTGAAGAGTGTCTGCAGTGTCTCATCGACAGGTTTGCGGCTGCCTGCAACGAATTTGGCCTAAACATCAGCCTCAAGAAAACACACATCATGGGACAGGACGTCAGAAATGCTCCATCCATCAATATCGGCGACCACGCTCTGGAAGTGCTTCAAGAGTTCACCTATCTAGGCTCAACTATCACCAGTAACCTGTCTCTAGGTGCATATATCAACAAGCGCATGGGAAAGGCTTCCACTGCTATCTCCAGACTGGCCAAGAGATTGTGGGAAAATGGCGCACTGACACGGAACACAAAAGTCCGAATGTATCAAGCCTGTGTCCTCAGTACCTTGCTCTATGGCAGCGAGGCCTGGACAACGTATGTCAGCCAAGAGCGACGTCTCAATTCATTCCATCTTCGCTGCCTCTGGAGAATACTTGGCATCAGGTGGCAGGACCGTATCTCCAAAACAGAAGTCCTTGAGGCGGCCAACATCCCCAGCTAAAACACACTACTGAGTTAGCGGCACTTGAGATGGCTTGGCCATGCGAGCCGCATGGAAGATGGCAGGATCCCCGAAGAAACATTGTGCAGCGCGCTCGTCACTGGTATCGGACCCACCGGCCTTCCATGTCTCCGCTTTAAAGACGTCTGCAAACGCGACATGAAATCCTGTGACATTGATCACAAGTTGCCAGCGATCGCCAGAACTGGTGGGCAGCCATAAAGGCGGGGCTAAAGTGTGGTGAGTCGAAGAGACTTTGCAGTTGGCAGGAAAAAAGACAGAAGCGCAAGAGGAGAGCCAACTGTTTAACAGCCGCGACAAACAGATTTTTCTGCAGCACCTGTGGAAGAGCCTGTCACTCTGGAATTGGCCTTTATAGCCACTCCAGGCGCTGCTCCAGAAACCACTGACCACATCCAGGCGCTTACCCGTTGTCTCTCGAGATAAGGAGGCCAAAGAAGGTCAAGTTCAACACAGTTACAAACAGTTTGTACTGGTCCAGTTCTGCACAGTTACATTACGGGCTGGATGTTGTGCTCAGCCTGAAGGCAGGTTTTATGGTGCGGTGGGAGGAGTCAGTGATTCGGAAATGGATCGTCCGCCACGGAACTCGATGCTGCAGTGCCGGGTTGTGTTATTCCCGAAGGCGGCGAAGTTCCGTGGCAGCACCTCAGCTGCTCTGCGACAGGACAGATCTTTAATTATGTTAAATACCCTTTTGCATGAATTAGAATTTAATTCACCACATTCCTACCAGCCGTTCACAATCTTCTGCTTGACATGCTCGGCACTCACATGCCTTCACTTTCCCATCCTTGAAAAGCTGTCATCGACGAGGCGAGAGTCCTAGGTTCCTGCAAATGTTGGGTAAGTGATACCGTGCTTTCCTGTTGAATATTTCAACATCGGACACTGAAATAAGGTTACACCGCATATGTGAGGGGAGGGGGTCCTTTGCAAGTGGACGCACTGTTTGTGGCGGGGGAAGTGGGATGCAGAACTGGATAACTGTATTAGTTGTAAAAACAAGAAATGCTGGAAATACTCAGCAGGTCTGGCAGCATCAGTGGAGGGAGAAGCAGAGTTAACGTTTTGCGTCAGTGACCCTTCATCAGAACTGGCAAATATGAGAAATGCCAAAGGTTATAAGCAAGTAAAGCGCGGGTGGGGCAACAGATAAAAAAGGAGAAGGTGTAGCTTGGACAAGGCCACAGAATAGCTGACCAGAAGGTCATGGAGCAAAGCAAACAATATGTTAAATATGTTATGAAAGACAAAGCATTAGTTCAGATCGGGTGTTAACAGACTGAAAATTGAACAGCAGCAAGTACAGACATGAAAAAAAGCAGTGGGTAAGCAAACTGAACAAACTAATATGAAATAAAATAAACGTACAAAAAATGCAAAAAAGAAAGAAAAAAAGAAAAAGAAAAAAAAGAACTAAAAATGAAAGTCAAATGGAGGGCTGTCATGCTCTGAAATTATTGAACTCAATGTTCAGTCCGGCAGGCTGTAGTGTGCCTGAGATAAATGAGATGCTGGTCCTCGAGCTTGCGTTGATGTTCACTGGAACATTGCAGCAATCCCAGGACAGAGATGTGAGCATCAGAGCAGTGGGGAGTGTTGAAATGGCCAGCAACCGGAAGCTCAGGGTCCTGCTTGCGGACTGAGCGGAGATGTTCCGCTAAGCGGTCACCCAGTCTGCGCTTGGTCTCCCCAATGTAGAGGAGACCACACTGTGAGCAGCGAATACAGTATACTACATTGAAAGAAGAACAAGTAAATCGCTGCTTCACCTGAAAGGAGTGTTTGGGGCCTGGGATAGTGAGGAGAGAGGAGGTAAATGGGAGGCCCTCCAAGCCTGCGCCGATCTTGATGCCTGCCTGAACTAAAACCTTCGGCACTTCCGGGGCCCATATCCCTCTATTCCCATCCTATTCATATATTTGTCAAGATGCCTCTTAAACGTCATTATCGTACCTGCTGCTGGCAGCAAGTTCCAGGCACTCACCACCCTCTCTGTAAAGAACTTCAATCGCACATCCCCTCGAAACTTTGCCCCTCGCAGCATAAACCTATGTCCCCTAGTAACTGACTCTTCCACGCTGTGCAAAAGCTTCTGACTATCCACTCTGTCCATGCCGCTCATAACTTTATAAACCTTTATCATGTCACCCCTCCACCTCCGTCGTTCAAGTGAAAACAATCCTAGTTTATCCAACCTCTCTTCATAGCTAATGTCCTCCAGACCAGGCAACATCCTGGTAAACCTCTTCTGTACCCTCTCCAAAGCCTGCACATCCTTCTGGTAGTGTGGCAACCAGAATTGCAAGCAATATTCCAAGTGTGGCCTGACTAAAGTTCTGTACAGCTGCAGCATGACTTGCTAATTTTTATACTCTATGCCCCGACCGATGAAGACAAGCATGCCGTATGCCTTCTTAACTACCTTATCCAAATGCATTCCCACTTTCAGTGACTTGTGGCGCTGTACACCCAGATCTCTCTGCCTGTCAATACTCCTAAGAGTTCTGCCATTTACTGTACACTTCCCATCTGCATTAGATCTTCCAAAATGCATTACCTCTCATTTGTCTAGATTAAACTCCATCTGCCATTTCTCCACCCAAGTCTCCAACCGATCTATATCCTGCTGTATCCTCTGACAATCCTCATCACTATCCGCAACTCCACCAACCTTTGTGTCGTCCGCAAACTTGCTAATCAGACCAGCTACATTTTAATCCAAATCATTTATATATACTACAAACAGCAAAGGTCCCAGCACTGATCCCTGCCGAACATCACTAGTCACATCCCTCCATTCAGAAAAGCACCCATCCATTACTACCGTCTGTATTCTATGACCGAGCCAGTTCTGTTTCCATCTTTCCAGCTCACCTCTGATCCCGTGTGACTTCACCTTTTGTACCAGTCTGCCATGAGAGACCTTGTCAAAGGCTTTACTGAAGTCCATGTAGATAACATCCACTGCCCTTCCTTCATCAATCATCTTCGTCACTTCCTCAAAAAACTCAATCAAGTTAGTGAGACACGACCTCCCCTTCACAAAACCATGCTGCCTCTCGCTAATAATTTTGTTTGTTTCCAAATGGGAGTTAATCCTGTCCCGAAGAATCCTCTCCACTAATTTCCCTACCACTGACGTAATGCTCACCGGCCTATAATTTCCTGCATTATCCTTGCTACCCTTCTTAAACAAAGGAACAACATTGGCTATTCTCCAGTCCTCTGGGACCTCACCTGTAGCCAAAGAGGATGCAAAGATTTCTGTCAAGGCCCCATCAATTTCTTCCCTTGCCTCCCTTAGTATTCTGGGGTAGATCCCATCAGCCCTTGGGGACTTATCTTCCTTAATACTTTGCAAGACACCCAACATCTCCTCCTTTTTGATAATAAGATGATTGAGACTATCTGCTCTCCCTTCCGCAGGCTCATCATCCACCGTGTCCTTCTCTTTGGTGAATACTAATGCAAAGTACTCATTTGGTTCCTCTCCCACTTCCTCTGGCTCCACACATAGATTCCCTTCTCTGTCCTTGAACGGGCCAACCCTTTCCCTAGTCACCCTCTTGCCCTTTATATATGTATAAAAAGCCTTGGGATTATACTTAATCGTGTTTGCCAATGACTTTTCATGACCCATTCTAGCCCTCCTGTCTCCTTGCTTAAGTTCCTTTCTGCTGTCTTTATATTCCTCAAAGGATTCGACTGTTCCAAGCCTTCCAGCCCTTCCGAATGCTTCCTTTTTCTTTATGACTCGTTATCCGTGTTATCCAAGGTTCCCGAAACTTACCAAAGTTATCCTTCTTCCTCACAGGAACATGCTGGTGCAGGATTCTAAACAACTGACGTTTGAAAGCCTCCCACATGTCAGATGTTGATTTACCCTCAAACAGCCGCCCCCAATCTAAATTCTTCAGTTCCTGCCTAATTTTGTTATCATTAGCCTTCCCCCAATTTAGCACCTCCACCCGAGGGCTACTCTTATCCTTCTCCACAAGTACCTTAAAACTTATGGAATTATGGTCACTGTTCCCGAAATGCTCCCCTACTGAAAACTCGAACACCTGGCCGGGCTCATTCACCAATACCAGGTCCAGTACGGCCCCATCCCTAGTTGGACTATCTACATATTGTTTCAAGAAGCCCTCCTGGATGCTCCTTACAACTTCTGCCCCATCCAATCCCCAAGCAGTAAGTGAGTCCCAGTCAATATAGGGGAAGTTAAAGTCACCCACCACGACAACCTTGTTACCTTTACATCTTTCCAAAATCTGTCTGCATATCTGCTCCTCTACCTCCCGCTGGCTGTTGGGAGGCCTGTAGAAAACCCCCAACATCGTGACTTTTCCTGAGCTCCACCCATATTGCCTCACTGCACGACCCTTCCGAGGTGTCCTCCCGCAGTACAGCTGTGATATTCCCCTTAGGCAGTATTGCAACTCCCCCACCCATTTTACATCCCCCTCTATCCTGCCTGAAGCTTCTAAATCCTGGAACATTTAGCTGCCAATCCTGTCCTTCCCTCAACCAACTCTCTGTAATCGCAACATCATCATAGTTCCAAGTACTAATCCAAGCTCTAAGTTCATCTGCCTGACCTGTTATACTTCATCGCATCAAACAGGTGTATCTAGATTTATTCAAGAAAGTGTAAGTTTATAAACCTTAAACGTCTACTTCGGTCAAAACTACTATGAATACGCAACATGACCATGTTAACATGCCGACCCGATAAATGCATATGCGCAGACTGAAAAGTAGAAAGAATAAAGGGGAAAAGTTTGAAGCAGTAGCTGGGGTTTATTTACTGTCCTTTGAGTTCAATGTAGAGTCTTTCATTGCATTTAAACGTTGACATTTCATTGGGGCCCAGTGGGTGCTTTCACACTTGTTTCGATGTAGGAGTCTTCTCTTTTGATGTTTAAGTGTCTTCAGTGGATTCATGAGAAAGAGAGAGAGAGAGTCAGGCAGGAAAGAGGATCTCTTCCTCCAAGTTCAGTTGCAATCTGACCCAAACTGTTCTGTGAGCAGTTCAAAACCCAAAGCTGAGCCAGCGGTTCAGTCATGTGACTAGATGTTTCTTTTTACAACTCCAGCACTTTTGTGGATTCTCCATCTTTGCAGACACCCTGGAATGTTGACTTTCTTACACATTCAATATCTGGTGATCAAAATCCATTTAGGCTAACTGGATCAGGGAGAGGTTCTATGGTCTCCAGGCACTGACTCTCAGGATGCAAATGTCTTCCAGCCACTGCTGATCTCTTTAAACAAGTCATCCCTTCATTCCAGCAACAGTTTAAAACTAATGTTTATATGACAAAATTAATATGCCTCATTTTTGGCAGGTGGGGTCTTCATGACACCATAAACATGTCAATTGCACTACCTTCATCAACACTTTCCATTATTTCATTGATGTACTCAATCAGTTTTGCCAGGCACAATTTGCCTTTTACAAATCTGTGTTGGTTGTTATATATTAACCCATGTTCATTCAAGTAAAAATTAATTTTGTCTCAGATTTTGCTGACTAGAACTTTTCCTACCCTGGTGAGCCTATATTGTTGGGTTTATGCTTTTCTTTTTCGAACATCGATGTTGCTTTTTCAACCCTCTGGTTTTCTGGCACCTCTCCAGCAATTCCATCCTTACTCCCCTCAGCAACCGAGGTTCCATCCCATCCAGGTCGAGTGACGTTTCTGCACTTAACACTCCCAACCTATTGATGAATTTCCATTATATTGAATTGTTTTATCCCTCCCCTTTACCGTAATATGTGCAGGTTTCTCCCGTTTTAGTAAAGGCTAATGCAAATTAATCACGTTATCAGGATTTAATGTAAGCATTTAATTAATTTACATTGTAAGTCAATGTGCACATTATAACAATTTATCGTCAATTCTATAATTATCTGGCAATATTAATGAATTGGTGTTTCTGCCAACAATTGTACCTCTTCACAGTAACTTCTGCCTGATGTTTTGGGAATACTTGTGTGCGACCGTGACCCTGAAAGATATGCTGCCAAGAGAACGACAAAAGAAATAAAGAGTTTCATGAAAGGTCACAGAGCTGAAAATTTCACACTGTTTTCACAGATTCTGCCAACCCTGCTGAGTATTTCCAGCATTTCTAGAGAGACTCACGGTTGGTATGTTGCCTCCCAGGTGCCAGGGTTCGTGATGTCTCGGATCGTGTTTTTGGGATCCTTAAGGGGGAGGGGGAGCAGCCCCAAGTCGTGGTCCACATAGGCACCAACGACATAGGTAGGAAGAGAGATGGGGATTTAAGACAGAAATTTAGGGAGCTAGGGTGGAAGCTTAGAGCGAGAACAAACAGAGTTGTTATCTCTGGGTTGTTGCCCGTGCCACGTGATAGCGAAGCGAGGACCAGGGAGAGAGAGGAGTTGAACACGTGGCTGCAGGGATGGGGCAGGAGGGAGGGTTTTGGTTTCCTGGATAATTGGGGCTCTTTCTGGGGTAGGTGGGACCTCTACAAACAGGATGGTCTTCACCTGAACCAGAGGGGTACCAATATCCTGGGGGGGAGGTTTGCTAGTGCTCTTCGGGGGGGTTTAAACTAATTCAGCAGGGGAATGGGAACCTAAATTGTAGTGCCAGTGTACAGGATGTTGAGAGTAGTGAGGTCAGGGATATGGTTACAAGGACGCAAGAGGGCACTGGCAAGCAAGAACCTGGTTTAAAGTGTGTCTATTTCAACGCCAGGAGCATCCGGAATAAGGTGGGTGAGCTTGCAGCATGGGTTGGTACCTGGGATCTCGATGTAGTGGCCATTTCGGAGACATGGGTAGAGCAGGGGCAGGAATGGATGTTGCAGATTCCGGGATTTAGATATTTCAGTAAGAACAGAGAAGATGGTAAAAGAGGGGGGGGCGTGGTGTGGCATTGTTAATCAAGGAGAGTATTACAGCGACAGAAAGGACGTTTGAGGACTCGGCTACTGAGGTAGTATGGGCTGAGGTTAGAAACAGGAGAGGTGAGGTTACCCTGTTGGGAGTCTTTTATAGACCTCCGAATAGCTCCAGAGATGTAGAGGAAAGGATAGCGAAGATGATTCTCGACAGGGGTGAGAGTAACAGGGTAGTTGTTATGGGGGACTTTAACTTTCCAAATATCGACTGGAAATACTAGAGTTCGAGTACTTTAGATGGGTCAGTTTTTGTCCAGTGTGTGCAGGAGGGTTTTCTGACACAGTATGTAGACAGGCCAACCAGGGGCGATGCCACATTGGATTTGGTACTGGGAAATGAACCCGGCCAGGTGTTAGATTTAGATGTAGGTGAGCACTTTGGTGATAGTGATCACAATTCGGTTAGGTTTACCTTAGCGATGGGCAGGGACAGGTATATACCGCAGGGCAAGAATTATAACTGGGGGAAAGGAAATTATGATGCGATTAGGCAAGATTTAGGATGCGTAGGATGGGGAAGGAAACTGCAGGGGATGGGAACAATCGAAATGTGGAGCTTATTCAAGGAGCAGCTACTGCGTGTCCTTGGTAAGTATGTACCTGTGAGGCAGGGAGGAAGTTGTCGTGCGAGGGAGCCGTGGTTTACTAAAGAAGTTGAAGCGCTTGTCAAGAGGAAGAAGAAGGCTCATGTTAGGATGAGACGTGAAGGCTCAGTTAGGGCGCTTGAGAGTTACAAGCTAGCCAGGAAGGATCTAAAGGGAGAGCTAAGAAGAGCAAGGAGAGGACACGAGAAGTCATTGGTGGATAGGATCAGGGAAAACCCTAAGGCTTTCTATAGGTATATCAGGAATAAAAGAATGACTAGAGTTAGATTAGGGCCAATCAAGGATAGTAGTGGGAAGTTGTGTGTGGAATCAGAGGAGATAGGGGAAGTGTTAAATGAATATTTTGCGTCAGTATTTACAGTAGAGAAAGAAAATGTTGTTGAGAATACTGAGATTCAGGCTACGAGGCTAGATGGGATTGAGGTTCACAAGGAGGAGGTGTTAGCAATTTTGGAAAGTGTGAAAATAGATAAGTCCCCTGGGCCAGATGGGATTTATCCTCGGATTCTCTGGGAAGCTAGGGAGGAGATTGCAGAGCCTTCGTCCTTGATCTTTATGTCGTCATTGTCGACAGGAATAGTGCCGGAAGACTGGAGGATTGCAAATGTTGTCCCCTTGTTCTAGAAAGGGAGTAGAGACAGCCCTGGTAATTATAGACCTGTGAGCCTTACTTCGGTTGTGGGTAAAATGTTGGAAAAGGTTAGAAGAGACAGGATTTATAATCATCTTGAAAAGAATAAGTACATTAGAGATAGTCAGCACGGTTTTGTGACGGGTAGGTCGTGCCTCACAAACCTTATTGAGTTTTTCGAGAAGGTGACCAAACAGGTGGATGAGGGTAAAGCAGTGGATGTGGTGTATATGGATTTCAGTAAGGCGTTTGATACGGTTCCCCACGGTAGGCTATTGCAGAAAATACGCAAGTATGGGGTTGAAGGTGATTTAGAGCTTTGGATCATAAATTGGCTAGCTGAAAGAAGACAGAGGGTGGTGGTTGATGGCAAATGTTCATCCTGGAGTTTAGTTACTAGTGGTGTACTGCAAGGATCTGTTTTGGGGCCACTGCTGTTTGTCATTTTTATAAATGACCTGGAAGAGGGTGTAGAAGGGTGGGTTAGTAAATTTGCAGATGACACTAAGGTCGGTGGAGCTGTGGATAGTGCCGAAGGATGTTGTCGGGTACAGAGAGACATAGATAGGCTGCAGAGCTGGGCTGAGAGATGGCAAATGGAGTTTAATGCGGAAAAGTGTGAGGTGATTCACTTTGGAAGGAGTAACAGGAATGCAGAGTACTGGGCTAATGGGAGGATTCTTGGTACTGTAGATGAACAGAGAGATCTTGGTGTCCAGGTGCATAAATCCCTGAAGGTTGCTAACCAGGTTAATAGGGCTGTTAAGAAGGCATATGGTGTGTTAGCTTTTATTAGTAGGGGGGTCGAGTTTCGGAGCCACGAGGTCATGCTGCAGCTGTACAAAACTCTGGTGAGACCGCACCTGGAGTATTGCGTGCAGTTCTTGTCACCGCATTATAGGAAGGATGTGGAAGCTATGGAAAGGGTGCAGAGGAGATTTACTAGGATGTTGCCTGGTATGGAGGGAAGGTCTTACGAGGAAAGGCTGAGGGACTTGAGGTTGTTTTCGTTGGAGAGAAGGAGGAGGAGAGGTGACTTAATAGAGACATATAAGATAATCAGAGGGTTAGATAGGGTGGATAGTGAGCGTCTTTTTCCTCGGATGGTGATGGCAAACACGAGGGGACAAAGCTTCAAGTTGAGGGGTGATAGATATCGGACTGATGTGAGAGGTAGTTTCTTTACTCAGAGAGTAGTAAGGGTGTGGAACGCCCTGCCTGCAGCAGTAGTAGATTCGCCAACTTTAAGGGCATTTAAGTGGACATTGGATAGACACATGGATGAAAATGGAATAGTGTAGGTCAGATGGTTTCACAGGTCGGCGCAACATCGAGGGCCGAAGGGCCTGTACTGCGCTGTAATGTTCTAAATTCTTATTCACATTACCACCGACATGGTAACAAACAGCTGTACAACTGAAGGTGAATGAATCAGTCTGAGCCGCTGAATAATTTGCTTTCGATAATTCTATGGGAAAGCATGGAGAAAATTGCACAGCCATGGTTATAAATCGAGGAGAAATTATTGAATACTGTAGAGGTACCGGGAGACTAGATAAAGGCACATTCTACACTCTCTTATTAATAAAAAGTCGGTAGCAAAAGCGGCTCAGGAAACTACAGACCATGGAATTAGAGGTACACTGTGGGTAAAGTTATGGAATCACATTAAGTATAAGGTCATGGAACATTTGGAGATAAATATAATCTTATAATATTGTCAATAAGTGCTCATGAACTGGCGGCCTTGTCAATCTAGTTCACTCATTTTCATGAGTGTTTGTGAACGGAGCTTGATAGGGGTAAGGGGGTGGATGTGGTGCACTTGGATTTCGATCAGCCTTTTATACACTTCCTCTGGAAAGAAAAGTACTGAAAAGAAATATAGCAAGAATCAGTGGAAATGTTTTACAAGGGATTGGAAATGGGTTGATCGCTAGCGCCCAGTGTGTGGCGGTAGTGATTGCCATTGGCCTGGGAGAATGTATCCCACAGAGATCTGTTTTCAACCTCATCAGTTTAACATCTTTATAAACAATCAGCAACTCGGAGTCACAAGAACAATGGTTACATTTTCAGACTAAACAAAGCTGATAAAAGTGGTAGATTGCAAAGCTGAAGTGGATAAGCTACAGGAGGATTTAGATACTTTGGAATTGGGTAGACAGGACACAGGTAGAATTCAAGTCGAGAAATGCAAAGTACATCACATGGAGACAAGAAATCCAGGAAGGGAATATTCGTGAAAGGAAAAGAAATCACATGGAAAATGAAAGCGATCTGGGGTTTCTGATTGACAATAAAGTGAAGCTACTGCCACAATGAGTGAATATAATCAGACGTTTGTATGTCTTAAAAGGTCACTATTGAGCTGAGATAGTGAGGAATCCTGCCACTTTGGTGCAACTGCTCTCACATTAATGTGAACCATTCTGGCACCACAGGATATTGCAGCAATTAAACAGACACAGAAAAGAGTAACTGAGAATGAGTAACAGTCGTTTCATGGAAAGACTTCATCTGATTCTTCCAGTGTCTCTGTCTCCGACGCATCTTTTCTGATGATGCAACCTTCCACAACAGCACTTCTGACATGTCTTCCTTTTGCCTCAACTGAAGATTGCCCCCACTGTGATTAACAGGGAAGTCGACTGTGTCCGACCCATTTCCAGCACTGGTGCCCTCACCCCTTCCTTTTCCTCTGCGACAGGGTACCTCTTGTCCTCACTTTCCATCCCACCATCCTCCACTTCTAAAAGATCATCCTCCTCCATTTCCGCCACCTCCAGCGTGATGCCACCACCAAACACATCTTCCCCTCCCTTCCCCTGTCAGCATTCCAAGGGGATTGTTCCCTCTGCGACACCCTGGTCCACTCCTCCATCACCCCCGACACCTTGTCCCTTTCCCATGGCTCTTTCCGATGCAATCACAGGAGGTATAGTACCTGCCCTTTTACCTCCTCTCTCCTCACCATCCAAGGCCCTAGACACTTTTTCCAAGTGAAACAGTGATTTACTTGTACTTCCTTCAATTTAGTATACTGTATTTGCTGCTATCAGTGCAGTCACCTCTACACTGGGGAGACCAAACACAGATTGGGTGACCACATTGCGGAACACCTCCACTCAGTCCAAAAGCATAACCCCTAACTTCCGGTTGCTGGCCATTTCAAGAACCACCTACCTCCACACCCCCACCCACCCCCATCACCCTGCTGTCATGCCCACATTTCTGTCTTTGGCCTGCTGGGGTGTTCCTGGGAACATCAACGCAAACTTGAGGAACAGCACCTGATCTTTCAATTTGGTATTCTACAGTCTTGCAGACTCAACATTGAGTTCAGTAACTTCACAGCATGACTGACTTTTTTATTTTTATTTCTTTTTTTACTATTTTATTTCATTTTTTTTACCATGTGCCTGTTTTTTATGTTTTGCTTTTGGATACAGCTGCTCATTATTCTTCCATGAACACTCTCTCAGGACTAATGCTTTGTCTTTCACCATTACCATTGTTCTGATCCTGTAGCTTTTTCGGAGGGTGGGGGGGAAGAAAGCAGTGTGCCTTTAAGGCTGGAAATGGAGCAATGCTGCTTTAAAGTAGCAAGCTCTAAAAACGGAGTCAAAGAGCGCATTCTCATTGCCTACGATACAGCCACTCAGGACCAAAGATCGCGAGATACAATGTTACAATTTAATTTTGAACTGGCTTATAGTAGAATCAGACTGTTCTAACTCAGAGACACAGACAGACAGCTGATATGCATATCCTGAAGGAAAAGGGAGCTGTCCCTCGGTTTATCTTAACTCTATATATTATCGTTTCAGAATTCTGATGTCAAGTCAGATTCATGTCTTAAAAGAAAAGAACCAAATTTCTTTAACTACTGAACTGTAATTGTTGAAATTCCTTAGCGGAGAAGGAAAGCATCCCTTCAACTGTTGAATTAGACTACGGACTGTTCTACTGTTGAAGAACCTTTTATCCCCCCACCATCAGATGGCTGTGAGGACTTCAAGCAACCTTGGACTGTTCCACATTTGGCAGGAGCCTAAATCAGCAAGGACTCTAATATTTTATGTTTTAAATGTTGTTTCTATCTCAGTAGTGTTTAAGAATTTAGTTTTTCTGATTAAACACCTGGTTTGATGAGCCTCATTTGGGAGTTAATAGATGGTGCAGTCTGAACAAAAGAACAAAGAACAGTACAGCACAGGAACAGGCCATTCGGCCCTCCACCCTGCGCCGATCTTGATGCCTGCCGAAACTAACACCTTCTGCACTTCCGGGGCCCATATCCCTCTATTCTCTACCTATTCATGTACTTGTCAAGATGTCTCTTAAACGTCGCTATCATATCTGCTTCCACCACCTCCCCTGGCAGCAAGTTCCGGGCACTCACCACCCTCTGTGTAAACAACTTGCCTCGCACATCCCCTCTAAATTTTGCCCCTCGCACCTTAAACCTATGTCCCCACGTAACTGACTCTTCCACCCTGGGAAAAAGCTTCTGACTATCCACTCTGTCCATGCCGCTCATAACTTTGTAAACCTCTATCATGTCGCCCCTCCACCTCCGTCGTTCCAGTGAAAACAATCCGAGTTTTTCCAACCTCTCCTCATAGCTAATGCCCTCCAGACCAGGCAACATCCTGGTAAACCTCCTCTGTACCCTCTTCAAAGCCTCCGCGTCCTTCTGGTCGTGTGGCAACCAGAATTGCACGCTTTATTCCAAGTGTGGCCTAAATAAGGTTCTGTACAGCTGCAACATGACTTGCCAATTTTTATGCTCTATGCCCCGACCGATGAAGGCAAGCATGCTGTATGCCTTCTTGACTGCCTTATCCACCTGCTGGGTCATTCTTTAATTTGGAAAGTTTAACATGATATGTTCATTGATCTGTCAAGGGACGAGGTTGACTTAACAGTGCATTTCGCCCACCACAATCAGAAACACATCTTTTGATTGGGGGCTTTGGAGTGATCAGTCGTAACATATTAATCGGGATTCGCGTCTGGGAGTTGAATCATATCTTAATTGGGGGCTCACTCGAGGTTGAATCATTTTTAATTCAGTGGCTGCTGTCTGGGATCAGCATGAGACTACTTTGGAGGAATCACATTTGGAATTATATTGATTACTGATCTCTGGGATAACATCTTTAAATTTTGGTCTTGCGGTTGGCAGCATATTTAATTTCTCTCGAGTCTGGGATCATAGCAATTATAAGGGATCTAAATCTAAGGCCAATTACAAGGGAATTTTTAAAAACGGGTCTCTTGTATAATAAGGTACGGTCTGTACCATTGTTATGGTATTATAGGTTGTAGTAAAAATTTTGTAAAAGCAGAATGATTCCCTGTGTGACTTGATAACTTTAAAAAAGAACAAATTAAAATAATTGGCAGTGAAATTGGGGTTGGAATTGCAATTAGATGCCAATAAAGCCGAGATAATTGACATAATATTCAAACATCTGGAATTAGTAGAAGATGATGATGATATTGCTGATGAAGGGGAATACAAGGAACAAGAAAGGGAATACGAGACAGAAGAAGGTAGTCGGTCTGAGAGCAATGCAATGGAATTGGCTAGGATTCAGCTAGAAATGAAAAAAACGGGAGCTTCAACAGGAAAAAGAATTAACAAAACTTGAACTTGAAAGAGAAAGTGAAAGAGAAGAGAGTGAATTTAAGTTAAAAGAGATGGAACTGAGACAAAAGGGTGGTCTTGAATCCAAGGAAATTTCAGGTCAGGAAGAATCTGAATTCAGATCAGGACCCAGTGACAAGTTCTTTAAATTTATGCCGGCTCTTCCTAAGTTAAAGGAAAGGGACGTAGAGGCATTTTTCATATCTTTTGAAAAGATAGCCAAACAGATGAAATGGCCGAAAGAAAGTTGGACACTGCTTATTTAGGGCAGGCTGGTAGGCAGAGCTCATGAAGCTTATGCCCTGCTTTCTGAAGTGGCTTCTGCAGGTTTTGAAATAGCAAAAAAGGCTATTCTCGCTGCATATTAGTTAGTCCCTGAAGTTAACCGTCAGAAGTTTAGGAATTTACGGAGATTGGCTGAGAAGAGTTTAAAAATTCCTTTCCTTCAGTAGTGAGAGCTAATAAAGATAACCTAAAAGTTTTGAAAGCTAGGCAAGCAGCAGAGATTGCTGATGATTTTGAGCTTGTGAATAAGCCAACCTATTTTGTCTGTCACCCCCATAAACCCGAGAAGGATAGAAAGTGTGAGAGTGAAATGAAGGCAAGTAGTCGGGGACAAGAAGGAACAGCTGGGAATGCCCCAGGATCACCTCCTCAGGCCAGGAAGGAAGGTGCTGTGAGTAGAAGTGAGGTTCACAAGCCAAAGTGTTATTGCAACAAAATGGGTCATTTTCGTTCAGAGTGCTGGAAATTACAAGGTAAACCTCTCGGACTTGTGGGAGTACTAATTTGCTCGAGTTCTTCGAAGCTGTTACAAGTAAAGTGGATCATGGGGATTCTGCATATGTATTATATCTGGACTTCCAGATGGCATTTGATAAGGTGCCGCACAAAAGATTAATACACAAGGTAAGATCATATGGGGTTAGGGGCAATTTATTAGTTTGGAGAGAGGATTGCCTAACCAAAAAAAAACATAGAGTCGGGATATAAATGGGTCTTTTTCTGGTTAGTAAGATGTCACTAGTGGGATGCCACAGTGTTCGGTCCTTGGACCCCAACTATTTACAATATATATTAATGACTTGGATGGAAGGTACCATAGCCAAATTTGCAGATGACACTAAAATAGGTGGGATAGTAAGTTGCAACAAAGAAATAAGAAATGTACAAATGGATATGGATACATCAGGTGATTGGGCCAAAATTTGGCAGATGGAGTTTAACGTGGATAAGTGCGTGGTTATCCACTTTGGTCGGAAGAATAGAAAGGCAAATTATTATCTAAATGGAGAGAAACTTCAGAGTGCTTTGGTGCAGAGGGATCTGGGTGTCCTCGTGCATGAATCTCATAAAGCGAGTATGCAGGTGCAGCAGGTAATAAGGAAGGCAAATGGAATGTTGGCATTTATTGCTAAAGGAATAAAATATAAAAGTAGGGAAGTGTTGCTGAAACTGTACAAGGCATTAGTGAGACCGCAGCTGGAGTATTGTGTTCAGTTTTGGTCCCCGTACTTGAGGAGGGATGGAGTTGCATTGGAGACAGTTCAGAGGAGGTTCATTAGATTGGTTCCAGAGATGAGGGGTTTGTCTTCTGAAGGGAGATTGAGCAGTTTAGGCCTTTACTCTCTGGAGTTTGGAACAATGAGAGGAGACTTAATTGAAGTATATAAGATGATTAAGGGGATTGACAAAGTAGACGTAGAGAGGATGCTTCCTCTGGTGGGGCATGCCACAAGAGATCATAGTTTTCCGATAAGGGGTAGCAGATTTAAAACAGAGATGAGGAGAAATTACTTCTCTCAAAGGGTCGTGAGTCTATGGAATTCACTACCCCAGAGTGCGTTGGATGCTGGGATATTGAGTAAATTTAAGGAGATGGGAGACAGATTTTTAATTTGTAATGGGTTGAAGGTTTATGAAGAACGGGCAGGAAAGTGGAGTTGAAGCCAAGATAAGATCAGCCATGATTGTATTGAATGGCGGAGCAGGCTCGAGGGGCTGAATTGCCTACTCCTACTCCTTCCTATGACCTTATGTACACACAGTTAGTGCAGAGGACAAGAGTCTAACTGAGAGTAAAGCAGACCAGGCTATAGCTTTAACGACAGTTGTGAATGTGAAACCTGACACTAAAACTAAAAGGAGTGTAGACGTTAAGAATAAAATACCTGAGAGTTTTCATGAATTTTTCACAGAATCACAGAATAATACAGTGCACAAGAGGCCCTTCGGCCCATCGAGTCTGCACCGATGCATTAAAGACACCTGACCTGCCTACCAAATTCCATTTGCCATCCCTTGGCCCATAGCCTTGAATGTTATGACGTGCCAAGTGCTCATCCAGGTACTTTTTAAAGGATATGAGGCAACCCGCCTCTACCACCCTCCCAGGCAGTGCATTCCAGACCGTCACCGCCCTCTGGGTAAAATCCCCCTTAATCCTCCTGACCCTCACCGTAAACTTGTGTCCTCTCGTAACTGACCCTTCAACTAAGGGGAACAGCTGCTCCCCATCCACCCTGTCCATGCCCCTCATAATCTTGTACACCTCCATCAGGTCACCCCTCAGTCTTCTCTGCTCCAGTGAAAACAACCCAAGCCTATCCAACCTCTCTTCATAGCTTAAATGTTCCATCCCAGGCAACATCCTTGTGAATCGCCTCTTCACCCGCTCCAGTGCAATCACATCCTTCCTATAATGTGGCGACCAGAATTGCACACAGTACTCCAGCTGTGGCCTTACCAAAGTTCCATACAACTCCAACATGAGCTCCCTGCTTTTGTAATCTATGCCTCGATTGATAAAGGCAAGTGACCCATATGCCTTTTACACCACCCTATTAACCTGCCCTTCTGCTTCATAGATCTATGGACAAACACGCCAAGGTCCCTTTGTTCCTCAGAACTTCCCAGTGTCAGGCCATTCATTGAATACTTCCGTGTTACATTACTCCTTCCAAAGTGTATCGCCTCACACTTTTCAGAGTTAAATTTCATCTGCCACTTTTCTGCCCATTTAACCATCCCGCCTATATCTTCCTGTAACCCAAGATACTCAACCTCAATGTTAACCACTCGGCCAATCTTTGCGTCATCCACAAACTTACTGATCCTACCCCCGACATAGTCATCTATGTCGTTTATATAAATGACAAACAATAGGGGACCCAGCACAGATCCCTGTGGTACGCCACTGGACACTGGCTTCCAGTCACTAAAACAGCCGTCCGTCATCACTCTGTCTCCTACAGCTAAGCCAATTTTGAATCCACCTCATCAGGTTACCTTGTATCCCATGTGCATTTGCTTTCTTGATAAGTCTGCCGTGTGGGACCTTGTCAAAGGCTTTGCTGAAATCCATGTAAACGACATCAACTGCCCTACCCTCATCTACACACCTGGTCACATGCTCAAAAAATGCAATCAAATTTGTTAGGCATGACCTCCCTCTGACAAAGCCATGCTGACTATTCCTAATCAAATTTTGCCTCTCCAAGTGGAGATAGATTCTCTCCTTCAGAATTTTCTCCAATAGTTTCCCTTCCACTGACGTGAGACTCACTGGTCTGTAGATCCCTGGCTTATCTATACAACCTTTATTAAATAGTGGGACCACATTCGCTGTTCTCCAGTCCTCTGGTACCTCCCCCGCGACCAGAGAGGTATTAAAAATTTGGGTTAGAGCCCCTGCAAACTCCACCCTTGCCTCCCACAGCATCCTGGGACACAAATCGTCCGGGCCTGGAGATTTGTCCACTTTGAAGCCGGCCAAAACCTCCAATACCTTGTCACTCCCTATGAAAATTTGCTCAAGAACCTCACAGTCTCTCTCACTGAGTTCCATAACTACGTCCTCATTCTCTTGTGTGAAGACCAATCTATATGTAGGCAAATCTCAGAGAGGTGTAAAAATAATAGGGTAATAACTGTAGGGGATTTCAACTTCCCCAATATCAACTGGGATAGTAAAAAGAAATGGGGTGGCACAGTTTTTAGCACCGCAGTCTCACAGCTCCAGTGATCCGTGTTCGTTTCTGGGTACTGCCTGTGCGGAGTTTGCAAGTTTTCCCTGTGAATGCGTGGGTTTCCGCCGGGTGCTCCAGTTTCATCCCACAGCCAAAGACTTACAAGCTGATAGGTAAATTTGCCATTGTAAATTGCCCCTAGTGTACATTGGTTGTAGGAGAACTGAAGGAAGGTGGGGATGTGGTAGGAAATATGGGATTAATGTAGGATTAGTGGAAATGGGTGGTTGATGGTAAACATCATCTGTCTGTGACTCCCTCTATGACAGATGTGAAGTATTTACTCAACACCCGACAAATGTCCTCTGGCTCCACCCACAGATTTCCCCCTTGGCCCCTATTGGGTCCTACTCTTACCCTGGTTATTCTCTTTCCATTCATGTACTTTTATTTTTTTTTATTTAGAGATGCAGCACTGAAACAGGCCCTTCGGCCCACCGAGTTGGTGCCGACCATCAACCATTTATATTAATTCTACACTAATCCCATATCCCTACCACATCCCCAGCTGTCCCAATATTTCCCTACCTCCTCCCTATACTAGGAGCAATTTATAATGGCCAATTTACCTATCAACCTGCAGGTCTTTGGCTTTGGGAAGAAACCGGAGCACCCAGTGAAAACCCACGCAGACACAGGGAGAAGTTGCAAACTCCACACAGGCAGCACCCAGAATTGAACCCGGGTCACTGGAGCTGTGAGGGTGCAGTGCAAACCACTGCGCTACTGTGCCACCCATTATTACTTATAGAATATCTTGGGATTTCCCCTACTTTTACCAGCCAGAGCTTTCTCATATCCCCTCTTTGCTCTCCTAATTGCTTTCTTAAGCTCCATCCTACACTTTCTGTACTCCACTAATGCTTCTGTTGATTTGCTCTCCTTGTATTTGCTAAAGGCCTCTCTTTTCCTTTTCATCGTACCCTGAATGTTTCTGGCCATCCATGGTTCTCTGGGATTGTTGCTCCTACCTATTACCCTCGATGGAACATGTTGGGCCTGTAACCTCCCCAATTCCTTTTTGAATGCCCCTCACTGCTCTTCTGTAGATTTCCCGACAAGTAACTCATTCCAGTCTACCTTGGTCAGATCTTGCCTTATTTTACGAAAATACGCTCTCCCCCAGTCCAAAACCTTTTTTTGCAACTTGTCTATTACTTTCTCCATAACAAGCTTAAATTGTACCATGTTGTGGTCGCTATCACCAAAATGCACCCCCACCTGTCCGGCTTCATTCCCCAGAATTAGGTCCAGCACTGCACCCTCCCTTGTTGGATCCTTTACATATTGAGCTAAAATGTTCTCCTGCACACATTTTAAGAACTGCACTCCATCTAAGCCCTTAACACAATAGCTATCCCAATTAATGTTGGAAAAGTTGAAATCACCTAATATAATTACCTTATTATTATTTTAATACACCTCTGCGAATTGCGCACATATTTGCTCCTCAATTTCCCGCTGACTATCTGGGGGTCTATAATAAACACCGAGCAATGAGGCTGTCCTTTTTTTGTTCCAAAACTCGACCCATAAAGCTTCATTTGATGCCCAATCCAAGACATCATCTCTCCTTACTGCAGTAACTGACTCCTTAACTAATTTTGCAATGCTCCCTCCTCTTTTATCCCTCCTTTGTCTCGCCTGAAGATGCTATATCCCGGGATATTGACCTGCCAATCCTGCCCCGCCCTCAACCATGTCTCCGTGATGGCGACTATATCACAATTCCACATGTCAATCCTCGCCCTTAACTCATCTGTTTTACCTGGTATACTCCTGGCTTTAAAGTAGAGATTATCCATCCTGATCATACGATCGTACTGTATTCCCTCTGACTTGTTTGCTTTCCTGTGTTTAGCTGTGTCCCTATTCTGCTAGGAGTCTGTGTCCCCTCCCCCTGCCAAATTAGTTTAAACATCTCCCAACAGCAAGAGCAGACCCGCCAGCAAGGATGTTAGTCCCCCTCTGGTTTAGATATAGACCGTCCCACTTGTCCAGGTCCCACCTTCCCCAGGAACGGTTCCAGTGGTGCAGGAATCTAAAACCTTCCCAGCTGCACCAACTCTTAAGCCACACATTCACCTGTGCCATTCTCCTATTTCTATACTCGCTAGCAGGTGGCAGTGAGAGTAATCCAGAGATTATCACCCGAGAGGTCGTGCTTTTTAATCTACTGCCTAACTCCCTGAATTCTTGATGCAGGACCTCATCCCTCTTTCTACCTATGTCATTGGTACCAACATGTACCATGACCTCTGCTTTATCACCCTCCCCCTTCAGGATGCCCTGCAGCCGTTCAGTGACATATCGGACCCTGGCACCAGGGAAGCAACACACCATCCTGGAGTCACGTTGACAGTCACAGTAGCGCCTATCTGTTCCCCGACTATAGATTCCCCTATTACTATTGCACTTCCTCTCTTTGCCCCTTCCTGTGCAGACAGTCTGTTTGTGGTGCCAGAAACTTGGCTCTGTCCACACTCCCTGGATGAACCAGCCTCATCAGCCTCCAAAATGGAATACCGATTTGCAAGCGGGATCCCAGGGGACTCCTGAACTACCTGCCTGTTTCTCTTGGACAGCCTGGTGGTCACCCATTCCCTTCCTTCCTCAAGTCCCTTCAGCAGCGGTGTGACCATCTCTCTAAACGTGCTATCCACGATGCTCTCAGACTCTCAGATGCTCCACAGTGTTTCCAGCCGCCGTTCCAGCTCTGAAACCCGAGCTTCCAGGAGCTGCAGCTGGACACACTTCTGGTGCACATGCTGGTCCCAGGGACTGGAAATGTTCCCGGATTCACACATACAGAAATAGGAGCAAACCACAGCTTTAGGCTCTCCTGCCATGACGAAACCCTTTAAATTTAAAACTTTAGAAGACTTATAACAAACAAAAATCAGCCACATCTTGTGAAAACAATGACTTACAATTCAATCCAGTTTGAAAAATACCCACCAGAACTTACTCACCAGTCAACTGTGCTCTTTGGAAACTCTCTGCTCCCCACACGCTCTTTGAGGACAGGTAGGAAATGAAAGGAGCTCCTCGCTCCCTGCTCACCGAACTCCCTCAGTCATAAAACTCCCACTTTAGCCCTCTAATGCAACCCCAAGTCAGCATTCCAGTGCAAACGAAGTCTGAACTGTAAGATGGCCCACTTTTATACAGTCTGACTCAAGCCCCTGAAAACTGGTTTAAGCCAGTTATCTAATTAACAAGGTGCAGCTGCAAGCAGAGCCTGAGTGAACTCTGTTTAAAGCTGGTCTAAAACTTACCTTCTGCAGTCCAAACAGCAACTGTTAAGTTAATTTGCTAAATAAAAGAAGGACTAGACTTTAGATAAAACTAACCCTTAATTACACTCAGTCAAGAAGCTCCCACTTTAGCACTCTAATGCAGGCCCAAGTCAGCACTCCAGTATCAAAGGGGAGAGGAACTCCGTGTCCTTTGTTAAACATTTTATTTTATTTTTATTTTTTTTATTTTATTTTTTTTATTGATTTGTTTTTACTTTAGAGATACAGCACTGAAACAGGCTTTTCGGCCCACTGAGTCTGTGCCGACCAACAACCACCTATTTGTACTAATCCTACATTAATCCCATATTCTTTACCACATCCCCACCATTCTCCTGCCACTTGCCTACACTAGGGACAATTTACAATGGACAATTTACCTATCAACCTGCAAGTCTTTTGGAGGAGGGAGGAAACTGGAGCACACGGCGGAAACCCACACAGACACAGGGAGAACTTGCAAACTCTGCATAGGCAGTACCTAGAACTGCACCCGGGTTGCTGGAGCTGTGAGGCTGCGGTGCTAACCATTACGCCACTGTGCCGTCCTGTAAGTGAGGCATGAAAATCTATCATTATACTCAGGGTCACAGGAGCAACCCAAACGCTCTTGCTGGGGAAATATGTGACTTTCTACCAGAGAGCACTTTGAATGCTTAGTTAATGGAATTGGCGGGGTGTGTATACCCTTACATTTGTCTTAAGTACGCCTAGAGAGTGACTTAATATCTGGGATAGTAACTGTAGGTTTTGTCCACAGGTTACCAGTAAAGGGAATTGATCTACTTCTCGGAAATAATTTGGCTGGATCAAAAATATCAGTTTCTCCTATAGTTACAGAGGAACCAAGTGAAATCAAGGAAATGGAGCAATTACATTAACATGTTCAGGGAATATTTCCAGCGTGTGTAGTTACCCGAGCAATGGCTTAACAGGATCCGTTGTCAGAGGTAAAAGCGGCACCACAAATAGATTGCCAAGTATCTGAAACCTTATTTGGGGATTTAGATAATCCAAAGACGTTGTTTAACAGATTGTCTATCATTACAGCACAGCAAGCTGATCCAGAGATATATCAAATAGCACAGACGGCTCCGTCAGAAGCTGAGGTGATAGGAGTTCGGGAAGTCTATTATATGGCAAATGGGGATTTGAGGAGGAAATGGAGACCACCTCATAGACCTGCTGACGAAGACTGGACAGATAGTGGTACCACCGAAGTATCGACAACGATTATTAAGGTTAGCACACAACATTCCTTTTGCAGGACATAGGGGAATTCAGAAGACCAAATCACAAGTAAGCAAACATTATTACTGGCCAGGTCTTACAAAGATGTGAGACAATTTTGTAAGACAAGCCATACCTGTCAAATGGTGGGAACACCACAACCTACCATAAAACCAGGGGATGAAGTATTAGTGTTGTTACCATCCCAGGGATAACCATTAAAAGCACGGTTCAGTGGTGCATATAGAGTGATCAGAAGTGTGGGTAAGGTATATTACTTGACTAAAACTCCTGATTTCTGGAAGAAGAACCAGTTGTGTCACATTAATATGCTCAAACAATATGACCGCAGGGAGGAGGACTAGCCAATACAGCCAATCGGGACTGTTGAGAAGGAAAAGGATAGTGAGGATTAGGCAGAAGCAGGCCCAGGAAATTCTTAAATTGAACCTCCATCTGTCAGATCAGCGAATGCAGAACGGCTAGGAAAATTAAACAATCGGCTTTGACACTTAGAGGCAAAACAGCGTGAAGTCCTAACCAGGGTTTTCACAATATTACAAAACGTTTGCAGCGATAAGCCAGAATGCACAACCTCAGCCACACATGATGTGGGTATAGAGGGAGCCATTCCTTTAAAATGTCATTCTTGAAGCTTAGGTCCAGACAGACAGACCCAAGTGGAAGCAGAGTTACAATACATGCTGAAGGGCAGCTTAGTTGAACATCGGCAGGACAGCTAGAATTGACTGATAATCTTGATGACTAAACATGGTGGGTCAGCTCAAACTTACATTGACTCCAGAAAAGGCGTTCAAAGAGTCATAGAGTTACACAGCACAGAAACAGACCCTTCTGCCCATCGTGTCCGTGCCAACCATCAAGCACCTATCTATTCGAATCCCATTTTCCTTGTATGCCATGGCGTTTCAAGTGCTCATCTAAATACTTCTTAAATGTTGTGATGTTGCTGCCTCTACCAACCCTTCAGACAGTGTGTTCCAGATTCCAACCACACCCTGGGTGAAAACATTTTTCCTCAAATCCCCTCTAAAATTCCTGCCCCTTACCTTAAATCTATACCACCTGGTTATTGACACCTCCAAAAGGGAAAAAAGCTTCTTCCTATCTATCCAATCAATTGCCCTCAAAACTTTGTATACCTCAATCAGGTCTCCCCTCAGCCTTCTCTGCTCGAAGGAAAACAACCCTAGTCTATCCAGTCTCTCTTCATAGCAGAAATACTCCAGCCCAGGCAACATCCTGGCGAATCTCCTCTGCACCCACTCCAATGCAATCACATCCTTCCTATAGTGTGGTGCCCAGCACTGCACACAGTAGTCCAGCTGTGGCCGAACTAGCGTTTTATACAGCTCCATCATAACCTCCCTGCTCTTATTTTCTATGTCTCGGCTAATAAAGGCAGATATCCCATATGCCTTCCTAACCACCTTATCTACCTGTGCTGCGGCCTTCAGTGACCTATGGACAAGTACACCAAGGTCCCTCTGACCTTCTGTACATCCTGGGGTCCTACCACCCGTTGTATATTCCCTTGCATTGTTAGATCTCCCAAAATGCATCACCTCACACTTCTCAGGATTAAATTCCATTTGCCATTGCTCCGCCCATCTTACCAGCCCATCTATATGGTCCTGTACTCTAAGGCTTTCCTCCTCAGTATTTACAACACAACCAATTTTCATGTCATCTGCGACATACTGATCATACCTCCTATAATCACGTCTAAATCATTAATGCAGACTGCAAACAACAAAGGTCCCAGCACCGATCCCTGCAGTACACCACTGATCACAGGCTTCCAATCGTAAAAACAACCCTCGACCATCACTCTCTGCCTCCTGCCACTAAGCCAATTTTGGATCCACTTTGCCAAATTGCCCTGGATCCCATGGGCTCTTACCTTCTTAACCAGTCTCCCATGTGGGACCTTATCAAAAGCCTTACTGAAGTCAACTGTAGTCACTGAGGTAAAGAAGGCAGACTCCGACCCAAATTCTTACTTAAAGGATAATATGGACAGAGTAGGCAACACAGCCTTCGGGACCGTTTATCTTTGCTGCAGAGAATGGTAGCTATTCCCCTAACAATGCTATCCCCTATGACTGCAATATTTCTCTTTTCACCACCACCCCAACCCCACTTGAATGGCACTGTGAACCACTGTGGTTAGTTCGCTCATCCTCCCTGCAGTCTGTGCCCTCATCCACATCGGGAGCAAGAACCTCATACCTATTGGATAAGGGCACTCACTGCGGTTCCTCCAAAGCTAAATTCTGGATCCCCATACCTGCCTCACTCGCAGTCACACCCTCCTGTCCCTGACTACGGTCCAAATTTGATGTAATTAATCTAAGGGGTGTGACTGTCTACTGAAACATAGTTTCCAGGTGACTCTCCCCCTCCCTGTTGTGTTGCAGTGTCCGCAGCATGGACTCCAGCTCATCAACTCTGAGCCGAAGCTCCTCGAGCCACTAACACATGCTGCAGATGTGGTCACCGTGGGTCGCACTGGCATCCACGAGCTCTCACATACGACAGCTGCAACACATCAGCTGCCCAGCCATCTCTATTCTATTTAATTAATGAATTTGGATCTCAGTATTTTGAAAAATTCTTTTTATTTAAGTGTACTCTTAACCTGTAATGACGTCTTAAGTCACTTGGCCAAAACAAAGTAAACAGAAAAAGATGCGCGTAAGAAGGAAATACCCACCAATCGCTTACCAGCACTCCTGTGACGTCACATTTCGATTTTTGCTGGTCAAGCTGCTCCACTGAACAGAACAAAACAGAGCGCTCTCGCCTGTTCCCGCACTCACCTGTTCCCGCTCTCACCTGTTCCCGCTCCCACCCGCTCTCACCTGTTCCTGCTCTCACCTGTTCCCGCTCTCATCCACTCTCGCCTGTTCCCGCTCTCACCTGTTCCTGCTCTCACCTGTTCCCACTCTCATCCGCTCTCACCTGTTCCTGCTCTCACCTGTTCCCGCTCTCGTCTGTTCCCGCTCTCACTTGTTCCCGCTCTCACCTGTTCCCACTCTCAACCGCTCTCATCTGTTCCCGCTCTCACCTGTTCCCGCTCTCACCTGTTCCCGCTCTCACCCGCTCTCGCCTGTTCCTGCTCTCACCAGTTCCTGCTCTCACCTGTTCCTGCTCTCACCCGCTCTCACCTGTTCCTGCTCTCACCTGTTCCTGCTCTCACCTGTTCCTGCACTCACTCGCTCTCGCCTGTTCCTGCTCTCACCTGTTCCTGCTCTCACCTGTTCCCGCTCTCACCCGCTCTCACCTGTTCCTGCTCTCACCTGTTCCTGCTCTCACCTGTTCCTGCACTCACTCGCTCTCGCCTGTTCCCGCTCACGCCGCTGCTTCTGGTCTTGGGTCTCGGGCCTTTTATATCCCGGCTCCTCTCACTGCCACTCTCGCATTCACTTCAGATTATCGCTGATAATTTTATTTGAATTTTCATATCAAAGTCGGGTCCCATTGTCCAGCATCGGGTGGAGAGGACGGGTGCACCACACAGCATTGACATTGCTGAGAATTTGGGGCCTGGAACAAGTTGGCCGCTGCTGGTACAATCATCCTGCCCCCCGTCACAACACCACCGGTGGGCACCCCCCACCCCCACCACTGCCACGGATCCCGAAGACAGGACCTCAACAAAATACAGCCCAATATTTCACTGAGAGAGTGATCTATGAAGCAGACTCCCGATTGTTAATATTGATTCTTACAATGACAACTAGACAGATTTCATTCACAGAAAACTATTTTACAATACAGTATGTGAGTAATTTGAGACATAACATGTGGAAAGTGTATAATATTTGAGAGGAACAGGGAAATTTGGAATTATGTGTCCTAAAATTCTCCGGCACTGGGTTTTTCCACACTCCATATCTGGGTCTGTTTAGATTAATTTATAGAAATTGATTCCTGTGATTAGTCAACAACTCCATTATTATTGATGATGCGACTGTCAGGAGGACACAAAGCAAATTAGACTGGAGTGCACAGTCCATAGTGGAGATAATATTCTCATTTAATTTGCTATGATTTTGGTGCTTATTGTTTCTACCCCTTTAGAAAGGGGCACTTTTGTTAGATTAATTTTATTTTTTTGATGACATGCGGGTGGTATTTCTCATCCGATTTGAGCAATGAGGAGAGTAAAAGGTGAATGAGATGGTCTTTTGTCTTTTTGCTCCAACAAGTTGCTGTGAGGCGTTGCCTAGTGATGGGAGAACCAATTAAATATGTAATAATCGAGGTGGGAGGAGTTCACTGTTTGTTCTCGTCCCACTTTCCCACAGGTCACAACGTATTATTTTAAATTTTCCCACTTATCGATACAGTCAATCATACCCTCTATTTTCAAAGAATAGAACACACTAACCGGGTTTCTATAATGAACAAGATAATTACCAGTTTATTATAAAACAAGTCTTAACGAGTAATGAAGTAAAGCATAAACACACAGATCAAAATATTTAAAGTTCCTTTATTTACCTTAGTCCCTTCACACTCACAGATGTGCATATACATTAGTCAACAGAAAAAAAGGGATTTTTATAAATTCAGAGCTCTGTCACAGATTACTTGCTCATTTTCAAAGAAAACAACAGATGAGATATGTTGTTCCAAAACTGGCATACAGTCTAACGTCTGAGTACACATAGACAGGCCACTAGGATCTTCCAGAACAATTCTTCTCAGGCTGTGTTGAAAAGTAAACTCGCAGATATTCTTCAAAAGACAGGATGTGAGATGAATTGATACCGTGAACTTCTCAGGGTCCTTCAGAGAAATTGGAAAAAGAAGCTGGGTTGTGGTCTTCACTCCTTTTTACTCTTCTTCACCAGACTTGACTTTATCTGCTGCTTACTCCAGAGGGTAAAGCACACACTCTGACCCACAACCAAAAACCTTGCCGGGTTTCGACCATTTCAGAATTTATCCTGCCCTCAAGATCCAAATCATTCCAAGGAAAGATATTGTGGTCCCTTCATTAAATAGTTCAATGTCATTCCCAATAACAGTTCAGAGGCCAGATGCTCTTGCCAGAATTTACATTGACGCGAGTCTGGCCGACCAACTGAAAAGTCGGGAGCGAGCCCACCTCAACTGGGCCTGGTAGCCATGTTCGGATTTTACATGGCCCAGGTCCTTAATTGGACTTGGGTGGAACTTCCACCTTCTTGAGTCAGGAATACCCACCTCCAAGAGCTACCAGCCAATCAGGAGGCTGACAGCTCTCAGTCCAGGCAGCGTCACCGGGAGTGGTGTCCACTTGGTTTTCGACCCCAGCTGATATGAGGTTTTGGGGCCTTGTCAGGAACAATCGGATCGGCCCCGGTGAGGCAAAGGGGGTCCTTTGGGGAGGCCGGGAACTTTATTTCAGTGGGGGCGGTTGGGGCTTCAGGGGCACGCTCCATGGGCAGGGGTGCCCGATTAGGAGGCCCATACCACAACTCCCCAGGGAAGTCTCCAGGTTTTACCGAGCAGCCTTGTGTGGGGATTAAGGCACATACCCAGCACTGGTAAAATTACAGCAGGGGCAGAAGGACTTCAGGAACAGCAGCCTCCTGCCTCTCACTCAACATTATTCCCCACAATCACCGTCACCAGCTCACTCCAGTGGGAGCATAAAATTCCGGCATGTATATGAAGATTTGCCAGTGCCCTGGGGGCTGGTGGGACTGTACCAGACCTGAGTCAACACAAGCAAGAGAACTGGAAACCAAGAACAGGTCACAACACTGAAGTGTCCACTGATGCAGTGTTCTGACACAGTTTGTGTTAAAAATCACACAATTAGTAAGGATCTCAAAGTGAGGGACTGTATGAAGATGATGAAGCAGCTGAAGATAGTTGGGCCTACGACACTACCCTGAGGAACTCCTGCAGTGATGTCCTGGGGCTCAGATGATTGACCTCCAACAACCACAACTAGGTCTCTAACCAGCAGAGAGTTTTCTCCCTGATTCCCATTGACTCCAGTTTTACTAGGGCTCCTCTCTCATTATGCTGATCGTACCTAATATTTCACACTCCTCCTCTTTTGCTCCAATGTCTGCGCATCCCTCTCCTTTGTGAAGACAGGGACAAAAAACTCATTAAGAACCCTGCCCACATCTTCTGCATCCACGCATAAGTTCCCTTGTATATCTCTGATGGGCCCTACCCTTTCCTTAGTTATCCTCTTGCTCTGAATGTATTGATCAAACATTTTCGAGTTTTCCTGGATTTTACCTGACAATAGTTTTTCATGCCCTCTCTTTGCCTTTCTAATTTCTTTTTTTACTTTACCCCTGCACTTTCTACACTCTTCTAGGATTTCTAAAGTATTGACAAAGGAGGACACAATTTACCTCCCAGAAATGTTGGGGAACATAGGGTCTAGTGAGAAGGAGGAACTGGATGAAATCAGTATTAATAGGGAAATGATGCTTGGGAAATTGATGGGATTGAAGTCCGATAAATCCCCAGGGACTGATAATCTACATCCCAGAGTACTTAAGGAAATGGCCCTAGTGGTAATTTTTCAAAATTCTAAAGTTTCTGGAACAGTTCCAATGGATTGGAGGGTAGCTAATGTAACCCCATTATTTAAAAAAGGAGGCAGAGAGAAAACAGTTAAGTCTGACATCAGTAGTGAGGAAAATGCGAGAGTCCATTACAAAACATGTAATAGCTGAGCACTTGGAAATCAATGTCAGGATCGGACAAAGTGCGGCCACTGCTGTTTGTCATTTTTATAAATGACCTGGATGAAGGTGTAGAAGGGTGGGTTAGTAAATTTGCAGATGACACTAAGGTCGGTGGAGTTGTGGATAGTGCCGAAGGATGTTGTAGGGTACAGAGGGACATAGACAGGCTGCAGAGCTGGGCTGAGAGATGGCAAATGGAGTTTAATGCGGAAAAGTGTGAGTTGATTCAATTTGAAGGTGTAACAGGAATGCAGAGTACTGGGCTAATGGGAATATTCTTGGTAGTGTAGATGAACAGAGAGATCTTGGTGTCCAGGTACATAAATCCCTGAAAGTTGCTACCCAGGTTAATAGGGCTGTTAAGAAGGCATATGGTGTGTCAGCTTTTATTAGTAGGGGGATCGAGTTTCGGAGCCACGAGGTCATGCTGCAGCTGCACAAAACTCTGGTGAGACCGCACCTGGAGTATTACATGCAGTTCAGGTCACCGCATTATAGGAAGGATGTGGAAGCTTTGGAAAGGGTGCAGAGGAGATTCACTAGGATGTTGCCTGGTATGGAGGGAAGGTATTACAAGGAAAGGCTGAGGGACTTGAGGTTGTTTTCGTTGGCGAGAAGGAGGAGGAGAGGTGACTTAATAGAGACATATAAGATAATCAGAGGGTTAGATAGGGTGGATAGTGAGAGTCTTTTTCCTCGGATGGTGATGGCAAACACGAGGGGACATAGCTTTAAGTTGCGGGGTGAAAGATATAGGACAGATGTTAGAGGTAGTTTCTTTACTCAGAGTAGTAGGGGCGTGGAACGCCCTGCCTGCAACAGTAGTCGACTCGCCAACTTTAAAGGCATTTAAGTGGTCATTGGATAGACATATGGATGAAAATGGAATAGTGTAGGTCAGATGGTTTCACAGGTCGGCGCAACATCGAGGGCCGAAGGGCCTGTACTGCACTGTAATGTTCTAATTCTAATTCTAATCTAGGAGAGGAGGCCAATTGGAAAAGAACAAGGACAGCAAAAGAGGAAATACAATATAAATTTGTGTTTTGCTATTTTCGTCGTTTAAATAATTTAACAATTAGTCTCATTGGATATTTCACCCCATTTAACTCCTCCCTGAATTTACTCTGTGTTCCTGCATAAATAAACGGTTTGATGCAAGAACTCAACAACTGAAGCATTATTCCACTCTCCTCCAGAATAAAATTTGATACCTTGAAATTTGAACCGGAAAAGTATATAACACCCGCTATTCGGATATCGAGAACCCTTATGAGAAATAACAAATATAACAGGATGAAACTGCCTGAGATGGTGAAAAGTAAAACAATGGATTTTCTCCGCTCCTCCATCTCTGGGTCACTCTGATTCTCTCCATTGCTGTGAGCCCGGAGTCTCCGGGCCGATAAAATGCGTCTGACAGTGAGAGCATTGAGCAGTAAAACCAGAATGAATGGGAGACTAGGGGTTAAAATGGTGAGACTCAAGTCATATGCAGCCCATGCAGATGATGTATAATATATTAATGTTATGCTGCAGAACCAGGGTATGTTGTTAATTATGTAATTAGGTTCATATGTGAAATACAAGAAGACTGTTTTCAAACAGCTCCGTGTTTAGACCGTTGCTACAACCCATGCTGCAGTTTTCTCAGTGCAATATTTTATTTTCAGCTTCTGGCAACAAATGGCCATAAATCGATCGAAGGTGAAAGCGACTGTTAACCAGACAGAACAGCTGATGGTTGTATAGTTTAGGACTGAACGGAGACTGCATATGGGTGTGATGCACAGGAAACTGAGTGGGAAATAAATACCAGCAATCCGATTTAATATCACTGCAGTGATAATGACCAGGAGATCCGTCACTGCCATGGACACCAGGTAGTAAGTGATACATCTGGAGAGAGCACATCTTCCTCGGGACAGGATCACAATCACTGCCAGGTTAGCTGTAACAGAGAAGGAGAGAAAGGCTGATAAAAGCAGGAGATTGTATTTGTGTGAGCGAGTGAGAAGAGGAAAGTTACTGGTCCAACTCCCAGCAAAGTCAGCTGTTTTACAGGATTCTGTGTGAAATTTGCAGGGGTGGCACAGTGGTTAGCACTGCAGCCTCACAGCTCCAGCGACCCGAGTTGAATTCTGGGCACTGCCTGTGTGGAGTTTGCAAGTTCTCCCTGTGTCTGCGTGGGTTTCCTCCGGGTCCTCCAGTTTCCTCCCACATGCCGAAGACTTGCAGGTTGATCGGTTGATAGGTTAATTGGCCATTATAAATTTCCCCTGGTATAGGTCGGTGTTAGGGAAATCGAGGGACAGGTGGGGATGTGGGAGGAATATGGGATTAGTGTAGGATTAGTATCAAATGGGTGGTTGATGTTCAGCACAGACTCGGTGGGCCGAAGGGCCTGTTTCAGTGCTGTATCTCTAAACTAAACTAGACATGCGATCCTGAGTTGGACACGACTGCTTCAACTAAAGGCACTTGCTTCTGTGCTGAAAGCAAACCTGTGTATTAAAAATATGGGCCCTGAATTTTACAGGCACCCCGACATTGTGGGTCATGAAAGGGGGTTGCTGGAAAATGTCTCCAGCAGAGGCCCAGCAGGGGCCTCAATGCCGGGAAGGTCCAGCCCGATATTGCCGGTGGTGGCAAGGTCTCGTTGTGGACCCCTCCCCCGCACGGCAACGGCAGCCACATTTAAATATTCAAATTTATTTAAATAAGCAAATTCATGACTTCCCAGCTCCCGCCATCTGTCCCAGAGTGATATTGGTGTTGGTGGCCGACACTTGCTTGCTTTCAGATCCCCATCCAGGGATTGAGATGGAACACTGGTGGGGAGGGGGGAGAAGGTATGTTTTTCAGTGAGGGAGGGGGTGGGGTCAAACACATCTAATTGGTAAAGGAGATGGTGTGAAAGGGTAAAGTGCATAGTGTACGAGCATTGTGGGGGTAAGGTCAGGTGGACAAGGTAAGTATTTCTGGGTATGGGAGAGGGCAAAGAATGAATGATATGTTTGTTGGGGAGTTAAAAAACTGGACGTCTAGGGTTGTAATCTCGGGATTCCTCCCTGTGCCACGTGCCAGTGAGGCTCGAAATAGAAAGATATTGCAGCTAAACACGTGGCTGAACAACTGGTGTAGAAGGGAGGGTTTCAGATATCTGGACCATTGTGATCTCTTCAGGGACAGATGGAACCTGTACAAGAAGGACGGGTTGCATCTAAACTGGAGGGGCACAAATATCCTGGGTGCGATGTTTGCTGGTGTCACTCGGGAGGGTTTAAGCTAGTGTGGCGGGGGAGGGGGGAACCCGAGCAGCAGGACAGCAAGTGAAATAAATGAAGGGGAACTAGTAAATAAGACCAGTAAGACTAAGGGGAAGAGCAGGCAGGGAGTTGTTGCAGAGAACAGCGGGACTAGTGGTCTGAAGTGCATTTGTTTCAATGCAAGAAGTCTAACAGGTTAGGCAGATGAACTTAGAGCTTGGATTAGTACTTGGAACTTGAGCAAGTTTGCCGATGACACGAAGGTTGCTGGAGTTGTGGATAGTGTGGAAGGCTGTTGTCGGTTGCAACGGGACATTGACAGGATGCAGAGCTGGGCTGAGAAGTGGCAAATGGAGTTCAACCTGGAAAAGTGTGAAGTGATTCATTTTGGAAGGTCGAATTTGAATGCGGAATACAGGCTTAAAGACAGGATTCTTGGTAGTGTGGAGGAACAGAGGGATCTTGGGTTCCATGTCCATAGATTGCTCAAAGTTGCCACCCAAGTTGATAGGGTTGTTAAGAAGGCGTATGGTGTGTTGGCTTTCCTTAACAGGGGGATTGAGTTTAAGAGCCGTGAGATTGTGCTGCAGCTCTATAAGGCACTGGTTGGACCACACTTGCAATATTGTGTTCAGTTCTGGTCGTCTCATTATAGGAAGGATGTGGAAGCTTTAGAGAGGGTGCAGAGGAGATTTACCAGGACGCTGCCTGGACTGGAGGGCATGTCCTAAAAGAAAGATTGAGGGAGCTAGGGTATTTCTCATTGGAGCGAAGAAGGATGAGAGGTGACTTCATAGAGGGTTACAAGATGATGAGAGGCACAGATAGAGTGGATAGCCAGAGACTTTTCCCCAGGGTGGAAAGGGCTATCACCAGGGTGCATAATATTAAGGCGATTGGGGGAAGGTTTAGGGGAGATGTCGCAGGTAGGTTCTTTACACAGAGAGTGGTGGGTGCGTGGAATGCGCTGCCGTCGGTGGTAATTGAAGCAGATAAATTAGGGGCATTTAAGCGACTCTTGGATAGGTACATGGATGTTCGCAGAATGAAGGGTAGGTAGTTAGTTTGATCTCAGAGTAGGTTAGAGGTTCGGCACAACATTGTGGGGGAAGGGCCTGTACGGTGCTGTACTGTCAAGAACTATGATGTTATTGTTATTACAGAGACTTGGTTGAGGGAAGGGCAGGATTGGCAGCTAAATGTTCCAGGATTTAGAAGCTTCAGGCGGGTTAGAGGGGGATGTAAAAGGGGTGGGGCAGTTGCATTACTGGTTAAGGAGAATATCACTGCTGTACTGCGGGAGGACACCTCGGAGGGTCATGCAGCGAGGCAATATGGGTGGAGCTCAGAAATAGGACGGGTGCAGTCACGATGTTGGGTGTTTATTACAGGCCTCCCAACAGCCAGCAGAAGGTAGAGGAGCTGATATGTAGACAGATTTTGGAAAGATGTAAAAGGAAACAGGGTTGTAGTGGTGGGTGATTTTAACTTCCCCTATATTGACTGGGACTCACTTAGTGCTGGGGGCTTAGATGGGGCAGAATTTGTAAGGAGCATCCAGGAGGGCTTCTTGAAAGAATACTTAGATAGTCCAACTAGGGATGAGGCCGTACCAGACCTGATATTGGGGAATGAGCCCGGCCAGGTGGTCGAAGTTTCATTACGGGAGCATTTTGGGAACAGTGACCATAATTCCATAAGTTTTAAGGTACTTGTGGATAAGGATAAGAGTAGTCCTCGGGTGAAGGTGCTAAATTGGGGGAAGGCTATTTATAACAATATTAGGCAGGAACTGAAGAATTTAGATTGGGGAAGGCTGTTTGAGGGGAAATCAACATGTGGGAGTCTTTCAAACGTCAGTTGATTAGAATCCAGGACCAGCATGTTCCTGTGAGGAAGAAGGATAAGTTTGGCAAGTTTCGGGATCCTTGGATAACGTAGGGTATTGTGAGCCTCGTCAAAAAGTAAAAGGAAGCATTCGTAATGGCTAGAAGGCTAGGAACAGGCGGATCCCTTGAGGAATATAAATACAGTAGGAAGGAACTTAAGCAAGGAGTCAGGAGGGCTAATAGGGGTTATGAGAAGTCATTGGCAAACAGGATTAAGGAAAATTCCAAGGCTTTTTATACGTATATAACGAACAAGTGGACAACCAGGGAAAGGGTTGGCCCACTCAAGGACAGAGAAGGGAATCTATGTGTGGAGCCAGAGGAAATGGGCGAGATACTAAATGAGTACTTTGCATCAGTATTCACCAAGGAAAAGGACTTGGTGGATGATGAGCCGAGGGAAGGCAGTGTAGATAGTCTCAGTCATCTCATTATCAAAAAGGAGGAGGTGTTGGGTGTCTTGCAAATCATTGAGGTAGATAAGTCCCCAGGGCCTGATGGGATCTACCCCAAAATACTGAAGGAGGCAAGGGAAGTAATTGCTGGGGCCTTGACCGAAATCTTTGCATCCTCATTGGCTCCAGGTGAGGTCCCAGAGGACTGGAGAATAGCCAATGTTGTTCATTTGTTTAAGAAGGGTAGCAAGGATAATCCAGAAAATTATAGGACGGTGATCCTTACGTCACTGGTAGGGAAATTATTGGAGAGGATTCTTCGGGACAGGATTCGCTCCCATTTGGAAACAAAGGGGCTTATTAGCGCGAGGCAGCATGGTTTTGTGAACGGGAGGTCGTGTCTCACTAATTTGACTCAGTTTTTTGAGGAAGTGACCAAGATGATTGATGAAGGAAGGGCAGTGGATGTTATCTATATGAACTTCAGTAAAGCCTTTGACAAGGTCCCTCATGGCAGACTGATACAAAAGGCGAAGTCACATGGGATCAGAGGGGAGCTGGCAAGATGGATACAGAACTGGCTCGGTCATAGAAGACAGATGGTAGCAGTGGAAGGGTGCTTTTCTGAATGGAGGGATGTGACCAGTGATGTTCCGCAGGGATCTGTGCTAGGACCTTTGCTGAATGTTTTATATATAAATGATTTGGAGGAAAATTTAGCTGGTCTGATTAGTAAGTTTGCTGACGACACAAAGTTTGGTGGAGTTGCGGACAGTGATGAGGATTGTCAGAGGATACAGCAGGATATAGATCGGTTGGAGACTTGGGCGGAGAAATGGCAGATGGAGTTTAATTCGGACAAATGTGAGGTAATGCATTTTGGAAGGTCTAATGCAGGTGGGAGGTATACAGTAAATGGCAGAACCCTTAGGAGTATTGACAGGCAGAGAGATCTGGGCGTACAGGTCCACAGGTCACTGAAAGTGGCAACGCAGTTGGATAAGGTAGTCAAGAAGGCATACGGCATGCTTGCCTTCATCGGTCGGGGCATAGAGTATAAAAATAGGCAAGTCATGCTGCAGCTGTACAGAACTTTAGTTCGGCCACACTTAGAATATTGCGGGCAATTCTGGTTGCCACACTACCAGAAGGACGTGGAGGCTTTGGAGAGGGTACAGAAGAGGTTTACCAGGATGTTGCCTGGTCTGGAGGGCATTAGCTATGAGGAGGGATTGGATAAACTCGGATTGTGTTCACTGGAACGACGGAGGTGGAGCGGTGAACTACCGGACCTGGCAGATGATGAGGTCTCATTCGGGGAAAAGCTCCTTCTAGAATGCAGCATTTCTTCAGTACTGCACTGTGCGGCTGGGAAATGTAATCAGCTTGGTAACATAGCAGATATTAAACTTAAAACCTTTTGACTCATGTGAGAGATGACACCAGTTGTACGGCCTCACCCAATAAAGCAGAAAAGAGTGATAAAGGGAAAATTCCAGAACATTGTCAGATGCGAGGTGCAGAAGGAACACTCGGACTCCACAAAGTCTCTGTAGAACCGTCAGCAGCAGCTAATGTGAAAGAGGAGAGCCAGGCTGAACTACTGAGAGTTAGAGACTGAGAGTAGAAACATTGCCCTCTGTAAGTTTAGGATAAGTGCAGACAACTCTGAGTGGGGAGGATGAACTGTCACAGGCCGTGTTCCATATTGGTACTGACAACATTGGCTGAAAGAGGGTTGTCATCCTTTAGTCCGATTTTAGGGAGCCAAGAAAGGCACGAGCAAACAGGACCTCAAATGAAGGATCTCCAGATTACTCCAGGTGCCATGTGCTGGTGAGTACGGAATAGGATAAAGCAGATGAATGTGTGGCTGGAGATGGTGAATGAGGGAGATCTTTAGATTCCTGGGACATTGAGAGCAGTTCTTGGGGTAGGTGGGACCTATAGAGGCCGAGCCGGAAACAATACCCTTGAGGTGCAGTTTGCTAATGCTGTTGGGAGCCTTAAAAGATCTTGGTAGTGGGTTGGGAACCAAGATGGAGAATGAGGAATGATAAACAAGGTGCACAAAGGATTAGGAGAAGCAGATGGCACTAGAGTAAGAAACAGTGAGGTATTAGATGGGGTTAGAGTAAGAGGAATGCAATAAGGTCTTAATTAGGTTTATTGTTCATGTATGTAAACACACGGAGCATGGTAAATTAGATTGGACAGTTGCCGATGCAAATAGCCACCTGGGAATATGATGTCATGATGATAACAGAGTTCTGGCTCAAAAAAGGGGAGGACTGGCAACCAAATATTCCTGAATGCAAAATATTTAGGAAAGATAAGAATGGAAAGAAAGGAGGATGAGTAGCCATAATTATTAAGGAGAATATTGCACAGCTGGAGAGAGAGCATGTCCTGGAGGATTTAAGTACTGAATCTATTTGGTTTGCGTTCACAAACAATAGAGAGACCATTATAACCACTCTTTGTATTCTATAGGCCACCAACTAGTGGGAAAGATATAGAGGAGCAAATGTGAATGGAAATTACAAAAACTATAAAGTAGTGATAATGGGAGACTTCATAAAGAATGGGATAACAATTGTGTAAAGGGCATAGGGGGGAAGAGATTGTGCAGTATTCAGGAGAATTTTCTTGATCGGCATAATTCCAGGCCAATGAGGAAGGTGGATTTGCCGGATCTGGTTCTGGGGAATGAGGTGGGTTAAGTGGATCAGGTGTCAACTGCTGAACAGGTCGTGAACAATGATCAGAGTGTCATCAGCTTTTGGTTAGCTGTGGAAGAGGCAGGGAACAATCTAAATTAAAATACCAAATTTGAGGACGGTCAATTTCAGTGGGGCGAGAACGAATCTATTCCAGGTAAATTGGACTCAAAGATTGGCAGGCAAAATGTCACAAAACAATGGACTGCCTTTAAAGAGGAAATGGTTCATGGACAGTCGAGGTACATCCCCACAAGGGGGAATGATAGTGAACGAAAGCCTGAGCTCCCTGGACGACAAGAAAGATAGGGAGTAAGATGAAGTAGAAAAAGGAGCACATGATAAATGTTAGGCTGATAATATGTGAAAGCCAGGATGAAGATAGAAATTTCAGAGGGAAAGTGGAAAAAGGTGTGAAACTTATAACTGTTGATATTCAAAGAGACTTGGTTGTGCTTGTACCAGGAACGGAGAAAGGTCACATGCAGATACAGCAAGCAGTTAGGAAATCAAATGGCGTGTTGGCCTTTATTGCAAGGGGATTGGAGTACAGGAACAAGGAAGTATTGCTACAATTGCACAGGGTTTTGATGAAACCACATCTGGAACACTGTGGGCAGTTTTGCTCTCGACATTTAAGAAACGACAGAGTAGCATTGCAGCCAGCGTTCACGGGATTGGTCCCTGGGATGAGGGGTTTGTCCTATGATGATCAAATTGGGCCTGTATTAACTGGAGGTTCGAAGAATGAGAGGTGATCTCATTGAAACATGTATGTTTCCAAAGGGGTTGGATAGGATCGACACTGAGGGATAATTTCCTTTGGCCGCAGAATTTAAAACACAGCGGCACAGTCTCAGGATAAGGGGCCGATCATTTAGGACTGAGATGAGATGAAAATACTTCGCTTAAAGGATTGTGACATTTTGGAATTCTCTGCCCCAGAGGTTTGTGGATATTCCATCATTGAATACATTTAATCCTCAGATAGACAGATGTTTGGTCTCTCAAGGAATCAAGGGCTATGATGAGTGGGCGGGAAATTGGAGTTAAATCCGACGATCAACCATGATCATTTTGAATATTGGAGCAGGCTCGATGGGCCATATGGTCTCCTCCTGCTCCTATTTCTGTGTTCTTGTGAAATCAGAGAAGCAAAGAGAGAGTATGAGAAGAGACTGGCAACCAACATAACAGGGAATCAAAAAATCTTCCATAGCATTTAAATAGTAAAAGGCTGCTCAGAGGATGGTTCGGGCCGATTAGGAAGCAAAAAGAGGATCGATGTGTGGAGACGGAGGGTATGGCTGAGATATTAAATGAAGACCTTGCACCAGTATTTACCAAGGAGGAAAATGCTGCCCAAGTCATATTGAAACAGGAGGTAACTGAGATACTGAATGGACTAAAAATTGATAAGTAAGCGGTATTAGAAAGGCTGGCTGTCCTTAAATTTGATAATTCACCAGGACCAGATGCATTCGAGGATGCTGAAGGAAGTAAGAGTGGAAATTGTGAAGCTACTGCTGGGCATAAACTTCCAATCCTCCTTGTATATAGGGCTGGTGCCAGAGAAATGGAGAATTGCAAATGTTACAATCTTATTCAAGAAAGGGTTTCAGAATAAAACCAGCAACTACAGGCCAGTCAGTTTAACCTCAGTTGTGACAAAAATTTAGAGATGATAATCTGGGACAAAATTAACAGGCACTTGGACAAGTGTGTTTAATTATCGGAAACCAGAACCAGAAGTGAAGAAATGGTGCAGGAGGGAGAGTTTTAGTTTCCTGGATCACTGGGTCTTTTTCTGACGAACATCTGTACAAGTTCGACAGGTTGCACTTGAACTGGAACGGGACCAGCATTCTTGCTGGGAGATTTGCCACTGCTGGCGTGGGGGCTTTAAACCAATTTGGCAGGGGTTGGGATACAGAGTGGCGGTACAGTAGGGGGTGATGCACAGCCAAATATAGAAGAGAAATTAAGTCAATCTGGAAGTGGGAGCAAATGTAGACCTGTAAGGCACAAACAAATATTGGAAGGCTGCATTTCATCTATTTTAACGCAAAGAGTGTCCAAGTAAGGCAGATGAATTGAGGGCATTGATTAACACATGGGAATATGATATTATTGCTCTCACAGAGACATGTTTGAGGGAAGGGAAGGACTGGCAGCTCAATATTCCAGGGTATAGAATCTTATGGCATGACAAGGGAGGGGATAAAAGGTGGCATTGCAGTAAGGATCAAGGAGTCAATTACGGCAGTCAGGAGGGATGATATCTTGGAAGGTTTGTCAAATGAGGCATATGGGCAGAATTTAAATCCAAAGAGGGGGAAATCATTTGGCTGGGTGTGTACTACAGGCCTCCAAATAGTCAGGGAGAGATAGAGGAACAGATATGTAGGCAAATCTCAGAGTGGTGTAAAAATAATGGGGTAATAATTTTCGGGGATTTCAACTTCCCCAATATTAACTAGAATAGTCTTAGTGCAAAAGGCTTAAAGGGGGCGGAATTCTTAAAGTGTATACAGGAAAGATTTTTGAGTCAGCACGTAGAAAGTCCGACAAGAGAAGGGGCAGTAATGGACCTAATCACAGGGAATGAAGCCGGACAAGTGGTAGAAGTGTCAGTGGCGGCCCATTTTGGGGATAGTGATGATAACTCTGTAAGATTTAAGGCAGTAATGGAAAAGGGCAAAGATGGACCGGAAATAAAGGTACTGAATTGGGGGAAGGCAGATTTCAATATGATAAAACAGGAACTGGCCAAAGTGGACTGCGAGCAGCTACTTGTAGGAAAGTCTACATCAGACCAGTGGGAGTCATTCAAAAAGGAAATAGTGAGAGTTCAGGGCCAACATGTGCCTGTAAAGTTGAAGGGTAGGACCAACAAGTCCAGGGAACCCTGGATGTCAAAGGATACAGAGGATTGGATAAGGGAAAAAAATGGAGGCTTATGGCAGATGCAGAGTGCTGAAAATAGCGAAGGCCCCACAGGAGTACAGAAAGTGTGGGAGGGGGGGGGACTTAAAAAATAATTAGGAGAGCAAAGAGGGAGCCTGAAAAAACATTGGTGGGCAAGATAAAGGAAAATCTCAAGGCATTTGATAAGTATATTAAGGGCAAGAGGATAACCAGAGAAAGAGAAGGGCCCATGAGGGACCAAGGTGCCAATCTGTGTGTGGAGCCGGAGGATGTTGGTGAGGTTTTAAATGATTACTTTTCATCTGTATTCACTGTGGAGAAGGATGTGTAGGTGTAGAGATCAGAGAGGGGGATTGTGTTATACATGAACAAATTAGCCTTGAAAGGGAGGATGTATTACCGGTTTTAGCAGACTTAAAAGTGGATAAATCCCCAGGCCCAGATGAGATGTATCCCTGGCTGTTATGTGAGGCAAGGCAGGGGCTCTGACACAAATTTTCAAATCCTCTCTGACCACAAGAGCTGTGCCAGACGACTGGAGGACAGCGAATGTTGTACCATTATTCAAGAAGGGTAGCAGGGATAAACCAGGTAATTACAGGCCGGTGAGTCTAACATCAGCGTTAGAGAATCTATTGCAAAAGATTCTGAGGGACGGGATTAATCTCCACTTGGAGAGGGAGGGACAATCAGGAATAGTCAGCATGGCTTTGTTGGGGGAGACCATGTCTACCAAACTTAATAGAATTTTTCGAGGAGGTGACTAGATGTGTAGATGAGGGTAAAGCAGTTGATGTAGTCTACATGGACTTCATATGAGGCTTTTGATAAGGTCCCGCATGGCAAATTGGCGATAAAGGTAAGAGCCCATGGGATCCAGGGCAATTTGGCAAATTGGATCCAAAATTGGCTCAGTGACAGTAGGCAGAGGGTGATGGTCGAGAATTGTTTTTGAGATTGGAAGCCTGTGACCAGTGGTGTACCGCAGGGATCGGTGCTGGGACTCTTACAGTTTGTAGTGTATTTTAATGATTTAGATATGACTATAGGAGGTATGATCAGTAAGTTCGCAGATGACACGAAAATTGGTGGTGTCGTAAACAGTGAGCAGGAAAGCCTTAGATTGCAGGTCGATATAGATGGGCTGGTAAGATGGGCAGATCAGTGGCAAATGGAATTTAAACCCGAGATGTGTGAGGTGATGCACTTTGTGAGGACTAGCAAGGCAAGGGAATATACAATGGGTGTTCGGACCCTCGTCCCATTAATCATGTATTCCTTTGACTTGTTTGACTTGCAAAACGTCCCACAAGGAACTCAGTCCCTGCTCTGTTCAGGTGCAACACATCTGTCCTGTACAGGTCCCATCTCCCCCTGAGCCAGTCCCAAAGTCCAAGGAATCTGGATCTCTCCCTCTTGCACAATCTTTCCAGTCATGCTTATCCTTCTATTCCGATATTCGCTTGTGCGTGGCATTGGGAGTAATCTGGAGATGACTACTTTTGAGGTCCTGCTTGCTAATGCCTTACTTAGCTCCCTAAATTCTGACTGCAGGACCACACCCCTCTTTCTAACTAGGTCGTTGGTTCTGATGTGGATGACTGCTGGCTGTTCACCATCCCCCTTCAGGATGCTCTGTAGCCACTCAGTGACATCCTTGACCCTGGCACCAGGGAAGCAACACACCATCCTGGATTTACGTCTGCGGCCACAGAAACGCCTGTCTTTTCCCCTGACTATTGAATCACCCATCACTATGGCTCTTCCTGTCTTCTCTGTACCCCACCGTGCATCTGAGCCACCTGTGGTGTCATGGAATTTGCTCTGGCTGCACTCCCCAGGTGAAGCATTATTTTCCTCAGTATTCAGAACTGAATACCTGTTGGAGAATGAGATACACTCAGGGGTCTCCTACACTATCTGTCTGATTATTTTTGACTGCCTGGTGGTCACTCATCCCTTCTCTCCCTGCATAATCTTAAGCTGTGGGGTGACCACATCTATAAACATGTTTTCTAATAGCTCTCATCCTCATGAATGCACCGCAGTGTTCAAGCTCCAAAACTCGGAGCTCAAGCTGCCACAATTGACAACACTTGTTGCACAAATGTTTCTCTGGGATACAGGAAATATCCTGGGAACTCCCAGATAGCACAGGAGGTGCAGTCTCGGGGTTACAGCAGCACTGCCATTCCTTCATTTAATAGTTGACCCTTTGCTACTGCTAAAAAAAAACTGACCAATACTACAACACCTTAAAATTATTAATAAAACCTTCCTATTATTGTCAATGTCAATCGCACAATAGAGCTACATTTACACCATGATAACAGTGTGATAATATACCCACTGTAGCAGTGTCAATAACACAATAGAACCACTGTGAGATGGCAGCTGTAAAGTGAAGAAATAATGCAGTTAATTTGATAAAATGTTATTGGTCAGGGGAAGTATTTTACCGGTAAAGGGGTGAGATGATATCAGTAAAGAGAAGAATTTGTACGGTAAAGGTGGGTCTCTTAAAGGGAATGAATTATGGCATAAAAAGGGAGAAATTATATTGGTAACAGGAGGAAATAGACAGGGCAAGCGCTGGAAATACTCAGCAGCATCTGTGGGAGAGAAACAAAGTTATCATTTCAGGTCAATGAACTTACATCATAACTTTTTTCCTCAATACTTTGATTATCTGCAGGAAGAAGAAACATCGATAAAATGGGTCGACAATTTGTTCTCGTGGAATGCATGATACTGTGAAAGAGGAAAGGTTATACTGATTCAAAGGGAAATTATATCCCATTAAAGGGAGGAATTATCCCGGGAAATGAAAGAATGTCAGTACAATGGAGAAGCCCTACTGGCAATTAGAGCAGGGACGAGGTTACCATAACCAATAACTATCTCCAATACTTTACCTGGAACCCCAACAGCTGCAAGGATGGGATCATAAATGGCAAACAGCAGACCTTTTGGTGATCCGTGCATTGCTATCAGAAACTCTAAGCACATTCCACACTCCCCTCGAAGATTACCAAATTTATACCTGATGTCAGCCACCAGGGAGTTAATTAGATGCTTTGATCCTTTGCATTATTTACATTAATTGAATCAGAGAGATTAGTGCAGCTGCTGTCAGGCTTATGTTTTTGTTTTGGTGGAATGGAATATTTTTAAAGTACACTAGCAGGGCTTTAAAGTGAAATACCCTAAAAGTTCTGCCTGATGCCATTCACATTTCTTCATACAAGATGTTGAAAACTTAAAAGGCCTTTGGAATGAAGAAAACAAATGTTGTGTGCAAGTAACCCTTAGGTTGAAACCCTTTAATGCTGAGTTATGGGGCTTCGCACAAGTCGCCAGAGATTTTCTGACCTGAAGCAAAACATAGCCATTTCTGGTTCCTGATCATTATTCAATTCAATCAAAGGTCACATGCAACTGACTCCAAATCCCTTTGAGTCTGTGCACACACTTTTATATATTTTTCTGTGCAGGCATTGTAGATAGGTCCAGTTCAGCAGTGTTACAGTCAGCATAGGCAAGTCGAGTTGAGCACGGTTACATTCAGTGAGTACTGGTCCAGTTCTTTTCGGTTACATTTGTTGTGTACTGGTCCAGTTCAGCACGGTTATATTCAGTGTGCAGTGGTCCAGTTCTGTATGGTTACATACAGTGTGGACTGGTCCAGTTCTGCACAGTTCATTTAGTGTGCACTGGTCCAGTTCTGCAAGGATACATTCAGTGTGGACTGGTCCAGTTCAACACAGTTACATTCAGTGTGTACTGGTCCAGTTCTGCAAGGTTACATTCAATGTGTACTGGTCCAGTTTTGCAAGGTTACATTCAGTGTGGACTGGTCCAGTTCAGCACAGTTACATTCAGTGTGTACTGGTCCAGTTCTGCAAGGTTACATTCAGTGTGTACTGGTCCAGTTCAACACAGTTACTTTCAGTGTGTACTAGTCCAGTTATGCACAGTTATGTTCAATGTGTACTGGTCCAGTTCAACACAGTTACATACAGTTTGTACTGGTCCAGTTCTGCACAGTTACATTCAGGGTTTCCTGGTCCAGTTCAACACAGTTACATATTATGTGGACTGGTCCAGTTCTGCACAGTTGCATTATGGGCTGGATTTTGTGCTCAGCCTGAAGGCAGGATATATGGTGTGGTGGGAGGAGTCAGTGATTCGGAAATGGATAGTCCGCCATGGAACCCGATGCAGTGCCGGGTTCTGATAATCCCGAAGGTGGCGTAGCTCCGTGGCAGCACCTCAGCTGCTCCGCGACAGGACCGATCTTTAAATATGTTAAATACCCTTTTGCATGAATTAGAATGTAATTCACCACATTCCTACCAGCCATTCACAATCTTCTGTTAGACATGCAGCACACAAGTGCCTCCACTTTCCCATCCTTGAAAAGCTGACGGTGCCGAGGCAAGAGTCCTCGGTACCTGCAAATGTTGGGTAAGTGATACCTTGCTATCCTGTTGAATATTTTCAACATCGGACACTGAATTAAGGTTAATCCGCATATGTGAGGGGAGGGGGACCTCTGCAAGTGGACGCACTGCTTGTTGGGTGGGGGGGAAGGGGGAGCATAACTGGGAAACTGTATTGGTTGTATTGGGAGACCAAGCGCAGACTGGGTGACCGCTTTGCGGAACACCTCCGCTCAGTCCGCAAGCAGGACCCTGAGCTTCCGGTTGCTTGCCATTTCAACACTCCCTCCTGCTCACATGCTCACATCTCTATCATGGGCTTGCTGCAGTGTTCCAGTGAACATCAATGCAAGCTCGAGGAACAGCATCTCATTTACCGATTAGGCACACTACAGCTTGCCGGACTGAACATTGAGTTCAATAATTTCAGAGCAAGACAGCCCCACATTTTACTTTCATTTTTAGCTTTTTTTTTCTTTTTCTTTTTTTCTTTCCTTCTTGCATTTTATTGTACGTTTATTTTATTTCATCTTAGTTTGTTCAGTTTGCTTACCCACTGTTTTTTTCATGTCTGTACTTGCTGCTGTTCAATTTTCAGTCCGTTAACACCCTATCTGTACTAATGCTTTGTCTGTCAACACACCATTAACATATTGTTTGCCTTTGCTCCACGACCTTCTGGTCAGCTATTCTGTGACCTTGTCCAAGCTACACCTTCTCCTTTGTTATCTCTTGCCCCAACCCCGCTTTACTTGCTTATAACCTTTGACATTTCTACTATTTGCCAGTTCCGAAGAAGGTCACTGACCCAAAACGTTAACTCTGCTTCTCCCTCCACAGATGCTGCCAGACCTGCTGAGTATTTCCAGCATTTCTTGTTTTTATTTCAGATTTCCAGCATTCGCAGTATTTTGCTTTTATTAAACTGTATTGATTGCTTTTGTCGGTGGTCCAGTGCAGGCAACTCAAACGGTATTCTGATGCTCATGTTGGCTCACAATTACTTAAAAGTTGTGAGGACAACGTCAAGGCATACCATTGAGCTCAAGCCGGAACACTGCTGAAGCACGAATTAACACAAACCTCTGCCCAGATAGGTGTACTTGACCTTTTGAAGGAATCTGAATTACCAGGAGCTTAGCGATGGGTATGATCCAGCTTGTTTTCCTGGATCTCCTTGCTGTGTTGAGGCATCACCACAGGGGCTGGGCCCAAGAGGCAGCTGCAGCTCAAGAGGTAGCTCCCTGACGTGAGCAGCTGCAGCCACCACGGCACAAAGGATCCCAGAGACATCAGTTAGTCTCGAGGACTTGGATGACAGACCTGCCGATGTCTGTGCCAGTGATGACTATAGATGATGACAGAGGCCGTCACACATCTCTGCACACTGCTGAATGATGATTTGCAAGCAATAGTCTTAATTCCTTTAATACATTCCATTAATACACAATAAGCCAGCAAGGAAAGTTTGCCAACCAAGGCTAATGAAAGAAATCAAGGATTGCATTCGAGCAAAGGAAGAGGTGCATAAAGTTGCCAACAAAAGGGTAAGCCTGAGGATTGGGAATATTTCAGAATTCTGCAAAAGCGGACCAAGAGAAAGATTAAGAAAGGGAAAATAAAATATCAGAGTAAACTGTTGAGAAACATAAAAACAGACTATAAAATCTTCTACAGGTCTGTAAAAAGGAAAAGATTAGCAAAAACAAATGTGGGTCCTTTACATGCAGAGTGAGGAGAATTTATAGTGGGAATAGGGAAATGGCAGATAACTAAACAAATACTTGTGTCTGTCTTCACGGAGGAAAATAGTAAAAACTTTCCAAACATAATGGAGAATCAAGGGACTAGTGTAAATGAGGAACTGCAATGTTAGTCAAAAAACATTTCTGGAGAAATTAATGGGACTTAAAGTAAATAAATCACTTGGACCTGATGATCTATATCCCAGAGTGTTGAAAAAGGTGGCTGTAGGGATAGTGGATGCATTGGTGCTCATCTTTCAAAATTCTGTAGACTCTGGAATGGTTCCTGCAGATTGAAACTTGGGAATTGTAACCCCATTATTTAAGAAAGGAGGGAGAGAGAAAACAGGGAACTACAGACCTGTTAGCCTAACAACAGTCCAAGGGAAAATACTAGAATCTATAATAAAGGATGTGATAACAGGACACTTAGAAAATAATGGTAGGATTGGGCAGAGTCGCCATGGATTTGTGAAAGGGAAATTATGTTTAACAATTCTGTTGGAGTTGTTTGAGGATGTAACGAGCAGAATAGATAAGGGGGAATCTGTGCATGTGGTATATTTAGACTTTCATAACGCTTTTGATAAGTTCTCACACAAGAGGTTAGGAAACTAAATTAGAGCCCATGGGATTGGGGGAGAATACTGGCATGGATTGAGAACTAATTAATGGACAGAAAACAGTGTGCAGAAAAAATGGGTCATTTTCAGATTGTCAGGTTGTGGCTGGTCGGGTACCACAAGGATCAGTACTTGGGCCCCAGCTATTCACAATCAATATCAATGATTTGAATGTGAGGATTAAATGTAACATTGACAAGTTTGCAGTTGACACAAAACTAGGTGGAAGTGTCAGTGGTGAGGAGGATGCAAAGACACTTCATGTGTATTTGGAGAGGTTAAGGGAGTGGGCAAACATTTTGGAGATGGAATGCAATGTAAAGAATCGTGAGGTTATCCACTTTGGTAGGAAAACAGAAATACATTGTATTTCTTCAATGGTGAGAGGCTGGAAGTGTTGAAATTCAAACAGTTTTGGGTGTCCTTGTTAAAGAGTAACTGAAAGTTAACATGCAGGGACTGCAAACACTTAAGAAGGCAAATGGTATGTTGGTCTTTTTTACAAGATGATTTGAGTATGGGAGGAAAGATGTCTTACTGCAACTTTATAGAGCTTTGGTGAGACCACACCTGAAGTATTTGTGTACTGTTTTGGTCTCCTTACCGAAAGAAAGATAGACTTGCCAGAGAGGGAGTGCAATGAAGGTTCACCAAACTAATTCCTGGGATGGAAGGGTTGTCCAGTGAGGAAACACTAAACAGACTGGGCCTTTATTCTGTGGAGTTTAGAAGAATGAGAGGTGATCTCATTCAAATATACAAAATTGTTACAGGGCTGGACAGGGTAGATGTAAGAAGGATGATTCCCCTGGTTGGGGAGTCTAGAATCAGGAGACAAAGTCTCGGAATAAGGGGCAGGCCATTTAGGACAGACGTGTGGAGGAATTTCTTCACTCAGAGGGTGGCAAATCTTTGGAATTCTCTGTCCCAGAGGGATGTGGAGGCTCAGCCGCTGAGTATGTTCAAGACTGAGATTGATAGATGTCTGCATATTGAAAACATCAAGGGTTATGGGGATAGTATAGGAAAATCGTGTTGAAATAGATCAGCCATGATCTCATCATGATCTCATTGAATGACCGAGTGGGCCTGAAGGGCTGAATGGTCTACTCCTGCTCCTATTTCATATTTTCTTATCTTATTGTGTTTGGTGGTCTCCCTATGCCTGTGGCCCTCAGGATTACTGTGGCCCTAAACTTCTACCCCTCTGGACCATTCCAGGGATTCACCAGTGACATGTGTGGGGACTGTCAATGTGCAGTGCATCACTGCATCAAGGTGGTGACTGATGCTGTGTTCAGGAGGGCCGGCGACTATGTCCACTACAGGACTGACCCTGAGAGTCAGGCTGAGAGGGCCATTGGATTTGGGGCCTTTGTAGGATTCCCACAGATACAAGGTGTCATCGACTGCACACATGTGGCCATCAAGGCTCCCATGGAGTAAACATCTGTCTTCATAAAGAGAAAGGTGTTTCATTCCATCAATGTCCAACGAGTGTGCGATCACAGAAAGAAATTCCGACAAGTGTTTGCCTGCTTCCCGGACAGCTGACATAACAATATTGTGCCATTGTCAGGTGCCACTGCTTTTCACTCTCCCCGCTCACCTTGAGGGTGGATTCTTGGAGATAAGGGCTACCCTTTGATGATGTGTCTTCTGATGCAATGGCTGTGATGCATCATTTGCCATGTCATTACATCTACACTATCTGCTGCAGGATAAACGAAACCACACCCAGTGTGAGTGTTCTAAGATGTGAGGAGGGGTCCCTGACATCAGGCTGCTGACCACGGCTAAGGAGGAGGCTTCGGAGATTATGAGAGAGGAGGGAGGCAGGGTGAGCAGAGATGGCGAGGCAGGAGCCACGAGGTGTAAGGATGAAGTGTCATCTCTGCACTTGCAGCCATATTTGGAAACTGAAGGAAAATGTGTGAACTCATGTGAAGCACATGTTTAAAGTACCTCTGTTTGTGTCTCCACTGCAGGTGCCCACACTCGAGTCACAGAATGCCAAGTGACCCAGGAATCCTACTCTGGTGAGAAAGAAGAAGCCAATTCCCCAGAAAGTGAACCGTCACCTGCCTCTTCTTCCACCTCCGCCAGTGCAGACACATCAACACGGTCCACAGGGGGGGGGGGGGGGGTAAAGATTAGAATCTGGGTCACAAGCTGGTGTGCACGACACAGACACGTCCCAGCAGCTGAGGGAGCATGTGCCAGCAGGGTCCCCTGACAATCGGAGGACTGCTGGGCATCAGGCCCCTGATCAGCCCCACACTCATGACGATCCTCTGTTGCGACGAGAAGTCTGCTGGATGTGCAAAAAAGCCATGTGGAAAATATGTCAGTGATGCCTGCGGTCAGGTGTGGTTTTGCATGTGTCATGGAGGAGTCCATGTCATCTGCCATGTCCCAGGCATTTGAGTGCATGGCTTCCTCAGTCGAGAGTCTCCCGAGCTCTGTGGTGAGTCTGGTTGAGCACTCGAGCCATATGTGATCTGACCTGCACTCCATCACTGTTACCATTGTCTCCATGCAGCAGAGTCTAAGCAAGAGGGCGCTGTGGAACCTGGACCTCCCTCCAGGTGCTCCTTCCTTCAGGGAGACAGGCAGGTTCCATCTTGCACCCAGCTGGAGGAGAAATGTGTGCCAGCTGCCCCGGGGCCTTCCTCTCAGAAACACCCCCAGGGTAAGATGCGTCTCGTCCTCCCACCTGACATTGATCCCCTTTCCTCCAGCAGGTGAGCACACTGGGAATCCACAATCACTATTGCTGCAGACCCTCAGTAGGATGGATCCATCAAGGCCCTGCTCCTCCAGAGGACGTCCGCCACCATCAGCCACAGCAACGGGGCAGCGCACTGAGCAGACTGTCTCCACCTCAGCTGCTAATGTCGGGATAACACCTAGACATAGTGGAAGAAAAAGAAAATTGAAACTTTTGTACATGAAGGTGGCATGGGTGCAGTGCAGATAGTGACAATTGAAAAGATTTATTTCTACATTTTTATTTTATGCAAATTTAGATCCATTCAGTAATGTTCTGCTTGGTTACATATGGATACAAAGACGTTTTCTGGAGGCCTATGGCAGGAACATAATGATGTTTGCAAAGTATCTCAGGAAATGTCCAGTGTCCATATCTCATTGGAATTTGAGCCTTCACTCTTCAATGACGGCTGCTTTCCTATTGATGATTCATAACTTTTTCCAATACTGTCAATAGTTTTGTTTTCGACCATCATAACTGAACAGCTTGCAGTGATATGTAGTTACATTCATCATAGCCCAATGATCATTTCAAATGTCAATCACATGAAAGTGCAGCAATGCTTCGTTAAGATTGCAGAGATAAATAAGACCTCATTCAAAAGGGAATTTCACCCTGGGAAAAAGCTTCTGACTATCCACTCTGTTCATGCCGCTTATAACTTTGTAAACCTCTATCATGTCACCCCTCCACCTCCGTCGTTCCAGTGAACACAATCCGAGTTTATCCAACCCCTCCTCATAGCTAATGCCCTCCAGACCTGGCAACATCTTGGTAAACCTCTTCTGTACCATCTCCAAAGCCTCCACATCCTTCACGTAGTGTGGCAACCAGAATTGCACACAATATTCTAAGTGTGGCCTGACTAAAGTTCCGTACAGCTGCAGCATGAATTGCCAATTTTGATACTCTATGCCCCGACCGATGAAGACAAGCATGCCATATGCCTTCTTGACTACCTTGTGCACCTGCATTGCCACTTTCAGTGACCTGTGGACCTGTACACCCAGATCTCTCTGCCTGTCAATACTCCTAAGGGTTCTGCCATTTCCTGCATCCTTCCCACCTGCATTAGATCTTCCAAAATGCATTACCACACATTTGTCCAGATTAAACTCCATCTGCCGTTTCTCTGCCCAAGTCTCCAACCGATCTATATCCTGCTGTATCCTCTGACAATCCTCATCACGATCCGCAACTCCACCAACCTTTGGTGGCATCCGCAAACTTACTAATCAGACCAGCTACATTTTCCTCTAAATCATTTATATATACCACAAACAGCAAAGGTCCCAGCACTGATCCCTGTGGAACACCACTAGTCACATCCCTCCATTCAGAAAAGCACCCTTCCACTACTACCCTCTGTCTTCTATGACCGAGCCAGTTCTGTATCCATCTTGCCAGCTCACCTCTGATCCCGTGTGACTTCACCTTTTGTACCAGTCTGCCATGAGGGACCTTGTCAAAGTCTTTAGTGATGTCCATATAGATAACATCCACTGCCCTTCCTTCATCAATCATCTTTGTCACTTCCTCAAAAAACTCAATCAAATTAGTGAGACACGACCACCCCTTCACAAAACCATGCTGCCTCTCGCTAATAAGTTCATTTGTTTCCAAATTGGAGTAAATCCTGTCCCGAAGAATCCTCTCTAATAATTTCCCGACCACTGACCTAAGTCTCACCGGCCTATATAATTTCCTGGATTATCCTTGCTACCCTTCTTAAACAAAGGAACAACATTGGCTATTCTCCAGTCATCTGGGACCTCACCTGTCGCCAATGAGGATGCAAAGATTTCTGTCAAGGCCCCAGAAATTTCTTCCCCAGCCTCCCTTAGTATTCTGGGGTAGATCCCATCAGGCCCTGGGGACTTATCTACCGTATTGCTTTGCAAGACACCCAACATCTCCTCCTTCATGATAATTAGATGACTGAGACTATTTGCACTCCCTTCCCTAGGCTCATCATCCACCAAGTCCTTCTCTTTGGTGAATACTGATGCAAAGTATTCATTTAGTACCTCACCCATTTCCTCTGGCTCCACACATAGATTCTCTTCTCTGTCCTTGAACAAGCCAACCCTTTCCCTCGTTACCCTCTTGCTCTTTATATATGTATAAAAAGCCTTGGGATTATCCTTAATCTTGTTTGCCAATGACTTTTCATGAGCCCTTTTAGCCTCCTGACTCCTTGCTTAAGTTCCTTTCTACTGTCTTTATATTCCTCAAGGGAATCGACTGTTCCTAGCCTTCCAGCCCTTATGAATGCTTCCATTTTCTTTATGACTAGGCACACAATATCCCGCGTTATCCAAGGTTCCCGAAACTTGCCAAACTTATCCTTCTTCCTCACAGGAACATGCTGGTCCTGGATTCTAATCAACTAACATTTGAAAGACTCCCACATGTCAGATGTTGATTTACTCTCAAACAGCCGCCCCCAATCTAAATTCTTCAGTTCCTGCCTAATATTGTTATAAGTAGCCTTTCCCCAATTTAGCACCTTCACCCGAGGACTACTCTTATCCTTATCCACAAGTACCTTAAAACGTATGGAATTATGGTCAATGTTCCCGAAATGCTCCTCGACTGAAACTTCGACCACCTGGCCAGGCTCATTCCCCAATACCAGGTCCAGGACGGCCCCATCCCCAATTGGAATATCTACATATTGTTTCAAGAAGCCCTCCTGGATGCTCCTGACAAATGCTGCCCCATCCAATCCCTTAGCACTAAGTGAGTCCCAGTCAATATCGGGGAAGTTAAAATCACCCACCACTACAACCTTGTTACCTTTACATCTTTCCAAAATCTGTCCACATATCTGCTCCTCTACCTCCCGCTGGCTGTTGGGTGGCCGGGAGAAAACCACCAACATCGTGACTGCTCCCTTCCTATTCCTGAGCTCCACCCATATTGCCTCGCTGCTGGACCCCTCCGGGGTGTCCTCCCGCAGTGCAGCTGTGATATTCTCCTTAACAAGTAATGCAACTCCCCCCGCTTTTACATCCCCCTCTATCCTGCCTGAAGCTTCTAAATCCTGGAACATTTAGCTGCCAATCCTGTCCGCCCTCAACCAAGTCTCTGTAATAGCAACAATCTCATAGTTCCAAGTACAAATCCAAGCTCAAAGTTCATCTGCTTTACCTGTTATACTTCATCACATCATACAGGTTTACCTCGATTTAAATAAGAAAAGTGTAAGTTTATAAACCTTAAACCTCTAATTCGGTCAAAACTACTATGAATAAACAACATGACCATGCTAACATGCCAACCCGATAAATGCATATGTGCAGACAGAAAAGTAGAAAGAATAAAGGGGAAAAGTTTGAAGCAATAGCTGGGGGTTATTTACTGTCCTTTGAGTTCTATGTCGAGTCTTTGATTGCAGTTAAATCTTGACATTTCATTGGGGCCCAGTGGACGCTTTCAAACTTGTTTCGATGTTGGAGTCTTCTCTTTTGATGTTTAAGTGTCTTCAGTGGATTCATGAGAGAGAGAGAGAGCCAGGCAGGAAAGAGGATCTCTTCCTCCAAGTTCAGTTGCAATCTGACCCAAACTGTTCTGTGAGCAGATCAAAACCCAAAGCTGGGCCAGCAGTTTAGTCATGTGACTAGATGTTTCTTTTTTACAAACTCCAGCACTTTTGTGGATTCTCCATCTTTGCAGACACCCTGGAATGTTGGCTTTCTTACACATTCAGTATCTGGTGATCAAAATCCATTCAGGCTAACTGGCTCAGGGAGAGGTTCTATTGTCTCTGGGCACTGACTCTTAGGATGCAAATGTCTTCCAGCCACTGCTGATCTCTTTAAACAAGTCATCTCTTCATCCAGCAACAGTTTAAAACTAATGTTTATATGACAACATTAATATGCCTCATTTTTGGCAGGTGGGGTCTTCATGAAACCATAAACATGTCAATTGCACTACCTTCATCAACACTTTCCATTATTTCATTGATGTACTCAATCAGTTTTGCCAGGCACAATTTGCCTTTTACAAATCCGTCTTGATTGTTATATATTAACCCATGTTCATTCAAGTAAAAACGAATTTTGTCTCAGATTTTGATGACTAGAACTTTTCCTACCTTGGTGAGCCTATATTGTTGGGTTTATTCTTTTCTTTTTTGAACAGCGATGTTGCTTTTTCAATCCTCCGGTTTACTGGCACCTCTCCAGCAATTCCATCCTTACTCCCCTCAGCAACCGAGGTTCCATCCCATCCAGGTCGAGTGACGTTTCTGCACTAAACACTCCCAATCTATTGATGAAGTTCAATAATATTGAATCGTTTTACCCCTCCCCTTTACCGTAATATATGCAGGTTTCTCCCGTTTTAGTAAAGGCTAATGCAAATTAATCACATTATCTGGATTTAATGTAAGCATTTAATTAATTTACATTGTAAGTCAATGTGCACATTATAACAATTTATCGTCAATTCTATAAATATCTGGCAATATTAATGATTTGGTGTTTCGACCAACAACTGTACCTCTCCCCAGTAACTTCTGCCTGATGTTTTGGGAATGCTTGTGTGTGACCGTGACCCTGAAAGATGTGCTGCCAAGAGAACGACAAAAGAAATAAAGAGTTTCATGAAAGGTCACAGAGCTGAAAATTTGACACTGTTTTCACAGATTCTGCCAAACCTGCTGAGTATTTCCAGCATTTCTATTCACATTACCATCTACATGGTAAAAAACAGCTGTACAACTGAAGGTGAAGGTCTGAGCCGCTGTATAATTTGCTTTCGATAATTCTATGGGAAAGCATGGAGAAAATTGCACAGCCATGGTTATAAATCCAGGAGAAATTATTGAATACTGCAGAGGTACCGGGAGACTAGATAAAGGCACATTCTACACTCTCTTATTAATAAAAAGAAGGTAGCAAAAGTGGCTCAGGAAACTACAGACCATGGAATTAGAGGCACACTGTGGGTAAAGTTATAGAAACACATTAAATATAAGATCATGGAGCATTTGGATATAAATATAATCTTATAATATTGTCAATAAGTGCTCATGAAGTGGTGGCCTTGTCAATGTGGTTCTTTCATTTGCTTCAGTGTTGTGAAAGGAGCTTGATAGGGGTAAGGGGGTGGATGTGGTGCCCTTGGATTTCTATCAGCCTTTTATACACTTCCTCTGGAAAGAATAGTACTGAAAAGAAATATAGCAGGCATCAGTGGAAATGTTTTACAAGGGATTGGTAATTGGTTGATCACTGGGGCCGAGAGTGTGGTGGTAGTGATTGCCATTGGCCTGGGAGAATGTATCCCACAGAGATCTGTTTTCAACCTCTTTAGATTAACATCTTTATAAACAATCAGCAACTTGGAGTCACAAGAACAATGGTTACATTTTCAGATCAAACAAAGCTGATGAAAATGGTACACTGCAAAGCTGAAGTGGATAAGCTACAGGAGGATTTAGATACTTGGGAATTGGGTAGACAGGACACAGGTAGCAGTCAAGTAGAGAAATGCAAAGTATGTCACATGGAAACAAGAAATCCAGGAAGGGAATATCACTGAAAGGAAAAGAAATTACATGGAAAATGAAAGCGATCTGGGGTTTCTGATTGACAATAAAGTGAAGCAATTGCAACAATGAGTGAAGATAATCAGACATTTGGATGTATTATCAGGTCACTATTGAGCTGAGATAGTGAATAATCCTGCCACTTTGGTTAAACTTCTCTTACTTTAATGTGAACCATTCTGGACACCACAGGATATTGCAGCTATTGAACAGACACAGAAAAGATTAACTGAGATGGAGTAACACTTCTTTCATGTAAAGACTTCATCTCATTCTTCCAGTGTCTCCGTCTCCGACGCCTCTTTTCTAATGATGCAACCTTCCACAACAGCGCTTCTGACATGTCTTCCTTTTGCCTCAACTGAGGATTGCCCCCACTGTGATTAACAGGGAACTCGACTGTGTCCGACCCATTTCCAGCACTTCTGCCCTCACCCCTTCCTCTTCCACTGCGACAGGGTGCCTCTTGTCCTCACTTTCCATTCAACCATCCTCCACAGCTAAACGATCATCCTCCTCCATTACCGCCACCTCCAGCGTGATGCCACCACCAAACACATCTTCCCCTCCCTTCCCCTGTCAGCATTCCAAAGGGAGTGTTCCCTCTGCGACACCCTGGTCCACTCCTCCATCACCCCCGACACATTTTCCCTTTCCCACGGCACTTTCCGATGCAATCGCAGGAGGTGTAATACCTGCCCTTTTACCTCCTCTCTCCTCACCCTCCAAGGCCCCAGACACGTTTTCCAAGTGAAACAGTGATTTACTTGTACTTCCTTCAATTTAGTATACTGTATTTTCTGCGATAAGTGCAGTCACCTCTACACTGGAGAGATGAAACACAGATTGGGTGACCACATTGCGGAACACCTCCACTCAGTCCAAAAGCATAACCCCTAACTCCCGGTTGCTGGCCATTACAACACCCACCCACCCCCACTCCCCGCCATCAACTTGCTGTCATGCCCACATTTCTGTCCTTGGCATGCTGGGGTTTTCCCGTGAACATCAACACAAACGTGAGGAACAGCATCTGATCTTTCAAATAGGTACTCTCCAGTCTTGCAGACTCAACATTGAGTTCAGTAACTTCACAGCATGACTGGATTTTTTATTTTTATTTCTTTTTTTTATTATTTTATTTTATTTTTTTAACCATGTGCCTGTTTTTTATGTTTTGTTTTTGGATACAGCTGCTCATTATTCTTCCATGAACACTCTCTCTGGACTAATGCTTTGTCTTTCACCATAGCCATTGTTATGATCCTGTTGCTTATTCGAGGGGGGGGGGGGGATGGGGGAAGAAAGCAGTGTGCCTTTAAGGCAGGAAAGGGAGCAATACTGTTTTAAAGCAGCAAGCTCCAACAACGGAGTCAAAGAGCGCATTCTCATTGCCTACGATACAGCCACTCAGGACAAAAGATCGTGAGATACAATGTTACAATTTAATTTTGAACTGGCTTACAGTCGAATCAGACTGTTCTAACTCAGAGACACAGACAGACAGCTGAGCCTGCATATACTGAAGGAAAAGAAAGCTCTCTCTCGGTTTATCTTAACTCTATGTATTATTGTTTCAGAATTCTGATGTCAAGTCAGATTCATGTCTTAAAAGAAAAGAACCAAATTTCTTTAACTACTGAACTGTAATTGTTGAAATTCATTGCCGGAGAAGGAAAGCATCCCTTCAACTGCTGAATTAAACTACGGACTGTTCTACTGTTGAAGAACCTTTTTTCCCCCACCATCAGATGACTGTGAGGACTTCAAGCAACCTTGGACTGTTCCACATTTGGCAGGAGCCTATATCAGCAAGGACTCTAATATTTTATATTTTAAATGTTGTTTCTATCTTAGTAGTTTTTAAGAATTTAGTTTGTCTAATTCAACAGTTAATCTATTGATCTAAAGACACCTGGTTTGATTAGCCTCATTTGGGGGTTAATAGATGGTGCAGTTTGAACGAAAGAACAAAGAACAGTACAGCACAGGAACAGGCCATTCGGCCCTCCAAGCCTGCGCCAATCTTGATGCCAGCCTAAACTAACACCTTCTGCACTTCCGGGGCCCATATCCCTCTATTCCCTTCCTATTCATGTATTTGTCAAGATGTCTCTTAAACGTCGCTATCGTATCTGCTTCCACCACCTCCCCTGGCAGCAAGTTCCAGGCACCCACCACGCTCTCCGTAAAAAACTCGCCTCGCACATCCCCTCTAAACTTTGCCACTCGCATCTTAAACCTATGTCCCCGAGTAACTGACTCTTCCACCCTGGGATAAAGCTTCTGACTATCCACTCTGTCCATGCCGCTCATAACTTTGTAAACCTCTATCATGTCGCCCCTCCACCTCCGTCGTTCCAGTGAAAACAATTTGAGTTTATCCAACCTCTCCTCATAGCTAATGCCCTCAGACTAGGCAACATCCTGGTAAACCTGCTCTGTACCCTCTCCAAAGCCTCCACGTCCTTCTGGTAGTGTGGCGACCAGAATTGCAAGCAATATTCTAAGTGTGGCCTCACTAAGCTTCAGTACATACGCAACATGACTTGCCAATTTTTATTCTCCGTGCCCTGACCGATGAAGGCAAGCATGCCGTATGCCTTCTTGACTACCTTATCCACCTGCTGGGACCTTTTTTAATTTGGAAAGTTTAACATGATATGTTAGGCGATCTGTGAAGAGACAAGATTGACTTAACAGTGCATTTCACCCACCACAATCAGAATCGCATCTTTTGATTGGGGGCTTTGGAGTGATCGGTCACAACATATCAATTGGGATTCTCGTCTGGGATTTGAATCATATCTTAATTGGGGGCTCACTCGAGGTTGAATCATATTTAATTCAGTGGCTGGTGTCTGGGATCAGAATCAGACTACTTTGGAAGGCTCACATTTGGAATTATATTGATTACTGATCTCTGGGATAACATCTTTAAATTGGGGTCTTGCGGTTGGCAGCATATTTAATTTCTCTCGAGTCTGGTTCATTTCCAATTGGAAGGGATCTAAATCTAAGGCCAATTACAAGGAAATTTAAAGAAACGAATCTCTTGTATAATAAGGTACAGTCTGTACCATTGTTATGGTATTATTGGTTGTCATAAAAATTTTGGAAAAGCAGAATGTTTCCATGTGTGAGTTGATAACTTTAAATAAGAACAAATTAAAAGAATTGGCAGTGAAATAGGGGTTGGAATTGAAATCAGGTGCCAAAAAAGCAGAGATAATTGACATAATATTCAAAAACCTGGAATTAGTAGAAGATGATGATGATATTACTGATGAAGGGGAATACAAGGAATAAGAAAGGGAATACGAGACAGAAGAAGGTAGTAGGTCTGAGAGCATTGCAACGGAATTGGCTAGGATTCAGCTAGAAATGAAAAAAACTGGAGCTTCAACAGGAAAAAGATTTAAGAAAACTTGAACTTGAAAGAGAAAGTGAAAGAGAAGAGAGTGAATTTAAGTTAAAAGAGATGGAACTGAGACAAAAGGGTGGTCTTGAATCCAAGGAAAATTCAGGTCAGGAAGAATCTGAATTCAGATCAGGACCCAGTGACAAGTTCTTTAAATTTATGCCGGCTCTTCCTAAGTTAAAGGAAAGGGACGCAGCGGCATTTTTCATATCTTTTGAAAAGATAGCCAAACAGATGAAATGGCCGAAAGAAAGCTGGACACTGCTTATTTAGGACAGGCTGGCAGGCAGAAGCTTTCTGAAGAGGCTTCTGCACATTATGAGATAGCAAAAAAGGCTATTCTCACTGCATATTAGTTAGTCCCTGAAGTTAACCGTCAAAAGTTTAGGAACTTACGGAGATTGGCTGGGCAGACATATTTAGAATTTGAAAGGGTACAGCAGATAAATTTTATCCATTGGATATGGGCATTAAAGATCGAAGCCACATATGCGAACCTTTGAGAATTGATTCTCTTCGAAGAGTTTAAAAACTCCATTCCCTCAGTAGTGAGAACTCATATAGATAACCTGAAAGTTTTGAAAGCTGGGCAAGCAGCAGAGATTGCTGATGATTTTGAGCTTGTGAATAAGCCAACCTATTTTGTCCATCACCACCATAAACCCGAGAAGGATAGAAAGTGGGAGAGTGAAAGGAAGGCAAGTAGTTGGGGACAAGAAGGAACAGCTGAGAATGCCCCAGGATCACCTCCTCAGATCAGAAAGGAAGGTGCTGAGGGTAGAAGTGAAGTTCACAAGCCAAAGTGTTATCATTGCAACAAAACAGGTCATCTTCGTTCAGAGTGCTGGAAATTACAAGGTAAACCCAGGACTTGTGGGAGTACTAATTTGCTAGAGTTCTTTGAAGCTGTTACAAATAAAGTGGATCATGGGGATCCTATAGATGTAGTATATCTGGACTTCCAGAAGGCATTTGATAAGGTGCCGCAGAAAAGATTAATACACAAGGTAAGACCATATGGGGTTAGGGGCAATTTATTAGCTTGGAGAGAGGATTGCCTAACCAACAAAAAACAGAGAGTCGGGAAAAATTGTTTTTTTTCTGGTTGGTAAGATGTAACTACTGGGATGCCACAGGGTTCGGTCCTTGGACACCAACTATTTACAATCTATATTAATGACTTGGATAGAGGGATAGAAGGTACTACAGTCAAATTTGCAGATGACACTAAAATAGGTGGGATAGTAAGTTGCAATAAATAAATAAGAAATGTCCAAATGGATATGGATAGGTTAGGTGAATGGGCCAAAATTTGGCAGATAGAGTTTAACGTGGATAAGTGTGAGGTTATCCACATTGGTCAGAAGAATAGAAAGACAAATTATTGTCTAAATGGAGAGAAACTTCAAAGTGCTTTGGTGCAGAGGGAGCTGGGTGTCCTCGTGCATGAATCACATAAAGCTAGTATGCAGGCGCAGCAGGTAAAAAGGAAGGCAAATGGAATGTTGGCATTTATTGCGAAAGGAATAGAATATAAACGTAGGGAAGTGTTGCTGCAACTGCACAAGGCATTGGTGAGACCGCAGCTGGAGTATTGTGTACAGATTTGGTCCCCGTACTTGAGGAGGGATGTGGTTGTATTGGAGACAGTTCAGAGGAGGTTCATGAGATTGATTCCAGAGATGAGGGGTTTGTCTTATGAAGGGAGATTAAGCAGTTTAGGCCTTTGCGCTCTGGAGTTTAGAAGAATGAGAGGAGACTTCATTAAAGTATATAAGATGATTTTGATGTTTATTGTTTCTACCCCTTTAAAATGGGGCACTTTTGTGAGATTAATTTTATTTTTTTGATGACACGGGGGTGGTGTTTCTCGTCGTATCTGGGCAATGAGAAGAGTAAAAGGTGAACGAGATGGTCTTTTGTTTCTTTGCTCCAACAAGTAGCTGTGAGACATTGCCTAGTGATGGGAGAATCAATTAAATATGTAATGACCAAGGTGGGTGGAGTGCAATGTTTGTTCTAGTCCCACTTCCCCACAGATCACAACGTATTATTTTAACTTTTCCCACTTCTCGATGCAGTCAATCATATCCTCTATTTTCAAAGAAGAGCACACACTAACCGGGTTTCTATAATGAACAAGAAAATGATTAGTTTATTATAAAACAAGTCTTAACTAGTAATAAACATATACACACAAAGCATAAACACACAGATCAAAATTTTAATGTTCCTTTATTTACCTTAGTCCCTTCACACTCACAGACGCGCATATACATTAGTCAACAGAAAAAAAGGGATTTTTATAAATTCAGAGCTCTGTTACAGACAAAAGAATCTTGGCCAGATTACTTGCTCATTTTCTAAGAAAACAACAGATAAGATATGTTGTTCCAAAACTGGCATACAGTCTAACTTCTGAGTACACATAGACAGGCCACTAGGATCTTCCAGAACAATTCTTCTCAGGCTGTGTTGAAAAGTAAACTCGCAGATATTCTTCAAAGACAGGATGTGAGATGAATTGACGCTGTGAACTTCTCAGGGTCCTTGAGAGATATTGGAAAATGAGGCTGGGTTGTGGTCTTCTCTCCTTTTTACACTTCTTCACCAGACTTGACTTCATCAGCTGCTTACTCCAGAGGGTAAAGCACACACTCTGACCCACAACCAAAAACCTTGCCGGGTTTCGACCATTTCAGAATTTATCCTGCCCTCAAGATCCAAATCATTCCAAGGAAAGATATTGTGGTCCCTTCATTAAACAGTTCAATGTCATCTCGAATAACAGTTCAGAGGCCAGACTCTCTTGCCAGAATTTACATTGACGGGAGTCTGGCCTACCAACTGAAAAGTCGGGAGCGATCCCACCTCAGCTGGGCCTGGGAGCTATGTTCGGATTTTACATGGCCCAGGTCATTAATTGGACTTGGGTGGAACTTCCACCTTCTTGAGTCAGGAATACCCACCTCCAAGAGCTGCCAGCCAATCAGGAGGCTGAGAGCTCTCAGTCCAAGCAGCGTCACCGGGAGTCGTGTCCACTTGGTTTTCAACCCCAGCAGAAATGAGGTTTTGGGGCCTTGTCAGGAACAATCGGCTGGGCCCCGGCGAGGCAAAGGGGGTCCTTTGGGGAGGACGGGAACGTTATTTCAGTGGGGGCAGTTGGGGCTTCGGGGGCACGCTCCATGGGCAGGGATGAATGATTAGGAGGCCCATACCCCAAGTCCCCAAGGAAGTCTCCAGCTTTTACCTGGCAGCCTTGTGTGGGGCTTAAGGCACATACCCAGCACTGGTAAAATTACAGTAGGGGCAGAAGGGCTTCAGGAACAGCAGCCTCCTGCCTCCACTCAACTTTATTCCCCACAGTCCCCGCCATCAGCTCACTCCAGTGGGGGCATAAAATTCCGGCATGTAGATGAAGATATGCCAGTACCTTGGGGGCTGGTGGGACTGTACCAGACCTGAGTCAACACAAGCAAGAGAACTGGAAGCCAAGAACAGGTCACAACACTGAATTGTCCACTGAAGCAGAGTTCCGACACAGTTTGTGTTAAAAATCACACAATTAGTAAGGATCTCAAAGTGAGGGACTGTATCGAGGAGAGGAGGCCATTTATGACATGAACAAGGACAGCAATAGAGGGAATATAATATAAATTTGTGTTTTGCTATTTTCATCATTGATATAATTTAACAATTAGTCTCATTGGATATTTCTCCCCATTCTTTAACTCCTCCCTGAATTTACTCTGTGTTCCTGCATAAATAAACAGGTTGATGCAAGAACTCAACAACTGAAGCATTATTCCACTCTCCTCCAGAATAAAATTTGATTCCTTGAAATTTGAACTGGAAAAGTATTTAACACCCGCTATTCGGATATAGAGAACCCTTATGAGAAATAACAAATATAAAAGGATGAAACTGCCCGAGATGGTGAAAAGTAAAACAATGGACTTTCTCCGCTTCTCCATCTCTGGGTCACTCTGATTCTCTCCATTGCTGTGAGCCCGGAGTCTCCTGCGTGCTCCACTGGCCAATAAAATGTGTCTGACAGTGAGAGCATTGAGCAGTAAATCCAGAATGAATGGGAGACAAGGGGTTAAAATGATGAGACTCAGGTCAGCTGCAGCCCATGCAGATGATGTATAATATATTAATTTTATGCTGCAGAACCAGGGTATGTTGTTAATTATGTAATTAGGTTCATATATGAAATACAAGAAGACTGTTTTCAAACAGCTCAGTGTCCAGACCGTTGCTATAACCCGTGCTGCAGATTTCTCAGTGCAATATTTTATTTTCAGCTTCTGGCAACAAATGGCCATAAATCGATCAAAGGTGATAACGACTGTTAACCAGATAGAACAGCTGATGGTTGCATAGCTTAGGACAGAACGGAGACTGCATATGGGTGTGATGGACAGGAAACTGAGTGGGAAATAAATACCAGCAATCTGGTTTAATATCACTGCAGTGATAATGACCAGGAGATCAGTCACTGCCATGGACACCAGGTAGTAAGTGATACATCTGGAGAGACCACATCTTCCTCGGGACAGGATCACAATCACTGCCAGGTTAGCTGTAACAGAGAGAGAGAGAAAGGCTTAGAGAAAGCAGGAGAGTGTATGTGTGTGAGCGAGTGAGAAGAGGAAAGTCACTGGTCCAACTCCCAGAAAAATCAGCTGTTTTACAGGATTCTGTGTGAAATTTACAGTTTTGACATGTGATCCTGAGTTGGACACGACAGCTTCCACTACAGGCACTTGCTTCTGTGTTTAAAACAATCCTGTGGATTACAAATATGGGCCTGAACTTTACAGCCACACCCGCCCCCAGCCCCCGATGTCAGGGGTCATGACGGGGCGGCTGGAAAATGACTCCAGCAGAGGACCGGCACAGGCCTCAATGCCGGGAAGGCCCTGCCGGATATTGCCAGTGGTGGCGAGGTTTTGTGGTGGACCCCTCCCGAAGCTTGGCAACGGGAGACCCATTTAATAATTGAAATTTATTTTTAAAATTTAATTAATTACTTCCCTGTTGTCGACATCCATCGCAGAGCAATATTGGTGCCAGTGGCTGACAGTCCCGTACCTTGGGATCCCCATCCAGTGATTGAGGTGGAACGCTGGTGAGTAGGGGGAGAAGGTACTTTTTACATTGAGGGAGGGGGAAAGTGGTGTCAAATTCATCAAATTGGTGTAGGAGATGGTGGGGAGAGATAGAGTGCATAGCGTATGACCATTGGAGGGGGAAGGTCAGGTGGACAAGGTAAGTATTTTGAGGGGAAGAATGAATTATATATTTATTGGGGGGTGGGAGAGTGGCGAGAAATATTTATTTAATTTTTTCAGATCTATTTTAAATCATTATTTCTTGAAATATTACAATTGAAATGTCGGGCTAGAAGCTCTTCAAAAATGGTGGTGTCTGCGCATTGGCACCTGACAACATTGCCGGGGATGGACAACCGTCCCTCCACATCACTGGAGGGGGCAGGTCCGCTCCAACCACTTCAATGAGCTGCCACATTTAATATCGTGGCATCACCGTGCTGTGCGGTCCATGCAGGCAGACTGCAATAGTTTACACCCGCCACCAATTTCAACGGCGGATGTGTAAAATGCAGCCGATGACAGACCCATGACATCAGAATGTTTCATAATGAATTGTGATAGAACATAGAACATAGAACATTATAGTGCAATACAGGCCCTTCGGCCCTCGATGTTGCGCCGACCTGTGAAACCATCTGACCTACACTATTCCATTTTCATCCATATGTCTATCCAATGACCACTTAAATGCCCTTAAAGTTGGCGAGTCTACTACTGTTGCAGGCAGGGCGTTCCACGCCCCGACTACTCTCTGAGTAAAGAAACTACCTCTGACATCTGTCCGATATCTATCACCCCTCAACTTAAAGCTATGTCCCTTCGTGTTTGCCATCACCTTCCGAGGAAAAAGACTCTCACTATCCACCCTATCGAACCCTCTGATTATCTTATATGTCTCAATTAAGTCACCTCTCCTCCTCCTTCTCTCTCACGAAAACAACCTCAAGTCCCTCAGCCTTTCCTCGTAAGACCTTCCCTCCATACCAGGCAACATCCTAGTAAATCTCCTCTGCACCCTTTCCAAAGCTTCCACATCCCTCCTATAATGTGGTGACCTGAACTGCACGCAATACTCCAGGTTCAGCCGCACCAGAGTTTTGTACAGCTGCAGCATGACCTCGTGGCTCCGAAACCCGATCCCCCTACTAATAAAAGCTAACACACCATATGCCTTCTTAACAGCCCTATTAACCTGGGTGGCAACTTTCAGGGATTTATGTACCTGGACACTAAGATCTCTCTGCTCACCTACACTACCAAGAATCTTCCCATTAGCCCACTACTTTGAATTCCTATTACTCCTTCCAAAGTGAATCACCTCACACTTTTCCGCATTAAACTCCATTTGCCATCTCTCAACCCAGCTCTGCAGCCTATCTATGTCCCTCTGTAACCGACAACATCCTTCAACACTATCCACAACTCCACTGACCTTCGTGTCATCCACAAATTTACATAACCCACCCTTCTACACCCTCATCCAGGTCATTTATAAAAATGACAAACAGCAGTGGCCCCAAAAAAGATCCTTGCGGTACACCACTAGTAACTAAACTCCAGGATGAACATTTGCCATCAACCACCACCTTCTTTCAGCTAGCCAATTTCTGATCCAAAGCACTAAATCACCTTCAATCCCATACTTCTGTATTTTCTGCAATAGCCTACAGTGGGGAATCTTCTCAAACGCCTTACTGAAATAGAGAACAGAAGGCACTGAAAACTCATGGGCATCAAAAAGACAGGGAAAACGTCATTAATAGCATATCCTAGATAATGCACCAGAGGGTAAATAGCACAAAAACCATTGATAAGTGTGGAAATGGACAAGAGAGCAGGCTAAAGTTGCATTTAAAATGGACCTTATCCTGCTGAGGACGTACAGTGTCCTCATCAGATCAATTACTGCAAAATTATTGAGTGCTGGAAAATGCGGAAGTCAACTCGCTCAAAAAGATTCCAAACAGCAAGGAGTGAATGGACAATTGGTGCTTTCTGACTTTACAGAGGGAATATTGGTGAGGACGCAGTGATTACTCTCAGCTCTTCTTCTGATAGTCACCTGGGATCTTCAGTGTCGTCTGAACTACCGGAACTGGCAGATAATGAGGTCTCATTCAGGGAAAAGCTCCTTCCAGAATGCAGCATTTCTTCAGTACTGCACTGTGCTGCTGGGAAATGTAATCAGCTTGGTCACAGAGTTGATATTGAACTTAAAACCATTTGACTCATGTGAGAGATGACACCAGTTGTACGGCCTCACCCAATAAGCAGAAAAGAGTGAAGGCAGGAACATTCCAGAACATTGTCAGATGCTAGGAGCAGAAGGAACACTCGGACTCAACAGCGGTCTCTGTAGAACTGTCAGCAGCAGCTAATGTGGAAGAGGAGAGCCAGGATGAACCACTGAGAGTTAAGAGACTGAGAGTAGAAACATTGCCCTCTGTAAGTTTAGGGTAAGTGCAGACAACTCTGAGTGGGGTGGGTGAACTGTCAGAGGCCGTGGTCCATATTGGTACTAACAACATAGGCTGAAAGAGGGATGTCATCCTTCACACACGGAGCATGGCAAATTAGCTTGGACAGATGCCGGTGCAAAAAGCCACATGGGAATATAACGTCATGATGATAACAGAGATCTGGCGTAGAAAAGGGGAGGACTGGCTACCAAATATTCCTGGATACAAATTATGTAGTAAAGATAAGAATAAAAATAAAGGAGGATGAGTAGCTGTATTTATTAAGGAAAATATTACACAGCTGGAGAGAGAGCATGTCCTGGAGGATTTAAGGACTGAATCTGTTTGATTCAAGTTAACAAACAATAGAGGGACCATTATCACCACTCTTTGTATTCTCTGAGCCACCAACTAGTGGGAAAGATATGGAGGAGCAAATGTGAAGGGAAGTTACAGAGAGGTAGAAAAACTATAAAGTAGTGATAATGGGAGACTTCAATTATCATCATACAGAATGGGATAACAATTGTGCAAAGGGCAGAGAGGGGGAAGAGATTATGAAGTATTCAGGAGAATTTTTTTGATCAGCATATTTCCAGGCCAATGAGGAAGGAGGTTTTGCCGGATCTGGTTCTGGGGAATGAGGTGGGTTAAGTGGATCAGGTGTCAGCTGTTGAAAAGTTAGTGAACAATGATCATAGTATCATAAGCTTTTGGTTAGCTGTGGAAGAGGCAGGGAACAATCTAAAGTAAAATACTAAATTGGAGGACGGCCAATTTCAGTGGGGTGAGAACGAATCCATTCCAGGTAAATTGGACTCAAAGATTGGCAGGCAAAACGTAACAAAACAATGGACTCCCTTTGAAGAGGAAATGGTTCAGGTACAGTCGAGGTACATTCCCACGAGGGGCAAAGATAGGGAACGAAAGCCTGAGCTCCCTGGATGACGAGAAAGATAGGGAGTAAGATGAAGTAGAAAAAGGAGCGCATGAGAAATGTCAGGCTGATAATACGTGAAAGCCAGGCTGAAGATAGAAATTTCAGAGGGGAAGTGGAAAAAAATGTGAAACTTAAAAGTGCTGATATTCAAAGAATCTTGGTGTGCTTTTACCAGGAACACAGAATGTTAACAGACAGGTACAGCAAGCAATTAGGAAGGCAAATGGGTTTTGGTGAAAGCACATCTGGAACACTGTGTTTTGATCTCAACATTTAAAAAAGGATATACGAGCATTGCATCCAGGGTTCACTAGCATGGTACTTGGAATGATGAGGGGGTTGTCCGATGATGAGTAAATTGGGCCTGTATTGTACGGAGGTCAGAAGAATGAGAGCTGATCTCATTGAAACATGAACGTTTCTGAAGGGTAGGATTGACACTGAGGGATTATTTCCACTGGTGGGGAATTTAAAACACGATGGCACAGTCTCAGGATAAGGGGCCGATCATTTAGGACTGAGATGAGATGAAATTACTTCACTCAAAGGATTGTGAAATTTTGGAATTCTCTGCCCCAGAGGGTTGTGGATATTCCATCACTGAATACATTTAAGCCTCTGATAGACAGATTTTTGGTCTCTCAAGAAATCAAGGGCTCTGATGAGTGGGCGGGAAATTGGAGTTGAATCCTAAGATCAACCATGATCATTTTGAATAGTGGAGCAGGCTCGATGGTCCATATGGTCTACTCCTGCTCCTATTTCTGTGTTCTTCTGAAATCAGAGAAGCAAAGAGAGAGTATGAGAAGAGACTGGCAGCCAACATAACAGGCAATCAAAAAATCTTCCATAAGCATTTAAGTAGCAAAAGGCTGCTCAGCGGATGGTTCGGGCCGATTGGGAACCAAAAAGAGGATCGATGTGTGGAGACAGAGTGCATGGCTGAGATATTAAATGAAGACATTGCACCTGTATTTAACAAGGAAAAAAATGCTGCCCAAGTCATATTGAAGCAGGAGGTAACTGGGATACTGAATGGACTAAAAATCTATAAGGAAGCGATTATCGGAAGGCTGGCTGTCCTTAAATTTGATAATTCACCAGGACCAGATGCATCCGAGGATGCTGAAGGAAGTAAGAGTGGAAATTGCGAAGCCACTGCTGGGCATAAACTTCCAATCCTCCTTGTATATAGGGCTGGTGCCAGAGAACTGGAGAATTGCAAATGTTACAATCTTGTTCAAGAAAGGGTTTAAGAATAAAACCAGCAACTACAGGCCAGTCAGTTTAACCTCAGTTGTGGCAAAAATTTAGAGATGATAATCTGGGACAAAATGATCAGGCACTTGGACAAGTGTGTTTAATTATAGGAAACCAGAACCAGAACTGAAGACATGGTGCAGCAGGGAGAGTTTTAGTTTCCTGGATCACTGGGTCTGTTTCTGGTGAATGTGGGACCTGCACAAGTTGTACGGGTTGCACTTGAACTGGAACGGGACCAACATTCTTGCTGGGAGGTTTGCTGCTGCTGTTGTGGGGGATTTAAACCAATTTGGCAGGGGGGTGGGATACAGAGTGGAGGTACAGTAGGGGGTGGTGCACAGCCAAATATAGAAGAGAAATTAAGTCAATATGGAAGTGGGAGCAAATATAGACCTCTACGATGGCACTGTTTTGCATGAATTAGAATGTAATTCACTGCATTCCTACCAGCCATTCACAATCTTCTGCTTGACATGCGGCATTCACATGCCTTCACTTTTCCGTCTTGAAAGCTGGCACCACCATGGTGAGAGTTCTTGGTACCTGCAAAGGTTGGGTAAGTGATGCCTTGCTATCCTGTTGAATATTTTCTACATCGGACAGTGAAAAAAGGTGAATCTGAAAAGTGAGGGGAGGGGGCGCTCTGCAAGTGGACACACTGTTTGTGGGGGGGCAGAACTCAAGATCTGTATCTGTTGTTTTTGTCGAGGGTCAAGTGCAGGCAACACAAACGGTATTCTGATGGTTATGTTGGCTCACAATTATTTAAAAGTTGTGAGGACAACGTCAAGCCATACCATTGAGCTCATGATGGAACACTGCTGAAGCAGGAATTAACACAAATCTCTGCCCAGATCGGTGTACTTGAACTTTTGAAGGAATCTAAATGACCAGGAGCATAGAGATGGGTATGATTCAACTTGTTTTCCTGGATTCCCTTGCTGTGATGTGTCATCACCACAGGAGCTGGGCCCAAGAGGCAGCTGCGGCTCAAGAGGAAGCTCCCAGACTTGAGCAGCAGCAGTCACCGGGATCCCAGAGACAAAATTGTAAGACCGAGGATTAGGAGAATTTCAGAATTCTGCAAATGAGGTCAAAGAAAATGATGAAGAAAGGGAAAATAAAATGAGATTAAACTAGTGAGAAATATAAAAACAGACTGTAAAACTTTCTATAAGTCTGTAAAAAGGAAAAGATTAGGAAAAACAAATGTGGGTCCTTTTAGTTTAGTTTAGAGATACAGCACGGAAACAGGCCCTTCGGCCCACCAAGTCTGTGCCGACCACCAACCACCCATTTATACTAATCCTACACTAATTCCATATTCCTACCACAACCCCACCAGTCCCTATATTTTCCAACCACCTACCTATACTCGGGGCAATTGCTAATGGCCAATTTACCTATCAACGTGCAAGTCTTTGGCATGTGGGAAGAAACTGGAGCACCCAGAGACACAGGGAGAACCTGCAAACTCCACACAGGCAGTACCCAGAATTGAGCCTGGGTCGCTGGAGCTGTGAGGCTGCGGTGCTAACCACTGTGCCATTAAAGCCCTTAAAGGCGGAGTGAGGAGAATTTATTGTGGGGGATAGGGAAATGGCAGAAACCTAAACAAATACTTTGTGTCTTTCTTCACGGAGGAAAATACAAAAAACCTTCCAGAAATTCCAGGGCGACACAGTGGCGCAGTGGTTAGCACCACAGAAAGCACTTCCGACAAGTGTGTGCCTGCTTCCCGGGCAGCTGGCATAACTTGTACATATTGTGCCAGTGTCAGGTACCACTGCTTTTCACTCTCCCCGCTCACCTTCAGGGGTGGAGTCTTGGGGATAAGGCCAACCGTTGATGATGTGTCTTCTGATGCCAGTGAGGAACCCCACCAATGATTCTGAAAAGCTCTGCAACACCTGCCTCGACTCCACCCGAGCTACCATCGAGCATAACCATGATCGCCAGAGATATAAAACATTCTGAGCTGCAGCCTCAAGGATGCGCAGCCTTCCTTTCATGTCAGTATCTTCAGAATAGCTTAAACTGAAGCTTAATTAAACCAAAATATTTTTGCCCCCTTTATTTTGTGAAAGCCACCACCAACTTCATATCATCCATTTTCCCTGCAGCCAAAGTGAATCAAATGTCAGCCAGCAGACAGTGTCCCGCCCCACAGTTCAGTGATGCCTCCCTGCAGGTTCTCCTCCAGGCTGTCAGGGAAAGGCAGGAGGACCTTCTCCCTGCAGATGGAGTCAGAAGAAAATCCTGCCTCACCAAGGCAGCCTGGATGGAGGTAGCGGAGGAAGACTCGACCCGTGAGGTCACTAATCGAACTTGGGTGCAGTGCCACAAGCGCATCAATGACTTGCTCAGATCAGCGAGGGTAAGTGGTCCTGGTGAAGCTGCTCCATTGTTTTCTTCCATGGCTCCGTGTCTTTAAGGCAGAGGGAATGCAAGGAATACAGTCGAATGTGTGAGCAGCCTTGGTGCCATTCAATAAATGATGAAGATTAGAATTGTTTATGTGATTGGGTGTGTCGTGCGAAAGCCAATGCAGAATGAGAGATGTTGATGCATGTAAGCAATGGTAGTAATCCATCATTTGCCATGTCATTATATCTACACTGTCTGCTGCAGGATAAACGAAACCACAACCAGCGTGAGTGTGCTAAGATGTGAGGAGGGGTCCATGAAATCAGACTGCTGACCACGGCTAAGGAGGAGGCTTCGGAGATTGTGAGAGGGGAGGGAGGCAGGGTGAGCGGAGATGGCGAGGCAGGAGCCACAAGGCATAAGAATGAAGTGTCATCCCTGCTGTTGCAGCCATATGTGGAAACTGAAGGAAATTGTGTGAACTCATGTGAAGCACATGTGTAAAGTGCCTCTGCTTGTGTCTCCACTGCAAGTGCCCACACTCGAGTCACAGAATGCCACGTGGACCAGGAATCCTCCTCTGGGGAGGAAGAAGACGCCAATTGCCCAGAGGGTTCAGCATCACCTGCCTCTTCTTCCACCTCCGCCAGCAAAGACACATCCACATGGTCCACGCGGTTTTAAGATTAGAATCTGGGTCACAAGCTGGTGTGCACGACACAGACACGTCCCAGCAGCTGGGGGAGCATGTGCCAGCTGGTTCCCCTGCTGGGGATCAGGCCCCTGCTTTGCCCCACACTCATTTGTTGCTACGAGAAGTCTGTTGGACGTGAAGAAAAGCCATGTGGAAAATATGTCAGATATTCCTGAGGTCATGCTGGCCTTGCATTTGCCATGGAGGAGTACATGCAAGCCTTGTCGTCTGCCATGTCCCATGCATTTGAGTGTATGACTTCCTCAGTCGAGAGTCTCCCGAGCTCTGTGGTGAGTCTGGTTGAGCACTCGAGCCAGGTGTGATCTGACCTGCACTCCATCACTGTTGCCATTGGCTCCATGCAGCAGAGTCGAAGCGAGAAGGTGATGAGGAACCTGGACCTCCCTCCAGGTGCTCCTTCCCTCAGGGCGACAGGCAGGTTCCATCTTGCACCCAGCTGGAGGAGAAATGTGTGCCAGCTGCCCTGGGGACTACCTTTTAGAACCACCCCCAGGGTAAGCGGCGTCTCGTCCTCCCACCTGACATTGATCCACTTACCTCCAGCAGGTGAGCACACTGGGAATCCTCAATCACTATTGCTGCAGACCCCCAGTGGGATGGAGCCATCAAGGCCCTGCTCCTCCAGAGGACGTCCGCCACAGTCATCCACGGCAACGGAGCAGCGCACTGAGCAGACTGAATCCACCTCAGCTGTTAATGTCAAGGTAGCACCTAGATGTAGTGGGAGAAAAAGAAAATTGAAACTGTTTTGTGCGTGAAGTTGTCATGGGTGCAGTGCAGATAGTGACAATTGAAAAGATTTATTTCTACATTTTTATTCGCACAAAATTTTGATCCACTCAGTAATGTTCTGCTTGGTTACAGATGGATACAAAGACGTTTTCTGGAGGCCTATGGCAGGAACACAATGATGATTGCAAAGTATCTCAGGAAATGTCCGGTGTCCATATCTCATTGGAATTTGAGCCTTCACTCTTCAATGACGGCTGCTTTCCTATTGATGATTAATAACTTTTTCCAAGACTGTCAATACTTTTGTTTTCGATGATCATAACTTAACAGCTTGCAGTGATATGTAGTTACATTCATCATAGCCCATTGATCATTTCAAATGTCAATCACATGAAAGTGCAGCAATGCTTCGTTAAGATTGCAGAGATAAATAAGAAAGGGAATTTCTGTGGGGAATTTTTTTGTTACTTTTCCCAATGTTCCTCGATGATGTGGCTTATTCTTGGCTGAAACATTCATAAATGAGGCTCTCTCTGAAGTTTAGTTTAGTTTAGTTTAGAGATACAGCACTGAAACAGGCCCTTGAGTCTGTGCCGACCATCAACCACCCGTTTATACTAATCCTACACTAATTCCATATTTCTACCACATCCCCACCTGTCCCTATATCAACCCTACCACCTACCTATACTCAAGGCAATTTCTAATGGCCAATTTACCTATCAACCTGCAAGTCTTTGGCATGTGGGAGGAAACCGGAGCACCGGGAGGAAACCCACGCAGACACAGGGAGAACTTGCAAACTCCACACAGGCAGTACCCGGAATTGAACCCGGGTCGCTGGAGCTGTGAGGCTACGGTGCTAACCACTGCACCACTGTGCCGCCCCCTGTTCCTTCCATGTCTCTCCATGGTCCTCATATCAATGATGGCATCATTGTCTTTATTGTCCTCTTCCTCACCCTCTTCATAGTCATCCTCCTCTGAAGAGGACTGGTGTTCCTCCTGTTACTCTGCCTGCAGAATGTTGCCACGTATAATTGCAAGATTGTGCAAGGCACGCAGACGAAGATTATTCCTGACACGATCTATGGCACGTACTGAAGATACCCTCCAGACCGGTAAAGCAATGGAATCACATTTTCAGAATTCTAATGGTGTGTTCGATGATGTCTCTTGTGGATGTGTGAGCAGTATTGTACCTCTCTTCAGCAACGTACTGGGAATGTCATACTGGTGTCATAAACCATTTACAAAGAGAGTAAACCTTGTCACCCAGGATACAACCTCTTTGGCTGTTTCCTCGAAAACTGCTGGCAGCCAGGAGTTCCTCAAAATGTAGGAGTGATGGCAAACATGCATGATTCTTCTCTTGTGGTCATAAGCAGTTGCATGTTTAAAGAGTGGAAGCCTTGGCAATTCACAAAGGCTGCAGGCTGGTCTCAGGGACCTCCAATAGCCACATGAGTGCAGTTGATCACCCCTTGCACTCTGGGAAACACAGCGATGGTGCCAATGGCCACAGGCCTTGCTGCCTGGCTGTCCTCATCTACAGGTAAGTGGATAAAATCATTGGCATGTCGATAAAGGGCATTAGTCACCTTTTGATGGACCTGTGGGTCGCAGACTGCGAGTTGCGACATATGTCACCCTGGACGGAGCCTCTGGAGAAAAACATTTGTGCAGCAGTCACCTTGAGGACAACTGGCATGGGATTCCCATCGAAGCCGAGTGGCTGCAGGTCATGCCTCAGGATCCTACAAATGTCTGTGACCATTTCACTGACATCCTGAGGCATCTCTGACATTGCCTCTCTGACATTTGAAGATAATTTGTCCTTGTCCTGAGGATGCGATGCTGTGCCAGTGCCTGTCTTCGATAAGGCTGTTCCTGGATGTTCTCATTTGGAGCATCCTCACCTTCCTGTTCTGCCTGTTGCTGCCGCTCAGGCATCATGAGTTGAGGGAAAAGAACCCTCCTGAGTCTCTCTCTTTGTTCTTCTTCCCATGGTACTAAACAAAGTGGGTGTATGAGATCCATGTCACTGTGGCTTTTCTGAACAATAAATAAGCAGAGTGTGGTGATTCAGCCCTCTGTTGCTAGTGAGCTGAAACATTGATGGAATGAACAGCTCCCTTATATCTGCCTTCAAATTTCAGCCAGGAAGAAGACACACCCACTGTTGTTTGGCTCCTCCCACTTTCCTTCCAATCCTTCAGTGTCCACGTGGTTTCCATATCATTCGAGAAAATGATGAGCGTGGAATTCTGGGCAAGTCTCCCCACCTTCCAACCTCATCCTGCAACCTTCCAGCTGAAACCCATCACCTCTGAACCACTCAATGTTACCGTTACCCTTCCCTCCATTACCATTGACCCTCCCCCATTACCGTCCACACTGTAATCATCAATGGGTTCAGGCCATCCCTCCCTCATTCCTACTCCAGTTACTATCAACATGCCGATTCTTACCCTTGAACCTCCTCACATTGAACTGACCATTGTTGCCGAGTCCTGTTCCCCTCCAGATGAAGCTGTCAAATACCCACCCATTAGTCTTGACCTTCCCCCCCTACAGAATCCATTTGCTCCCATTGATTGTGACTGTTCTTTCTGCTGGCCAGTACTCTCAATCTTCCCCACAGTTCCCTGTCATTGACAACACTTACCCCTCCCTTTCGGCCCTTGCCAAATATCTTCACACAGCACTGATCTAATCCACCCAACAAAAGACATCTTCACCATCAACATCAACATTCAACAACATGGATGCTCCACTCCGCCCTCCCCTATTCTTTGATACACCTGATCAGCTCCGCACTTCCCTACCCGAGCACCCATCCCAGCTCCTCCATGAACACGATGAACCCCAGCCTTCCCTCCCCGAGTAACCTGCACTGTTCCTCCATGTTGCCCCCACCCATGCCTTCATCACCATCCACTGAGATGATCCACACTTGCTGGTGTCGAGGCTGGAGGCAAACATCCATTCCAATGCTGGCGTTTGTTTAACGAATGTATTAATGAGAGAAGAACACAGACCTGAGACTCAGCTGGACAAATCAAACTGCTGCACACCACAGTAAAACAATCGTGAACCGGGTGGGACAGGAATATCGCTCGCCCTTCACTTCATCTGGCAGATCGGACTAAACTGTAACTATGAGCAGGGTAATGAGTATTCACATTATTTAAATGAACGCAAAGCCGCAATTCACTACCGCAGTGGGGGGAGCCCCGGAATGCTGCAAACTCGTCATTGATCTAATTCCTCTAAAATATCCCACCATCGGGAATCTGAGAAAACACCTCCCACCTAATTATATCACCCTGCACGTCACAAATCCACCGGGGCGGAGAGCATAAAATTCCCCCAAAAGAATCTGCAAAGGGATAGAGATAGGTTAAGTGAGAGGGCAAAAATTTGGTAGATGGAGAAGAATGTGAGAAAATGTGAGATTGTCTGCTTTGACAGGAAGAATAGAAAAGCAGAGTATTAGTTAAATGGAGAGATTCTGCAGTCCATTGGGATCTGAATGTCCTCATATATAAAACACAAAAAGTTAGTATGCAGGTACAGCAAGTAATTAGGAAGGCAAATGGAATTTTGGCATTTATTGCAAGGGGGATGAGGCAGAAAATTAGGGAAGATTTTCTACAGCTATTTGTGGCATTGGTGAGATCACACCTTGAGTACCGTGTACAGTTTTTGTCTCCTCCTTCAACATGGATATACTTGCATTGTCAACAGTTCAGAGAAAGGTCAAATACCAACGTACCAACATATGAATTAGAAGCAGAAGTAGGCCATTCAGCCCCTCTCGCCTGCTCTGCCATTCAATAAGATCATGGTTGATCTGTTTGTGTCTCAAATTCCACACTCCCATCGAACCCGATAACCTCTGATTTCCTTGCCCAGCAAGAATCTATCTACCTCCACCTTAAATATATTCAATGACCCTGTTTCCACCACCTTCTGAGGCAGAGAGTTCCAAAGTCGCAAAACCCTCTGAAAGAAAAAGTTTCTCTTCCTCTCTGTCCTAAAATTTTAACCCCTAATTTTAAAAGTGCCCCCTAGTTCTGGATTCCTCCACAAGAGGAAACATCCTTTCCATATGCACCTTGTCAAGATCTTATAAACTTCAATCAAGTCTCCCCTCACTCTTCGAAAATCCAGTGAAAACATGCCCAGTCTGTCCAACCTTTCCTCATAAGACAACCCACTCATTCCAGGTATCAATCCAGTAAACCTTTTTCTGAACTGTCTTCAATGCACTCACATCCTTTAAATAAAGAGACATAAACAAGGCTGATTCCGAGGATGAAGTGGTTTTCTTTTGAGAAAACGTTTAGCAAGTTGGGCCGATACTCATTGGAGTTTAGAATAATGAGAAACATTATTGATAAATGTAAGATCCAGATGGGCTTGACAGTGTAGATGCTGGGACGATGTTCCCCCTCATGGGGAATCTCGAACTTGGGGGCACAGTTTCAAAATAAGGTGTCTCTCATTTAAGATGGAGATGTGGAGGGATTTCTTCTCTCAGAGGGTCATTAATCTTTGGAATTCTCTTCCCCAGTGAGCAATGAAGGCTGGGTCATTAAATATATTCAAGGCTGAGTTTGATACATTTTTCATCTGGGCTGGAGCAGGGGGCTGGGGGTGGAGGTGGGGGGTGCAGGTGGGTGTGGTAGTGGGGATGGGGGGTGTGTCATCTGTAAACTTCATTCTCTCTAGTCGAGTCTGGATCATTAATATATATCAAAAAGAACAGTGGTCCTAGTACCAGATCTTGTGGAACATCACTATAGACATTCCCATGGTTGAAAAGTAACCATTCACCATTACTTCCTGCTTTCTATCGTTTGTGAATTTTGTATCCCTGCTCTCATTGTCTCTTCAATCCCATGGGCTTCAATTCTGCTCACAAATCTATGACATGACACCTTATCAAACATGTTTTGAAAGTCCATTGTTACGACCAGGTGAGAAAGGGGTCTCGGGCTTCCCTCTTAGCCTTTTCCTGGTTTAACCATAACAGGGTTTAATTTTTTAAAAATACCGTGTTTTTAGCTTCCCGTCAGTGAATCCTTGTTCACTGCTCTCCCATTGTTAGGCAAAGAAATCAACCCGACAGGTTTTCTTAAACTTAAACAAGAAAAGTGCAAGTTTATTCACCTTGAAACTCTAATTGAGCTAAAACTATTACGAATATGAGACACGACCACAGTAGCATGCATACACGATAAATACACACGCACAGACACACACACACAACGACACAGAAAAATAGAAAGAATAAAGGGGAAAAGTTTGAAGCAATAGATGAGGTTTATTTACTGTCCTTTGAGTTCGATGTGGAGTGTGTGATTGCAGTTAAATCTTGATGTTTTGTCAGGGCCCAGTGGATGCTTTCAAACCTGTTTCAATGTAGAAGTCTTCTCTTTTGAGGTTCAAATGTCTTCAGAGAAGCTGGAAATTCAAGAGCGAGAGAGAGAGAGAGCCAGGTAGGAAAGAGGCTCCCTTCATCGAAGTTCAGTTACCATCTGACACAAACTGTTCTGTGAGCAGTTCAAAACAGAAGCTGGGCCAGCAGGTCTGTCATTGTTTCTTAACAAACTCCTGCATTTTTGTGTATTCTCTATCTTAACTGACACAGAATCACAGAATTGTTACAATGCAGAAGGAGGCCATACGACCCATCCTTTCTGTACCAGCTCTCTGAAAGAGCAACTCCCCCAGTTCCATTCCCCTGCCTTCTCCCTATACCCCTGCATTTCTTCCTTTTCATATAACTATCCAATTCCCTTTTGAGTGCTTCAATTGAACCTGCTTCCACCACGTTCTCAGGCAGCACATTCCAGACCTTAAACAAAAACTAGATGAAAAAGATTTTCCTCATGTCACTTTTGCTTCTCCTGCCAAATACATTAAATCCGTGCCCTCTCATTCCCGATCCTTCCACGATTCGGACCAGTTTCTCTCTATCGACTCCGTCCAGACATCTCAGGATTTTGAATACCTCTATCAAATCAGCTCTCAGCCTTCTCTTCTCCAAGAATAACAGTCCTAACTTCTCCAATCTATCTTCAAAACTGAAATTGCTCATCCTTGGAACCATTCTCATGAATCTTTTCTGTACTCTCTCCAATGCCCTCACATCTTTCCTCAAGTGCATTGCCCAGAATTGGACACAATACTCCAGCTGAGGCCGGACTAGTGTCTTATACAAGTTCAACATAACTTCCTTGCTCTTGTACTCTCTGCCCCTATTAATAAAGCCAAGGACACTGTATGCTTTATTAACTGCTCTCTCAACCTGCTCTGTCACCTTCAATGACTTATGAACATATATACCGAGGTCCCTCTGCTCCTGCACCCCCTTTAGAATTGTGCCCTTCATTCCATAATGTCTCTCTACATTCTTCCTACCAAAATGAATCACTTCACATTTCTCTGCATTGAACTTCATCTGTCACCTGTCTGCCCATTCCACCAAATCGTCTATGTCCTTTTGACGTTCTGCACTATCCTCCTCACAGTTCACAACGCTTCAAAGTTTCATATCATCTGCAGACTTTGGAATTGTATCCTGTACATCAAGGTCGAAGTTATTAAAATATATCAGGAAAAGCAAGGGTCCCAACACTGATCCCTGGGGAACTCCACTACAAACATTCCTCCGGCCAGAACAACATCATTAACGACTCCTCTTTGCTTCCTGTCACTCAGTCAATTTTCTATCCATGTTGCTACCGTCCCTTTTATTCCATGAGTTTCAAATTTGTTCACAAATATGTCGTGTGGCACTGCATCAAATGCCTTTTGCAAGTCCATCTACAGCTTATCAACAGCATTGCCCTCATCAACCCTCTCTGTTACCTCCTCAGAAGACTCCAGCAAATTAGTCAAACATGATTTTCATTTAAGAAATCCATGCTGGCTTTCCTTAATTAACTCATATTTGTCCATGTGATTACTGATTTTCTCCCTAATAATTTTTTCTAAAAGTTTTCCCACTACCGATGTTGAACTTACTGGCCTTCAGTTGCTGGGCTTATTTTTTCACCCTTTTTTGAACAAGGTGTAACGTTTGCAATTTTCCACTCCTCTGGCACAACCCCCGAGGCTAAGGAAGACTGAAAAATTATGGCCAGTGCCTTTGCGATTTCCACCCTCACTTCCCTCAGTATCCTTGGATTCATCTCATCTATCCCTGGTGTTTTATTCATTTCAAGTACAGACAACCTTTCTAATACTTCCTCTTTATCAATTTTAGACCCCTCCAGTGTCTGACATACCTCCTCTTTCAACATTGCCTGAGTTGCATCATCTTTCTTGGTAAAGACAGATGCAAAGTATTAATTTAATACCTCAGCAAGACGCTCTACCTCCATGTGTAAATACCCTTTCTGGCCCCTCATTGGCCTCACACCTCCTTTTGCCACCCTTTCACTATTCATAAAAAACTTTGGGATTTCCTTTAAAGCTCGCTGCCTGTTTCTTTTCATGCTCTCTCTTTGCTTCACTTATTTACTTTTTCACTTCCCCTCTGGGCCTTCTATATTCTGCCTGTATCTCAATAATATTTTCTTCCTGGCGTCTATCATAAGCACACTTTTTCTTCTTTATCTTAATCTCTACCTCTTTTGTCATCCAGGGAGCTCAGGATTTGTTTGCTCTCCTTTTCCCTTTGACGGAAGATACCTTGACTCTGCCCAAACTATCTCTTCTTTGAAGGTAGCCCATTGTTCATCTACCAGTTTTCCTGTCAACCTTTGACTCCAATTTATTCACCCCAGCTCTATTCTTATCCCATCGAAGTTAGCCTTCCCCCAGTTAAATATTCTTAGTCTGGATTGCTCTTTATCCTTTTCTATAGTCAGCCTAATCCTTATGATACAATGATCACTATTGGTTAAATGCTCTCCGACTGACATTTGATTCACTTGACTCACCTCATTCCCAAGAACCAGGTTGAGCAGTGCCTCCTTTCTCGTTGGAAACTCTGGAATGCCAGCTTTCGTACACATTCAGTGTCTGGTGGTCAAAATCCATTTGGGTTAATTGGATCAGGGAGCAGATCTATTGTCTCCAGGCACTGTCTCTTTGTATGCAGATGTTTTTCAGCCACTGCTGATCTCTTTAAACAAGTCATTTCTTCATTCCAGCAACAGTTTAAAATTAATGTTCATATGACGAAATTAATGGCATGTGGGTTCTTCATGACAACTGCACACCCAACGGAATGAAATGCAATTTGATGAAGAGCATTTCATTAAAAAGGACTAGAGAGAAGAGTAGGTACAGAAAAACACACATGCTTCTGTCTCATTCCTTCTCATTCATTCAAAAATCCTAAAATCTGTTACACCTTTTCTTGGTAGCCATGCAGCTTTAAACTGTCCTTTTTGGGATCCCAATAAACGTGATTTTTTGGGGAAGTTTTTCAGTTTGCCCATTTCCACGACTGTCTAGGGTCTCTTTGTTCCTGTTGAGGTCTGTAGGGGAAGGTTAGATTTACTTAGCCCGAAGTTCGAGTTCTGCTCATGGGCGTCAACAGTTGGTGGATCCGCTCTGTACTCTCTTTCAGTGCTTTAATGAGTCATGCAAGGGCTTTTCATCTCAGGGGATGGTTGGTTCCCTTTTCTCCTGACTGTGGGGAACAATTCCTTGCTAATCTTCCCTTTGTCCTCTGGGACACTCCTGCTTGCAGGTATTTGTCCAGATGCTACTGCACCTCACTTTGGCACTTCGACTAGGTGAGGCATCACGCTCATGGTTTCTGTGACCTCTTGAGGACTTTCTTTGTGTCTGCAGGTTCCTGTAAATGCTGTGAGTAACTATGCTGGGGTGCTTCACGTGTCTGCATTTACGTTGGAGTATGTGTGGTCTACCTTTTCAAACATTTTATTGTTAGCTGACTGGACAGTAGTGGTTTCCATTTGAGATTCCTGCCGGACTTCCTTTAACCTGCCCTCTTTGTCCCTTTTTCACTTTTCCTTTCTAACCTTTTGCCAGCCTTGTGCCTGCCTGTCCTCTTTAGTTCCCAGTAGGTTCACCAGCCCTCTGCTGGAGGGTCCTCCAAACACCGGTACAGGACTTAGGGATGAAGATTTCACTGTAGGTTGGGGTTTCCCCTCAACCTGGCACATGTGGCAACTCCTGCAGTACTCCACCATATCTTTGTGGAGTTTTGACTTGTCAAACTGCTGTCTTATGCAGGCTTTGGTTTTTCATAGACCGATACATACAGCCACTGTAATCTCATGGGCCACTCTTACTATGTCTCTCTGGTACCTCTGCGGTACCTCTAACCGGTGAACCACTGTGCACTCCTTGCCCCAGGTCTGTGAGGAGAATTACACTTCCTTATCAGTACCTCATTCTTTAAATAGTAGAAATCAGGGACTCCCTCTGCATCAATATCAGACTGGGCAGCCTATCCTAACTCTCTCAGGGCTGGGTTGGCTCGCTGGGCCTCGCCTAGGGAAGATCCATTTAACTCATTCCCTGGGACTTCTAACTTCCCAAAGAAAGTCTCAGACAGACAGACCTTATGGTCATCTGCCTGAAGTGCCAATTCAGTCTCCTCTGGGGGAGCTGGTTTAATCATGGCCTCATTCACTATGCAGGCGGGGAAACTGCAGGGGACCGTCTCCTGCCATTGCCTTGTTTCTCTGACCTCCTGCGGTTCTCTCTTTCACTACTGGAGAAGCTACTACCTTCAACCCACTCAAATCATTACCTAGGAGCAGGTCAACCCCGTCCACTGACAAACCTGGGACAATCCCGACGTTCACCGATCCTGAAAATAGCTCACAATCCAGTGCAACCCAGTGTAAAGGTACAGGCAACATTGCCCTCCAATGTCATTCACCACCATCCTGGTGTTTACATGCAGTCTCTGGGGGAAAGGTCAGGCCGTTTCCCAATAAAAGAGATCTCGTGGCCCCTGTGTACCTAAGGATTACTATGGACTTGCTTGCCCCACTTGAGGGGTATGGGGTTACTCTCCCTTCAGAAACAAAATCCTGATAACTTTCAGGAATCTTATTAAATTGTCCTGCACTTGCAGCAGTAGGCGTCCTGGGTCTTATTATTACTGCAGTTAAAGCTGCAGCTTGTTCTGCTGTGCTTTTCATCAGGGTCCCTTCTCCTTCACTGAGCAGGTGTGCCATGGTTGACCCTGCATGTTTTCCCTTTACTTTCCGGCAGTCAGCTCTTAGATGCCCTGCTTTATTACAATGGAAGCACACAGGTCTCCGGGTCTCACTCCTACTGACAGAACCTTCCTTTTGGCTTGAGGAGGGCCCCCTTTGTCTCCTGAATTTTTTCCCTCCTAGGACTGCTGGTGCTTCTAGCACCTTCCCACCCTTCATCCTTTTTTGGATTTGTGTGGGTGATTAGGAAAGTTTTCCTCTGAGAAACTATATATAAATGAGTGCAATCTCATCAGCTGGAACTGTTGCTTGCCAGGCTCTATAAACCTTCTGTTCCTCTGCATGTGTCTTTATGGAGAGTGGGAGAGAGTTTTTAAATTCCTTGAGCAAAATTACCTAGCTGAGAATTTCATAGCTAAATTGTACTTTAACAACCCTCAGCCACAGGTCAAATGCCATCTGCCTACTTTTCCCAAACTCCAGGTAAGTTTGATCAACTTGCTTCTTGAGGGTTCTAAACCTTTGGCGGAAGGCTTCTAGTACTAACTCATATACCCCGAGGATACCATTTTTTATCAGTTCAGAATTGGATGAGCTCTTATCTGGCAATAGAGAATAAACCTCATGGGCTTTTCCTGTTAGCTTGCTTGTAGTAGGAGAGTCCAAGTCTCAGCTGGCCACGTTAACTGCCTTGCCAGTTTTTGAAAAGATACATAAAATGCATCCAAATCTCACTGATTGATTTTCGGAATCAATTGGGAAAATTTTAAAGATCCTGTACCCAGCCCTGAATTACGATCCTCCATATTGGCTATGCTTTCACTGGGGTTACTCTGTCACCCCCTGGTTAACTCAAGCTACTTCAGCTCTCTCTGTCTTCGCATTCTTTCTGGAAGGCTCTTTCTTTCTCTCTCTCTATCTCTATTTTTCTTCACGGTATTTCTGAAAGGTTCTTTCTTTCTTTCTCCTATCTTGCTTTTTTTTCTCCTGTCTCTTTCTCTTTCTCTTTCATCACATTCTTTCGGGAAGACTCTTTCTTTCTCATTCTCCTGTCTCTCTCTTTCTCTTTTTCTTATATTCAACTTTCCTCTGTTCCAATTGTATCTTTGCCAGCAATACTCTGTCTGAGTCTATTTCTAACCCTGTTTATGCTTCTTCAGATTCAAGTGAAACGTGGTTGGCCACTAGTCTTAGGAGTTCTGACTTTCTAGCCTTGGCATGGACAGTGATCCCACACTGTTCAGCCATTTTTCTCAACTCCTCCAGAGACAGTGCTTTTAACTTTCCCCAAGTTACTTCACCATGGCTTGGGAAGTTATTGGCTTCAGTCGCAGACATGTTAGTATTCCAGCACACACACCCACAAGAAAACCTGTATTGAAATATGTTCTCATTTTGATTTGGCTTCCCACTTCCAATTTTTCATTTGTCTGTGGATCAAAGCCAAACGCGAGCCCCCAAATTTCTGTTGTGACCCAGGTGAGAAAGGATTCTAGGGGTCCTCTCTTGGCCTTTGCCTGGTTTAACAGTAACAGGGTTTAAATTTTAAATATACCGTGTTTTTAGCTCCCCCTCAGTGAATTCTTGTTCACTGCTCTCCAATTGTAAGGCAAAGAAATCAACCAGACAGGTTTTCTTAGATTTAAACAAGAAAAGAGCAGGTTTATTAACCTTAAAACTCTAACTCGGTCAAAGCCACTATGAAAACGCAAGCATGCCTACCCAATAAATGCACACGCGCAGATAGAGTCAGAAAAGTAGAAAGAATTAAGGGGAAAGGTTTGAAGCAATAGCAGGGGTTTATTTACTGTCCTTTGAGTTCGATGTGGAGTCTTTGATTGCAGTTAAATCTTGACGTTTTGTTGGACGCTTTCAATGTGGGCATCTCTTTTGAGGTTTAAGTGTCTTCAGCCGATCTGGAAATTCATGAGAGTGCAGGAGAGCCAGACAGGAAAGAGGCTCTATTCTTCCAAGTTCAGTTGCAATCTGACCCAAACTGCTCTGGGAGCAGTTCAAAACCAAAGCTGGGCCAGCAGGTTAGGCAAATGACTAGTTTTTTTTTAACAAACTCCTGCATTTTTATGGATTCTCCTTCTTAGCAGACACCCTGGAATGCTGGCTTTCTTAAACATTCAATGTGATTGATGATCAATTGGTGATCAAAATCCATTTGGGTTAATTGGATCAGGGAGAGGTTCTTTTGTCTCCAGGCACTGACTCTAATGATGCAAATGTCTTCCAGGCGCTGCTGATCTCTTTAAACAAGTCATCTCTTCATTCCAGCAACAGTTTAATATTAATGGTCATACGATGAAATTAACATGCCTCAGCTTTGGCTGGTAGGGTCTTCATGACACCATAAAAATGTCAATTGCATTACATTCACCAACACTTTCCATTATTTCATTGATGTACTCCAATCAGTTTTGCCAGGTACAATTTGCCTTTTACAAATCCGTGTTGGTTGTTATATATTAACCCATGTTCTTTCAAATAAAAATGAATGTTGTCTCGGATTTTGCTGACTCGGAGTTTTCCTACCCTGGCGATTCGATATTGTTGGGTTTATTCTTTTTTTTTTCGAACAGCGACGTAGCTTTTTCAACCTCTCCAGCAGTTTCTAACCTTACTCCACTCAGCAACCGAGGTTGCATCCCATCCAGGTGGAGTGACTTTTCTGCACTAAACACTCCCAACCTATTGATGAATTTCGATAACATCAAATTGTTTTACCCCTCCCCCTTTACCGTAATATGCGCAGGTTTCGCCTGTTTTGTGAAGGCTAATTCAAATTAATCATGTTATCTGGATCTTATGCACTTTTGAACTACAAGAAAGCCCCCAGCGATTTAACATCCGCAGCACTTAAAGCAGCCAGAAGTACTGCACAAAGAACAGCTAGGCGTTGCGCAAACGACTACTGGCAACACCTATGCAGTCATATTCAGCTGGCCTCAGACACCGGAAACATCAGAGGAATGTATGATGGCATGAAGAGAGCTCTTGGGCCAACCATCAAGAAGATCACCCCCCTCAAATCTAAATCGGGGGACATAATCACTGACCAACGCAAACAGATGGACCGCTGGGTTGAGCACTACCTAGAACTGTACTCCAGGGAGAATGCTGTCACTGAGACTGCCCTCAATGCAGCCCAGCCTCTACCAGTCATGGATGAGCTGGACATACAGCCAACCAAATCGGAACTCAGTGATGCCATTGATTCCCTAGCCAGCGGAAAAGCCCCTGGGAAGGACAGCATTACCCCTGAAATAATCAAGAGTGCCAAGCCTGCTATACTCTCAGCACTACATGAACTGCTATGCCTGTGCTGGGACGAGGGAGCAGTACCCCAGGACATGCGCGATGCCAACATCATCACCCTCTATAAAAACAAAGGTGACCGCGGTGACTGTAACAACTACCGTGGAATCTCCCTGCTCAGCATAGTGGGGAAAGTCTTTGCTCGAGTCGCTCTGAACAGGCTCCAGAAGCTGGCCGAGCGCGTCTACCCTGAGGCACAGTGTGGCTTTCGTGCAGAGAGATCGACTATTGACATGCTGTTCTCCCTTCGTCAGATACAGGAGAAATGCCGTGAACAACAGATGCCCCTCTACATTGCTTTCATTGATCTCACCAAAGCCTTTGACCTCGTCAGCAGACGTGGTCTCTTCAGACTACTAGAAAAGATCGGATGTCCACCAAAGCTACTAAGTATCATCACCTCATTCCATGACAATATGAAAGGCACAATTCAACATGGTGGCTCCTCATCAGAGCCCTTTCCTATCCTGAGTGGTGTGAAACAGGGCTGTGTTCTCGCACCCACACTTTTTGGGATTTTCTTCTCCCTGCTGCTTTCACATGCGTTCAAATCCTCTGAAGAAGGAATTTTCCTCCACACAAGATCAGGGGGCAGGTTGTTCAACCTTGCCCGTCTAAGAGCGAAGTCCAAAGTACGGAAAGTCCTCATCAGAGAACTCCTCTTTGCTGACGATGCTGCTTTAACATCTCACACTGAAGAATGCCTGCAGAGTCTCATCGACAGGTTTGCGTCTGCCTGCAATGAATTTGGCCTAACCATCAGCCTCAAGAAAACGAACATCATGGGGCAGGATGTCAGAAATGCTCCATCCATCAATATTGGCGACCACGCTCTGGAAGTGGTTCAAGAGTTCACCTACCTAGGCTCAACTATCACCAGTAACCTGTCTCTAGATGCAGAAATCAACAAGCGCATGGGTAAGGCTTCCACTGCTATGTTCAGACTGGCCAAGAGAGTGTGGGAAAATGGCGCACTGACACGGAACACAAAAGTCCGAGTGTATCAGGCCTGTGTCCTCAGCACCTTGTTCTACGGCAGCGAGGCCTGGACAACGTATGCCAGCCAAGAGCGACGTCTCAATTCATTCCAACTTCGCTGCCTTCGGAGAATACTTGGCATCAGGTGGCAGGACTATATCTCCAACACAGAAGTCCTTGAAGCGGCCAACATCCCCAGCTTATACACACTACTGAGTCAGCGGCGCTTGAGATGGCTTGGCCATGTGAGCCGCATGGAAGATGGCAGGATCCCCAAAGACACATTGTACAGCGAGCTCGCCACTGGTATCAGACCCACCGGCCGTCCATGTCTCCGTTATAAAGACGTCTGCAAACGCGACATGAAATCGTGTGACATTGATCACAAGTCGTGGGAGTCAGTTGCCAGCATTCGCCAGAGCTGGCGGGCAGCCATAAAGACAGGGCTAAATTGTGGCGAGTCGAAGAGACTTAGTAGTTGGCAGGAAAAAAGACAGAGGCGCAAGGGGAGAGCCAACTGTGCAACAGCCCCAACAAACAAATTTCTCTGCAGCACCTGTGGAAGAGCCTGTTACTCCAGAATTGGCCTTTATAGCCACTCCAGGCGCTGCTTCACAAACCACTGACCACCTCCAGGCGCGTATCCATTGTCTCTCGAGATAAGGAGGCCCAAAAGAATGTAAGCATTTAATTGTATTTACATTGTAAGTCAGTGGACACATAATAACAATTTATCGTCGATTTTATATATATTATTGATGAACTGGTGTGTCTACCAACAACTGTACCTCTCCCCAGTAACTTCTCCCTGATGTGTTGGGAATGCGTGTGTGTAACCGTGACTCTGAAAGATGTGCTGCCAAGAGATTGACAAAAGAAATAAAGAGTTTTCATGAAAGGTCACAGAGCTGAAAATTTCACACTGTTTTCACAGATTCTGCCAAACCTGCTGAGTATTTCCAGCATTTCTATTCACATTACCACCGACATGGTAACAAACAGCTGGACAACTGAAGGTGAATCAGTCTGAGCCGCTGTATAATTTGCTTCCGAGAATTTTCTGGGAAATCATGGAGAAAATTGCATTGGCCATGGTTATAAATCCAGGAGAAATTATTGAATACTGCAGAGGTACCGGGAGACTAAATAAAGGCACATTCTACACTCTTTTATTAATAAAATGAAGGTAGCAAAAGTGGCTCAGGAAACGACAGACCATGGAATTAAAGGTACACTGTGGGTAAAGTTATTGAAACACATTAAATATAAGATCATGGAACATTTGGATATAAATATAATCTTATCATATTGTCAATAAGTGCTCATAAAGTGGTGGCCTTGTCGATCTGGTTCACTCATTTTCATGAGTGTTTGTGAAAGGAGCTTGATAGGGGTAAGGGGGTGAATGTGGTGCACTTGGATTTCTACCAGCCTTTTATAAACTTCCTCTGGAAAGAATAGTACTGAAAAGAAATATAGCAGGAATCAGTGGAAATGTTTCACAAGGGATTGGTAATTGGTTGATCGCTGGGGCCCAGAGTGTGGTGGTAGTGATTGCCATTGGCCTGGGAGAATGTATCCCACAAAGCAATTTAACGCAGACAGGTATGAATTGATGCACTTTGGGAAGTTAAAGTAGGGCAGGACAAACTGTGACTGGCAGGGCCCTGGGGAGTGTTCTTGAGCAGAGAGACCTTGGGGTGCAAGTACATAGTTCCCTGAAAGTGGCAACACAGGTAGACAGGGTGGTGAAGAAGTCAAACGGCATGCTTGCCTTCATCGGCCAAGGCATTGAGTACAAGAGTTGGGACGTCATGTTACAGTTGTGCATAACGTTGGTTCTGCCGCATTTGGAGTACTGTGTGCAGTTCTGGTCGCCGCACTTCAGGAAAGATGTGATTAAGCTAGAGAGGGTGCAGAAAAGATTCACAAGGATGTTGCCTGCTTTGGAGGGCTTGAGTTATAAAGAGATATTGGATAGGCTGGGTCTGTTTTCCCTGGAGCAAAGGAGCCTGAGAGGGGATAGAGGTATATAAAATTATGAGAGGCATAGATAGGGTAGATCGCCAGAGTCTGTTTCCCATGGTAGGGGTGGCTAAAACTAGAGGATATAGATTTAAGGTGAGAGGGAGGAGGTTTAAGGGAGTACATTATTCATACAAAAAATAGTGGGTATCTGGAATGAGCTGCCAGAGGAGGTGGTGGAGGCAAGAACAGTAGCGACATTTAAGAGGTATCTGCACAGGTACTTGAATGATCAAGACATGGAGGGATATGGAATTAAGGCATGCAGGTGGGATTAGTTTAGATCGGCATTATGGTCGGCATGGATGTGATGGGCAGAAGGGCCTGTTTCTATGCTGTATGATTCTATGCTCTTCCCCAAGGTCCATAAGTATATGCTGAGTGACGCACTAAAGCTTGGGGGCAGCTGCTGCAAAGGCTTCATGGGGAAAGACACCGTGTAAGGTCCTCCTGCCATAGTGAACAAAGAACAAAGAACAGCACAGCAGAGGAACAGGCCATTTGGCCCTCCAAGCCTGCGCCGATCTTGATCCCTGCCTAAACTAACACCTTCTGCACTTCCGGGGCCCATGTCCCTCTATTCCCTACCTGAACTGAGGGCCGTACTATTGGGAAACCCCTTGGGCTGTATAGACCAAATATGGGTTTGCTGTAAAATGTACATGTCATGTAAAATTGAATGGAATGGTTGTGAGGCAACTCACTGCTGTATTGAAGAAAACTGATTTCCTTTGCACTTTCTGAAATGTTAGATTGCTGCTGTTTTGAACTGTTTGTCATGTATTTTTAATGGATTTTTATCAATAAAGTGCATTTTTGGAAAAATAAAATAAAAAAAAATTCCTGTAAGGACTCCATCCCATTCTCCCATTGTCTTCGTCTCGCACTCATTTGTTCTGATGATGCAACCTTCCACAACAGCACTCCTGGCAACTGAGGATTACCCCCACTGTGGTTAATCGGGTCCTTGACATTGTCCGACCCATTTCCCACACTTCTGCCCTCACCCCTTCTCCTTCCTCCGTGACAGGGTTTACCTTGTCCTCACTTTCCACCCCACCAGCCTTCACATCCAAAAGGTCATCCTCCTTCATTTCAGCCATCTCCATCGTGATGCCACCACCAAACACATCTTCCCCTCCCCTCCCCTGTCAGCATTGCAAAGGGATTGTTCCCTCTACGACACTCTGGTCCACTCCTCCATCACCCCCAACACCTCGTCCCCTTCCCACAGCACTTTCTCATGCAATCACAGGAGGTGTAATACCTTCACTTTTACCTCCTCTCTCCTCACCATCCAAGGCCCCAGACACCCCTTCCAGCTGAAGCAGTGATTTACTTGTACTTCCTTCAATTTAGTATACAGTATTTGCTGCTCACAATGTGGTCATCTCTACATTGGGGAGACAAAATGTAGATTGGGTGACTGCTTTGTGGAAGACCTCCGCTCAGTCCAAAAGCATGACCCTGACCTTCCGGTTGCTGGCCGTTTCAACACCCAGCCACACACCCCACTCTCCCCACCACCCTGCTCTCATTCCCAAATTTCTGTCCTTGTCCTGCTGCAGTGTTCCAGTGAATGTCAATGCAAACCTGAGGAGCAGCACCTGATCTTTCGATTGGACACTCTGCAGCCTTGCAGACTCAACATTGAGTTCAACCATTTCAGAGCATGACTGGCTTTTTTACTTTATTTCTTGTTTTATTACTATTTTATTTATTTTTTCACCATGTGCCTGTTTTTCATGTTGTACTTTAAGATCCAGCTGCTCATTATTCTTTCATGAACACTCTCTAATGTTTTGTCTTTCACCATCATCATGAACAGTCTCTTTACTTTGGTCTCCTGATATCTTTGTTCGATAATCTCTCCTGCCATCTGTTCTGGCACACACCTTCCTTTTTTTCTCTTCCTCATCTTCCCCCCACCACACCCACCTCCCGCCCCCACTTCACTTGCTTAAAACCTAATACTTTTCTCACCTTGATGATGGGACCTGTGGTGGGGGGGGGAGGGGCTGAAGACCGACCCAGATGAGGCCCACTACGAACCTCGACTCTGGCTGGTCCCACCCAATCCACCGGGTGGCGGCGAGACTCCGTGGTGCCACCACCCCCTCCCCCACTGCCCTGCCGCTCGTTGACTGCACCACAACTAACAGATGTGAATTAATAAAATTATTATATTTACATGTACTTACCCTTAATCTTTATGTCCCAGTGGCCGACACCCCTTCGGATCCTGATCCGGGTAAATGAGGTGCAACACTGGTGGGGAGAGGGGAGGGGTGAAATTTCACAGTGCGGGGCGTGGGAGGTCGGAGTCAAATTAACATCATGGGTGTAGGGGATGGTGGGAAAGATTGTAGTTTATGGTTTGTGCAGTTTGTGTGGAGAGGGAAAGGTCAGATGGTAAAGGTGTTTTTTGGGCCAAAGGGAAAATGGTTAATTTAATTGTTGTTGGGGTGGGAGTTGGACAAAAGAAATTGACTTATGTAATTTTACTGAATAGTTCTCTAAATATTAAAATAAGCCAGACGGGTTGACTGCCCTTTAAAAATGGTGTCAGCGTCTGCACGCAGGCAGCTGACACCATTGCCAGGGAAGGACAGCTCGTCCCCTCCACATGATCAGCGGATAAGTGGGCGGTCCGCCCTGGATATTTAAATGAGCCGCTGTCTTTGAGCTCCCGGTTGCTCTTTGGCGAGTGACCTGCTCAGGCAAGCTACCATTTTTGAATCTCACTGCCGAGATCGGCAGCAAGTTTATAAAATCCAGCCCATTAACTCTACTTCTCTCTCCATAGATGGTGCCTGAGCTGCTGAGTATTTCCAGCACTTGCTGTTTTGATTTCAGAATGATTGAGGGTCTGGATGGATTGGATTGTGAGGAATGATTATGTCGATGAAGCATGTTCTCATTGGAAAAGAGAATGTTGAAAGGGAATATGATTGTTGCTTTTAAGCTTCTAAATGGTCTCGATTGAGTTATTTAATCTTGCCCAGAACAGGAGGTCAAGGTCTGTGCTTGAAGAGGATAAATTAATAACCAATCTGCTGAAACAATGGGCTGGTAGCGGTGGCGGGCGATAAATATGATAGACCGCATGTACCGCCCAAGCACCCAAGGCAGCCACCAGGTTTTACCTGGTGGCCTTCTGTGGGGATTTAGGCATCAACCCACCACTGGTAAAATTGCAGCAGGGGCAGAAAAGCTTCAGGAGCAGCAGCCTCCTGCCCCCCCTCAACTTTACTGCCCCCAACCCCGCCACTAGCTCACTCCAGTGGGGGGGGGCGTCACATTCCAGCGTGAATATAGAGATATGCCAGGGTCCTGGGGGCTGGTGGGACTGTACCAGACCTGAGTCAACACAAGCAAGAGAACTGGAAGCCAGAACAGGTCACAACACTGAACTGTCCATGGATACAGAGTTCCGATACAGTTTTGGTTCAAAATCACACAATTAGTAAGGATCTCAAAGTGAGTGACTGTATCTAGGACAGGAGGCCATTTGTGACATGAACAAGGACAGCAATAGAGGGAATACAATAGAAATTCATGTGTTGCTATTTTCATCATTTAAATAATTTAGCAAATAGACTCAGTGGATATTTCACCCCATTCTTTAACTCCTCCCTGAATTTACTCTGGGTTCCTGCATAAATAAATGGGTTGATGCAAGAACTCAAAAACTGGAGCATAAATCCACTTTCCTCCAGAATAAAATTTGATTCATTGAAATTTGTGCCAGAGAAATAACTGACACCTGCTATTCGGACACAGAGAGTTGTTATAAAAAATAACAAATATAAAAGGATGAAACTGCCCGAGATGGTGAAGAGTAAAACAATGGACTTTCTCCGCTTCTCCATCTCTGGGTCACTCTGATTCTCTCTATTGCTGTGAGCCTGGAGTCTCCTGCGTGCTCCACTGGCCGATAAAATGTGTCTGACAGTCAGAGCATTGAGCAGCAAAATCAGAATGAATGGGAGACAAGGTGTTAAAATGATATAAATCCATTCATATGCAGCCCATGCAGATGATGTATAATATATTAATCTGATGCTGCAGAACCAGGGTATATTGTTAATTATGTAATTAGGTTCATATATGAAATACATGAAGACATTTTTCAAACAGCTCAGTGTCCAGACCGTTGCGATAACCCGTGCTGCCGTTTTCTCAGTGCAATACTTTATTTTCAGCTTCTGGCAACAAATGGCCATAAATCGATCAAAGGTGAAAGCGACTGTGAACCAGACAGAACAGCTGATGGTTGTATAGTTTAGGACAGAACGGAGACTGCATATGGGTGTGATGGACAGGAAACTGAGTGGGAAATAAATACCAGCAATCCGGTTTAATATCACTGCAGTGATCATGAGCAGGAGATCCGTCACTGCCATGGACACCAGGTAGTAAGTGATACATCTGGAGAGACCACATCTTCCTCGGGACAGGATCACAATCACTGCCAGGTTAGCTGTAACAGAGAGAGAGAGAAAGGCTGAGAGAAAGTGGGAGAGTGTATGTGTGTGAGCGAGTGAGAAGAGGAAAGTTACTGGTCCAACTCCCAGCAAAATCAGCCGTTTTACAGGATTCTGTGTGAAATTTACAGTTTTGACATGTGATCCCGAATTGGACACGACTGCTTACATTACAGGAACTTGCTTCTGTGTTTAAAGCAAACCTGTGGATTAGAAATATAGGACTGAATTTTACAGGCACCCCGACATTGTGGGTCATGAAAGGGGTTTGCTGGAAAATGCCTCCAGCAGAGGCCCAGCACGGGCTTCAATGCCAGGACGGTCCAGCCCGATATTGCCAGTGGCGGCAAGGCCTCGTGGTGGACCCCTCCCGCGCACGGCAACGGGAGCCCCATTTCAAAATTGAAATGTATTTAAATAAACAAATTCATGACTTCCCAGCTCCTGCCATCTGTCCCGGAGTGATATTGGTGTCGGTGGCCGACACTTGCTTGCTTTCAGATCCCCATCTAGGGATTGAGGTGGAACACTGGTGGGGAGGGGGGATAAGATATGTTTTTCAGTGAGGGAGGGGGTGGGGTAAAACTCATCCAATTGGTGAAGGAGATGGTGGGAAAGGGTAAAGTGCATCGTGCATGAACATTGTGGGGGGAAGGTCAGGTGGACAAGGTAAGGATTTCTGGGTAGGGGAGAGGGCAAAGAATGAATTATATGTTTATTGGGGAGTGAAAAAACAGGACTTCTAGGGTTGTTATCTCGGGATTACTCCCTGTGCCACGTGCCAGTGAGGCTAGAAATGGGAAGATAGTGCAGCTAAACACGTGGCTGAACAGCTGGTGTGGGAGGGATGGTTTCAGATATCTGGACCATTGAGATCTCTTCAGGGACAGATGGGACCTGTACAAGAAGGACGGGTTGCAACTAAACTGGAGCAGCACAAATATCCTGGCTGCGAAGTTTGCTAGCGTCACTCGGGAGGTTTTAAACTAGTGTGGCGGGGGGTGGGAACCAGATCAGTAGGACAAGTGAAATAAATGAAGGGGAACTAGTAAAAAAGACCAGTAAGACTAAGAGGAAGCGGGGAGATGCTCCGGAGAACAGCGGGACTGGTGGTCTGAAGTGCATTTGTTTCAATGCAAGAAATATAACAGGTCAGGCAGATGAACTTCGAGTTTGGATTAGTACTTGGAACTATGATGTTGTTGCTATTACAGAGACTTGGTTGAGGGAAGGACAGGATTGGCAGCTAAATGTTTCAGGATTTAGAAGCATCAGGCGGGATAGAGGGGGATGTAAAAGGGGTGGGGGAGTTGCATTACTGGTGAAGGAGAACATCACAGATGTACTGCGGGAGGACACCTCGGAGGAGTCATGCAGCGAGGCAAAATGTGTGGAGCACAGGAATAGGAAGGGTGCAGTCACGATGTTGGGGGTTTACCACATGCCTCCCAACAGACGACAGGAGGCAGAGGACCAGATATCTAGACAGATTTTGGAAAGATGTAAAGGTAATAGGGTTGCAGTGGTGGGTGATTTTAAATTCCCCTATATTGACTGGGACTCACTTAGTGCTTGGGGATTGGATGGGGCAGAATTTGTAAGGAGCATCCAGGAGGTCTTCTTGAAACAATACGTAGATAGCCCAACTTGGGATGGGGCCGTACTGAGCCTGGTATTGGGGAATGAGCCCGGCCAGGTGGTCGAAGTTTCAGTAGGTGAGCATTTCGGGAACAGTGACCATAATTCGGTAAGTTTTAAGGAATTGTGGATAAGGATAAGAGTAGTCCTCGGGTGAAGGTGCTAAATTGGGGGAAGGCTAATTATAACAACATTAGGCAGGAACTGAAGAATTTAGATTGGGGTGCGGCTGTTTGAGGGTAAATCAACATCCGACATGTGGGAGTCTTTCAAACGTCAGTTGATTAGAATCCAGGATCAGCATGTTCCTGTGAGGAAGAGGGATAAGTTTCAAAGGTTTCGGGAACCTTGGATAACACGGGATATTGTAAGCCTCGTCAAAAAGAAAAAGGAAGCATTCGTAAGTGCTGGAAGGTTAGGAACAGACAAATCCCTTGAGGAATATAAAGACAGTAGGAAGTAACTTAAGCAAGGAGTCAGGAGGGCTAAGAAGGGTTATGAGAAGTCATTGGCAAACAGGATTAAGGAAAATCCCAAGGCTTTTTATACGTATATAAAGAGCAAGAGGGTAACTAGGGAAAGGGTTGGCTGGTTCAATGACAGAGAAGGGAATCGATGTGTGGAGCCAGAGGAAATGGGCGAGTTGCTAAACGAGTACTTTGCATCAGTATGCACCAATGAGAAGGACTTGGTGTATGATGAGCCTTGGGAAGGGAGTACAGATAGACTCACTCATCTCATTATCAAAAAGGAGGAGGTGTTGGGTGTCTTGCAAAGCATTAAGTTAGATAAGTCCCCAGGGCCTGATGGGATCTACCCCAGAATACTGAGGGAGGCAAGGGAAGAAATTGCTGGGGCCTTGACAGAAATCTTTGCATCCTCATTGGCTGCAGGTGAGGTCCCAGAGGACTGGAGAATAGCCAATGTTGTTCCTTTGTTTAAGAAGGGTAGCAAGTATAATCCAGGAAATTATAGGCCGGTGATCCTTACGTCAGTGGTAGGGAAATTATGAGAGAGGATTCTTCGGGACAGGATTTACTCCCATTTGGAAACAAATGGACTTATTAGTGAGCGGCAGCATGGTTTTGTCTAGGGGAGGTCGTGTTTCACAAATTTGATTGAGTTTTTTGAGGACGTTACAAAGATGATTGATGAAGGAAGGGCAGTGGATGTTATCTATATGGACTTCAGTAAAACCTTTGATAAGGTCCCTCATGGCAGACTGATACAAAAGGTGAAGTCACATGGGATCAGAGGTGAGCTGGCAAGATGTATACAGAACTGGCTCGGTCATAGAAGACAGAGGGTAGCAGTGGAAGGGTGTTTTTCTGAATGGAGGGATGTGACAAGTGGTGTTCCGCAGGGATCAGTGCTGGGACCTTTGCTGTTTGTAGTATATATAAATGATTTGTAGGAAAATGTAGCTGGTCTGATTAGTAAGATTGTGGACGACACAAAGGTTGGTGGAGTTGCGGACAGTGATGAGGATTGTCAAAGGACACAGCAGGATGTAGATCGGTTGGAGGCTTGGGCAGAGAAATGGCAGATGGAGTTTAATTTGGACACGTGTGAGGGAATGCATTTTGGAAGGTCTAATGCAGGTGAGAAGTATACAGTAAATGTCAGAACCCTTAGCAGTATTGACAGGCAGAGAGATCTGGGCATACAGGTCCACAGGTCACTGAAAGTGGCAACTCAGGTGGATAAGGTAGTCAAGAAGGCTTACGGCATGCTTGCCTTCATTGGTCAGGGCATAGAGTATAAAAATAGGCAAGTCATGCTGCAGCTGTACAGAACTTTAATTAGGCCACACTTTGAATATTGCGTGCAATTCTGGTCGCCACACTACCAGAAGGACGTGGAGGCTTTGGAGAGGGTACAGAAGAGGTTTACCAGGATGTTGCCTGGTCTGGAGGGCATTAGCTATGAGGAGAGGTTGGATAAACTCGGATTGTTTTCACTGGAATGACGGAATTGGTGGGGCGACTTGATAGAGGTTTACAAAGTTATCAGTGGCATGGACAGAGGAGATAGTCAAAAGCTTTTTCCCATGGTGGAAGAGTCAGTTACTAGGGTACATAGGTTTAAGGTGAGAGGGGCAAAGTTGAGAGGGGATGTGCGAGGCAAGTTCTTTACACAGAGGGTGGTGAGTGCCTGGAACATGTTGCCGGGGGAGGAGGTGGAGGCAGGTACCATAGAGACCTGTAAGAGGCATCTTGACAAATACATGAATAGGATGGGAATAGAGGGATACGGACCCCAGAAATGCAGCAGGTTTTAGTTTAGGCGGGCATCAAGATCAGCGCAGGCTTGGAGGGCCGAATGGCCTGTTCCTGTGCTGCACTGTTCTTTGATCTTTGTTCTTTGTTCTTTGTTCTTTGAGTGGGAGAGGGTCCAGAAACATTTCTTTCATTTTTTTCAGATCTATTTTAAATCACTATTTCTTGAAATATTACAATTGAAATGTCGGACTCGAAGCCTTTTAAAAATGGTGATTTCGACAGCGACATGTAAAATGCAGCTGATGACAGCCCAATGATGTCAAAATGTTACATAATGAAGGTAATAGAGAACAGAAGGCATCAAAAACTCATGGACGTTAAATAGAAAGGAAAAATGTCATTAGTAACATCTCATAGATGTTATGCTGGAGGGTGAATAGCACAAAAACCATTGATAGGTGTGGAATCTTACAAGAGAGCAAGAAAAATTTACATTTAAAATGGACCTTATCCTGCTGAGGATGGACAGTGTCCTCATCCGATGAATTTCTGCAAAATTATTGAGTGCTGTAAAGTATGGAAGTCAACGTGCTCAAAAAGATTCCAAACAGCAAGGATCGAATGGACAATTGGTGCTTTCTGACTTTACAGAGGGAATATTGGTGAGGACGCAGTGATAACTCTCAGCTCTTCTTCTGATAGTCACCTGGGATCTTCAGTGTCGTCTGAACTACCGGAACTGGCAGATGATGAGGTCTCATTCGGGGAAAAGCTCCTTCGAGAATACAGCATTTCTTCAGTACTGCACTGTGCTGCTGGTAAATGTAATCAGCTTGGTCACAGAGTTGATATTGAACTTAAAACATTTTGACTCATGTGAGAGATGACACCAGTTGTACAGCCTCTCACAATAAGCAGAAAAGAGTGAAGACGGGAACATTGCAGACCTTGTCAGATGCTGGTGCAGAAGGAACACTCGGACTCCACAACAGTCTCTGTCGGACAGTCAGCAGCAGCTAATGTGGAAGATGAGAGCCAGGTGAACCATTCAGAGTTAGAGACTGAGAGTAGAAACATTGCCCTCTGTAAGTTTCGGGTAAGTGCAGACAACTCTGAATGGGGAGGGTGAACTGCCAGAGGCCGTGGTCCATATTGGTATGAACAACATAGGCTGAAAGAGGATTGTCATCCTTCAGTCTGATTTTAGGGAGCTAAGAAAGGCACGAGCAAACAGGACCTCAAATGAAGGATCTCCAGATTACTCCAGGTGCCATGTGCTGGTGAGTATAGGATAGGAAAGAGCAGATGAATGTGTGGCTGGAGGTGGTGAATGAGGGAGATCTTTAGATTCCTGCGACATTGAGAGCAGTTCTGGGGGAGGTGGGACCAATAGAGGCCGAGCCGGAACCAATACCCTCGAGGTGTCGTTTGCTAGTGCTGTTGGGAGGCTTAAAAGAGCTTGGGAGGGGGTTGGGAACCAAGATGGAGAATCAGTAATGATAAACAAGGTGCGCAAAGGATTAGGAGAAGCAGATAGCACTAGAGTAAGAAACAGTGAGGCATTAGGTGGGGTCAGAGTAAGAGGGAATACAGTAAGGTCTTAATTAGGTTTACTGTGCATGTCTGTAAACACACGGAGCATGGTAAATTAGCTTGGACAGTTCCCAGTGCAAATAGCCACCTGGGAATATAACGTCATGATGATAACAGAGATCTGGCTCAAAAAAGGGGAGGACTGGCAACCAAATATTCCTGGAGACAAAATATTTAGTAAAGATAAGGATGGAAAGAAAGGAGGACGAGTAGCTGTAATTATTAAGGAGAATATTACACAGCTGGAGAGAGAGCATGTCCTGGAGGATTTAAGGACTGAATCTACTTGGTTTGATTTCACAAACAATAGAGGTACCATGATAAACGCTCTTTGTCTTCTATAGGCCACCAACTAGTGGGAAAGATATCGAGGAGCAAATGTAAAGGGAAATTGCAAAAACTATAAAGTAGTGATAATGGGAGACTTCAATTATCATCACACAGAATGGGATAACAATTGTGTAAAGGGCAGAGAGGAGGAAGAGATTATGAAGTATTCAGGATAATTTTCTTGATCAGCATATTTCCAGGCCAATGATGAATTAGGTTTTGCTGGATCTGGTTCTGGGGAATGAGGTGGATTAAGTGGATCAGGTGTCAGATGCTGAACAGTTACGGAACAATGATCAGAGTGTCATAAGCTTTTGGTTCGCGATGGAAGAGACAGGGAACAATCTAAATTAAAATACCAAATTGGATGACATCCAATTACAGTGGGGTGAGAACAAATCTATTCCAGGTAAATTGGACTCAAAGATTGGCAGGCAAAACATAACAAAACAATGGACTTCCTTTAAAGAGGAAATGGTTCGGGAACAGTCGAGGTACATCCCCACGAGGGGCAAAGATAGGGTACGAAAGCCGGAGCTCCCTGGATGATGAGAAAGATTGGGAGTAAGATGAAGTAGAAAAAGGAGCACATGAGAAATGTCAGGCTGAAAATACGTGAAAGCCAGGCTGAAGATAAAAATTTCAGAGGGGAAGTGGAAAAAGGTGTGAAAATTAAAAGTGTTGATGTTCAAAGAGACTTAGTTGTGCTTGTACCAGGAACGGAGAAAGTTCACATGCAGATACGCCAAGTAATTAGGAAGGCAAGTGGCATGTTGGCCTTTATTGCAAGGGGATTGGAGTACAGGAACAAGGAAGTATTGCTACAATTTTTTTTTTTAGAATTAGAACATTACAGCGCAGTACAGGCCCTTCGGCCCTCGATGTTGCGCCGACCTGTGAAGCCATCTGACCTGCACTATTCCATTTTCATCCATATGTCTATCCAATGACCACTTAAATGCCCTTAAAGTTGGCGAGTCTACGACTGTTGCAGGCAGGGCGTTCCACGCCCCTACTACTCTCTGAGTAAAGAAACTACCTCTGACATCTGTCCTACATCTATCACCCTTCAATTTAAAGCTATGTCCCCTCGTGTTTGCCATCACCATCCGAGGAAAAAGACTCTCACTATCCACCCTATCTAACCCTCTGATTATCTTATATGTCTCGATTAAGTCACCTCTCCTCCTCCGTCTCTCCAACGAAAACAACCTCAAGTCCCTCAGCCTTTCCTCGTAAGACCTTCCCTCCATACCAGGCAACATCCTAGTAAATCTCCTCTGCACCCTTTCCAAAGCTTCCACATCCTTCCTATAATGCGGTGACCAGAACTGCACGCATTACTCAAGGTGCGGCCTCACCAGAGTTTTGTACAGCTGCAGCATGACCTCGTGGCTCCGAAACTCGATCCCCCTACTAAAAAAAGCTAACACACCATATGCCTTCTTAACAGCCCTATTAACCTGGGTGGCAACTTTCAGGGATTTATGTACCTGGACACCAAGATGTCTCTGTTCATCGACACTACCAAGAATCTTCCCATTAGCCCAGTACTCTGCATTCCTGTTACTCCTTCCAGAGTGAATCACCTCACACTTTTCCGCATTAAACTTCATTTGCCATCTCTCAGCCCAGCTCTGCAGCCTATCTATGTCCCTCTGTACCGTACAACATCCTTCGGCACCATCCACAACTCCACCGACCTTCGTGTCATCCGCAAATTTAATAACCCACCCTTCTGCACCCTCTTCCAGGTCATTTATAAAAATGACAAACAGCAGTGGCCCCAAAACAGATCCTTGCGGTACACCACTAGTAACGAAACTCCAGGATGAACATTTGCCATCAACCACCACCCTCTGTGTTCTTTCAGCTAGCCAATTTCTGATCCAAAGCTCGAAATCACCTTCAACCCCATACTTCCGTATTTTCTGCAATAGCCGTCCGTGGCAAACCTTATCAAATGCCTTACTGAAATCCATATCCACCACTTCCACTGATTTACCCTCATCCACCTGTTTGGTCACCTTCTCGAAAAACTCAATAAGGTTTCTGAGGCACGTCACAAAACCGTGCTGACTATCGCTAATGAACTTATTCTTTTCAAGATGATTATAAATCCTGTCTCTTCTAACCTTTTCCAACATTTTACCCACAACCGAAGTAAGGCTCACAGGTCTATAATTACCAGGGCTGTCTCTACTCCCCTTCTTGAACAAGGGGACAACATTTGCAATCCTCCAGTCTTCCGGCACTATTCCTGTCGACAATGACGACATAAAGATCAAGGACAAAGGCTCTGTAATCTCCTCCCTAGCTTCCCAGAGAATCCGAGGATTAATCCCATCTGGCCCAGGGGACTTATCTATTTTCACACTTTCCAAAATTGCTAACAACTCCTCCTTGTGAACCTCAATCCCATCTAGCCTAGTAGTCTGTATCTCAGTATTCTCCTCGACAACATTTTCTTTCTCTACTGTAAATACTGACGAAAAATATTCATTTAACGCTTCCCCTATCTCCTCTGATTCCACACACCACTTCCCATTGCTATCCTTGATTGGCCCTAATCTAACTTTAGTCATTCTTTTTTTCCTGATATACCTATAGAAAGCCTTAGGGTTTTCCTTGATTCTATCCGCCAATGACTTCTCGTGTCCTCGAATGGCTCTTCTAAGCTCTCCCTTCAGATCATTCCTGGCTAGCTTGTCACTCTCAAGCGCCCTAATTGATCCTTCACGTCGCATCCTAACATAAGCCTTCTTCTTCCTTTTGACAAGCGCTTCAACTTCTTTAGTAAACCACGGCTCCCTCGCTCGACAACTTCCTCCCTGCCTCACAGGTACATACTTATCAAGGACACGCAGTAGCTGCTCCTTGAATAAGCTCCACATTTCGATTGTTCCCATCCCCTGCAGTTTCCTTCCCCATCCTACGCATCCTAAATCTTGCCTAATCGCATCATAATTTCCTTTCCCCCAGCTATAATTCTTGCCCTGCGGTATATACCTGTCCCTGCCCATCTCTAAGGTAAACCTAACCGAATTCTGATCACTATCACCAAAGTGCTCACCGACATCTAAATCTAACATCTGGCCGCGTTCATTACCCAGTACCAAATCCAATGTGGCATCGACCCTGGTTGGCCTGTCTGCATACTGTGTCAGAAAACCTTCCTGCACACACTGGACAAAAACTGACCCATCTAAAGTACTCGAACTATAGTATTTCCAGTCAATATTTGGAAAGTTAAAGTCCCCCAGAACAAGTACTCTGTTACTCTCGCCCCTGTCGAGAATCATCTTCGCTATCCTTTCCTCTACATCTCTGGAACTATTTGGAGGTCTATAGAAGACTCCCAACAGGGTGACCTCTCCTCTCCTGTTTCTAACCTCGGCCCATACTACCTCAGTAGACGAGTCCTCAAACGTCCTTTCTACCGCTGCAATACTCTCTTTGATTGACAATGCCACACACCCCCCCTTTTACCATCTTCTCTGTTCTTACTGAAGCATCTAAATCCCGGAACCTGCAACATCCATTCCTGCCCCTGCTCTACCCATGTCTCCGAAATGGCCACTACATCGAGATCCCAGGTACCAACCCATGCTGCAAGCTCACCCACCTTATTCCGGATGCTCCTGGCGTTGAAGTAGACACACTTTAAACCAGGTTCTTGCTTGCCAGTGCCCTCTTGCGTCCTTGTAACCTTATCCCTGACCTCACTCCTCTCAACATCCTGTACACTGGAACTACAATTTCGGTTCCCATTCCCCTGCTGAATTAGTTTACACCCCCCTGAAGAGCACTAGCAAATCTCCCCCCCCAGCATATTGGTACCCCTCTGGTTCAGGTGAAGACCATCCTGTTTGTAGAGGTCCCACTTACACCAGAAAGAGCCCCAATTATCCAGGAAACCAAAACCCTCCCTCCTACACCATCCCTGCAGCCACGTGTTCAACTCCTCTCTCTCCCTCTTCCTTGCTTCGCTATCACGTGGCACGGGCAACAACCCAGAGATAGCAACTCTGTTTGTTCTCGCTCTAAGCTTCCACCCTAGCTCCCTGAATTTCTGCCTTAAATCCCCATCTCTCTTTCTACCGATGTCGTTGGTGCCTATGTGCACGACGACTTGGGGCTGCTCCCCCTCCCCCTTAAGGATCCCAAAAAGAGGATCCGAGACATTGCACAGGGTTTTGGTGAAACCACATCTGGAACACTGTGTGCAGTTTTGGTCTCTACATTTCAGAAAGGATATACTAGCATTGCAGCCAGGGTTCACTGGATTGGTCACTGGGATGAGGGGTTTGTCCTATGATGATCGAATTGGGCCTGTATTGTACGAAGGTTAGAAGTATGAGAGGTGATCTCATTGAAACATGTAAGTTTCTAAAGGAGTTCGAAAGGATCGACATTGAGGGATAATTTCCATTGGCCGAGGAATCTAAAACACGGAAGCAGAATCTCAGGATAAGGGGCCGATCATTTAGGACTGAGATGAGATGAAATTACTTCACTCAAAGGATTGTGAAAGTTTGGAATTCTCTGCCCCAGGGGGTTGTGGATATTCCATCAATGAATACATTTAAGCCTCAGATAGACAGATTTTTGGTCTCTCAAGGAATCAAGGGCAATGATGAGTGGGCAGGAAATTAGAGTTGAATCCTAAGATCAACAATGATCATTTTGAATAGTGGAGCAGGCTCGATGGGCAACATGGTCTACTCCTGCTCCTATTTCTGTGTTCTTGTGAAATCAGAGAAGCAAAGAGAGAGTATGAGAAGAGACTGGCAACCAACATAACAGGGAATCAAACATCTTCCATATGCATTTAAATAGTAAAAGGCTGCTCAGAGGATGGTTCGGGTTGATTGGGAACCAAAAAGAGGATCGATGTGTGGAGACAGAGGGTATGGCTGAGGTATTAAATGAAGACCTTGCACCTGTATTTACCAAGGAAGAAAATGCTGCCCAAGTCATATTGAAACAGGAGGTAACTGAGATACTGAATAGACAAAAAATTGATAAGGAAGCAGTATTAGAAAGGCTGGCTGTCCTTAAATTTGATAATTCACCAGGACCAGATGCATCCGAGGATGCTGAAGGAAGTAAGAGTGGAAATTGCGAAGCTACTGCTGGGCATAAACTTCCAATCCTCCTTCCATGTAGGTCTGGTGCCAGAGAAATGTAGAATTGCAAATGTTACAATCATGTTCAAGAAAGGGTTTAAGAATAAAACCAGCAACTACAGGCCAGTCAGTTTAACCTCAGTTGTGGCAAATATTTAGAGATGATAATCTGGGACAAAATCAACAGGCACTTGGACAAGTGTGTTTAATGATAGGAAACCAGAACCAGAACTGAAGACATGGTGCAGGAGGGAGAGTTTTACTTTCCTGAATCACTGGGTCTGTTTCTGGCGAACGTGGGACCTGTACAAGTTGTACGGGTTGCACTTGAACTGGAACGGGACCAGCATTCTTGCTGGGAGGTTTGCTGCTACTGTTGTGGGGGATTTAACCCAATTTGTCAGTGGATGCGATACAGAGTGGATCGGCCCGAACCGTCCTCTGTGCAGCCTTTTACTATTTAAATGCTTATGGAAGTTTTTTGAATTCCCTGTTATGTTGGTTGCCAGTCTCTTCTCATACTCTCTCTTTGCTTCTCTGATTTCACAAGAACACAGAAATAGGAGCAGGAGTAGACCATATGGCCCATCGAACCTGCTCCACTATTCAAAATGATCATGGTAGGGGGTAGGGGCTGATGCACAGTTCAATATAGAAGAGAAATTAAGTCAATCAGGATGTGGGAGCAAATATATACCTGTTCAGGCACAAGCAAATATTGGAAGGCTGGATTGCATCTATTTTAACGCAAAGAGTGTTAGAAGTAAGGCAGATGAATTGAGGGCATTGATTAACATATGGGAATATGATATTATTGCTCACACAGAGACATGTTTAAGGGAAGGGCAGGACTGGTAGCTCAATATTCCAGGGTATAGAATCTTAGGGGATGATAGGGGAGGGGATAAAAGAGGAGGTGGCATTGCACTATTGATCAAGGAGTCAATTACGGCAGTAAGGAGGGATGATCTCTTCGAAGGTTCCTCAAATGAGGCATATGTGCAGAATTTAAATCCAAAAAGATGGCAATCACTTGGCTGGGTGTGTACTACAGGCTTCCAAATAGTTAGAGAGAGATAGAGGAGCGTCTGTTGGCGAATCTCAGAGAGGTGTAAAAATGATGTGGTAATAATGTTCGGGGATTTCAACTTCCCCAATATTAACTGGGATAGTCTCAGTGCAAAAGACTGAAAGGGGGCGGAATACTTAAAGTGCGTACAGGAAAGATTTTTGAGTCAGCACGTAGAAAGTCCTACAAGAGAAGGGGCAGTAATGGACGTAATCACAGGGAATGAAGCCGGACAAGTGGTAGAAGTGTCAGTGGGGGCCCATTTTGGGGATAGTGACAATACCTCTGTAAGATTTAAGGTAGCAATGGAAAAGGACAAAGATGGACCAGAAATAAAAGTACTGAATTGGGGGAAGGCCGATTTCCATATGATAAAGCAGGATCTGGCCAAAGTGGACTGCGAGCAGCTACTTGTAGGAAAGCCGACATCAGACCAGTGGGAGTCATTCGAAAAGGAAATAGTGAGAGTTCAGGGCCAACATGTTCCTGCAAAGTTGAAGGGTAGGACCAACAAGTCCAGGGAACCCTGGATGTCAAAGGATACAGAGGATTGGACAAGGGAAAAAAAGGAGGCCCATGGCAGATGCAGAGTGCTGAAAATAGCGATGGTCCTCCAGGAGTACAAAAAGTGTAGTGGGGGGGCACTTAAAAAATAATTAGGAGAGCAAAGAGACGGCATGAAAAAACATTGGCGGGCAAGATAAAGGAAAATCTCAAGGTATTTGATAAGTATATAAGTATATTAAGGGGAAGAGGATAACCAGAGAAAGAGTAGGTCCCATTAGGGACGAAGGTGGCAATCTTTGTGTGGAGCCGGAGGATGTTGGTGAGGTTTTAAATGATTACTTTTCATCTGTGTTCTCTATGGAGAAGGATGTGTAGGTGTAGAGATCAGAAAGGGGGATTGTGTTATACATGAACAAATTAGCCTTGAAAGGGAGGATGTATTACCGGTTTTAGCAGACTTAAAAGTGGATAAATCCCCACGCCCAGATGAGATGTTATCCCAGACTGTTATGTGAGGCAAGGGAGGAGATAGCAGGGGCTCTGACACAAATTTTCAAATCCTCTCTGGCCACAAGAGTTGAGCCAGAGGACTGGAGGACAGCGAATATGGTACCATTATTCAAGAAGGGTAGCAGGGATAAACCAGGTAATTACAGGCTGGTGAGTCTAACATCAGTGTTAGAGAAACTATTGGAAAAATTTCTGAGGGACAGGATTAATCTCCACTTGGAGCAGTAGGGATTAATCAAGGATAGTCAGCATGGCTTTGTTGGGGGAGATAAAGAACAAAGAGCAGGACAGCACAGGAACAGGCCTTTCGGCCCTCCAAGCCTGAGCTGATCTTGATGCCTGCCTAAACTAAAACCTTCTTCACTTCCGGGGTCCATATCCCTCTATTCCCATCCTATTCATGTATTTGTCAAGATGCCTCTTAAACGTCTCTATGGTACCTGCTTGCACCACCTCCCCTGGCAACAAGTTCCAGGCACTCACCACCCTCTGTGTAAAGAACATGCCTCGCACATCCCCTCTAAACGTTGCCCCTCTCACCTTAAACCTATGTCCCCTCGTAACTGAATCTTCAACCCTGGGAAAAAGTTTTAGACTATCCACTCTGTCCATGCCGCTTATAACTTTGCAAACCTCTAACATGTCGTCCCTCCACCTCCGTCTTTCCAGTGAAAACAATCCGAGTTTATCCAACCTCTCCTCATAGCTAATGCCCTCCAGACCAGGCAACATCCTGGTCAACCTCTTCTGTACCCTCTCCTTCTGGTAGTGTGGCGACCAGATTTGCATGCAATATTCTTAGTGTCGCCAAACTGAAGTTCTGTACAGCTGCAGCATGACTTGCCTATTTTTATACTCTATGCCCTGACCGATGAAGGCAAGCATGCCGTATGCCTTCTTGACTACCTTGTCCACCTGAGTTGCCACTTTCAGTGACCTGTGGACCTGTACGCCCAGATCTCTCTGCCTGTCAATACTCCTAAGGGTTGTGCCATTTACTGTATACTTCCCACCTGCATTAGACCTTCCAAAATGCATTACCTCACATTTGTCCGAATTAAACTCCATCTGCCATTTCTCCGCCCAAGCCTTCAACCGATCTATATCCTGCTGTATCCTCTGACAATCCTCATCACTGTCCACAACTCCATCACCCTTTGTGTCATCCACAAACTTACTAATCAGATCAGCTACATTTTCCTCCAAATCATTTATATATACTGCAAAGAGCAAAGGTCCCAGCACTGATCCCTGCGGAACACCACTAGTCACATCCCTCCATTCAGAAAAGCACCCTTCCACTGCTACCCTCTGTCTTCTGTGACCGAGCCAGTTCTGTATCCATCTTGCCAGCTCCCCTCTGATCCCGGGTGACTTCACCTTTTGTATCAGTCTGCCATGAGGGACCTTATCAAAGGCTTTACTGAAGTCCATATAGATAACATCCACTGCCCTTCCTTCATCAATCATCTTTGTCACTTCCTCAAAAAACTCAATCAAATTCGTGAGACACAACCTTCCCTTCACAAAACCTTGCTGCCTCTCTCTAATAAGTCAATTTGTTTCCAAATGGGAGTAAATCCTGTCCCGAAGAATCCTCTCCAATAATTTCCCATCCACTGACGTAAGGGTCACCGGCCTATAATTTCCTGGATTATACTTGCTACCCTTCTTAAACAAAGGAACAACATTGCCTATTCTCCAGTCCTCTGGGACCTCACCTGTAGCCAATGAGGATGCAATGATTTCTGTCAAGGCCGAGCAATTTCTTCCCTTGCCTCCCTCAGTATTCTACGGTAGATCCCATCAGGCCCTGGGGATTTATCTACCTTAATGCTTTGCAAGAAACCCAACCCCTCCTCCTTTTTGATAATGAGATGACTGAGACTATCTACATTCCCTTCCCTAGGCTCATCATCCACCAAGTCCTTCTCCTTGGTGAATACTGATGCAAAGTTCTAATTTAGCACCTCGCCCATTTCCTCTGGCTCCACACATAGATTCCCTTCTCTGTCCTTGAGTGGGCCAACCCTTTCCCTGCTTACCCTCTTGCTCTTTATATACGTATAAAAAGCCTTGGGATTTTCCTTAATCCTGTTTGCCTATGACTTCTCATAACCCCTTTTAGCCTACCTGACTCCTTGCTTAAGTTCCTTCCGACTGTTTTTATATTCCTCAAGGGAGTCGTCTGTTCCTAGCCTTCCAGCCCTTATGAATGCTTCCTTTTTCTTTTTGACGAGGCTCACAATAACCCGCGTTATCCAAGGTTCCCGAAACTTGCCAAACATATCCTTCTTCCTCACAGGTACATGTCAGTAACAGGAACAGGATCATGTCTACCAAACTTGATAGAATTATTCGAGGAGGTGACTAGATGTGGAGATGAGTGCAAAGCAGCTGATGTAGTCTGCATGGACTTCATTAAGGCTTTTGATAAGGTCCCACATTGCAGATTGGTTAAGAAGGTAAGATCCCATGCGATTCGGGGCAATTTGACAAATTGGATCCAAAATTGGCTTCGTGACCGTAGGCAGAGGGTGATGGTCGAGGGGTGTTTTTGAGATTGGAAGCCTGTGACCAGTGATGTACCGCAGGGATCGGTGCTGGGTCTCTTACAGTTTGTAGTATATTTTAATGATTTAGACATGTCTATAGGAGTTATGATCAGTAAGTTCGCAGATGACACGAAAATTGGTGGTGTCTTAAACAGTGAGGAGGAAAGCCTTAGATTACAGGACAATATAGATGGGCTGATAAGATGGGCAGAGCAGTGGAAAATTGAATTTAAAGCTGAGATGTGTGAGGTGATGCACTTTGTGAAGATTAATAAGGCAAGGGAATATACAATGGGTGTTAGTACCCTCGTCCCATTAATCGTGTATTCCTTTGCCTTGTTTGACCTCCACAAATGCATCACTTACCATTTTTTTGCCCATCTGACCAGCCCATCAATATCTTCCTGCAACCGACAGCTATCTTCCTCTCTATCCACCACACAGCCAATCTTTGTGTCATCTGAAAACTTCTTGATCATATATTGATCACACATTTATGTCCAAATCGTTAACTGTAGCAAAAAGCATGGGACCCAGTACTGAGGCCCGCGGAATGCCACTGGAAACATCCCTCCAGTCACTAAAACAATTGTCAAAAATTACCCTTTGTATCATGCAACTGAGCCAATTTTGTATCCGCCTTGTGGCATTTCCCCAGATACCATGGTATTTTATTGTTTTTAACCAATCTGCCATGTGTAACCTTGTCAAAAGCCTTGCTAAACTCCATATAAACCACATCAACTGCATTAATCTCACCTATCTTCCTTGTTACTTCTTCAAATAATTTGATCAACTTGGTGAAACAAGAATGTCCCTTAACAGATCCATGCTGACTATCCTTGAACAACCTGTGCCTTTCTAAATGACAGTTTATCCTGTCTCTCAGAATGGATTCCAATAATATGCCCATTACTGCGTTTAGACTGACTGGCCTGTAATTATTCGGTCTATCCTTCTCTCCCTTTTTAAACAGAGGTACAACGTTCGCAGTTAAGCAATCCTCTGGCACAATACCAGTATCCACCGAGGACTGGAAAATAATGGTCAGACCCTCTGCCATTTCCTCTCTTGATACTTTTAACACCTAGGGTACATTTCATTTGGCCCTGATGAGTTATCAACTTTCAAGGATGCTAATCTCATTAATACTTCCTCTCTCACTATGTTTATCACATCCAATACTTCACACTCCTCCTCTTTAACTACAATATCTGCATCATCCCCCTCTTTTGTGAAGACAGACGCAAAGTATTCATTTAGAACCATACCCATATCTACCACCCCTTCACATAGGTTACCTTTTGGTCTTTTATGGCCCGACTCTCTCCTTAGTTATCCGATCACTCATAAATAAAATATATGTGGGCTCACCTTGATGTTGCTTGCCAATAGTTTTTTCATGTCCTCTCTTTGCTTTCCTAATTTCCTTTTGGATTTAATCCCTCGACTTTCTATACTCCTCTTGGCTTTCTGGAGTATTGAGCTCTCGATGTCGGACATAAGCTTTCCTTTTCTGCCTTATCATACCCTGTAAGCTCCTTGACATCCATGGGGCTCTAGATTTGGCCATCTGAGCCTTTTTCTTTGTGGGAACATGTTTACTCTGAACTCCTTGAATCTCATATTTGAACATATCACAATGCTCTGACACTGATTTACCTTCAAGTAGCTGTTTCCAGTCCACTTTCGCTCAATCACTCCTCAGTTTAGTAAAATTGGCCTTGCCCCAATTGAGAACTCTAACTCATGTTCTATCTCTGTTCTTTTCCATACTTACGTTAAAAATGACTGAATTATGATCACTACCACCAAAATGCTCACCCACTGCCACCCCATCTACCTACCCATCTTCATTTCCTAAAACCAAGTCTGAAACTGTGCCCTCTCTTGTTGGACTTTCTACATACTGAGCAAAAAGATTCTCTTGAATGTCTCTCAAGCATTCTGCTCCCTCAATTTCTTTCACACTAAAACTGTCCCAGTTAATATTGCGATAGTTCAAATCCCCTGCTATTACTTCCCAATTGTGCTTGCACTTCTCAGAGATTTGCTGACATATCTGCTCTTCTATCCCCCTCTGACTGTTTGGGGGTCTATAGTACATTCCCAGCAGTGTGATTGTCCTGTTTTTGTTCCTTAGCTCAATCCATATGGCCTCATTTGATGAACTTTCCAACATATCATCCCTCCTCACAGATGTAATGGTTAGATAAACCAAAATTGCCACAACCCCTCCTTCCTTAGCTCCTTTTATTATTTGTTTCCTCTGCCTTCCAGATTCATCCATTAATTTTCTGCCTTCCATTTTCATTTCTGACTTTGTCCTAACTGAGTCTACCCTCAGGTCCCCATTCCCCAGCCAAACGAGTTTAAACATTCCCCAACAGCACTTGCAGAATGTCTCACAAGGAACTCAGTCCCCGCTCTGTTCAAGCACAACAAATCTGTCCTGTACAGGTCCCATCTTCCCCTGAGCCCGTCCCAATGTCCAAGGAATCTGAAGCCCTCCCTTTTGCACGGTCTTTCCAGACATGCTTATCCTTCTAGTCCTATATTCCCTTGTGCGTGGCACTGGGAGTAATCTGGAGATGACTACTTTTGAGGTCCTGCTTGCTAATGTCTGACTTAGCTCCCTAAATTCTGACTGCAGGACTACATCCCTCTTTCTACCTATGTCGTTGGTTCTGATGTGGATGACTGCTGGCTGTTCACCCTCCCCCTTCAGGATGCTCTGTAGCCACTCAGTGACATCCTTGACCCTGGCACCAGGGAAGCAACACGCCATCCTGGATTCACGTCTGCGTCCACAGAAATGCCTGTCTGTTCCCCTGACTATTAAATCACCCATCACTATGGCTCTTCCAGTCTTCCCTGTACCCCACCGTGCAGCTGAGCCACCTGTGGTGTCATGGAATTGGCTCTGGCTGCACTCCGCAGGTGAAGCATTATTTTCCTCAGTATTCATAACTGAATACCTGTTGGAGAATGAGATGCACTCAGCGGTCTCCTGCACTATTTGTCTGATTATTTTTGACTGCCTGGTGGTCACCCATTCCCTCTCTCCCTGCATAATCTTCAGCTGTGGGGTGACCACATCAATAAACATGTTTTCTCATAGCTCTCATCCCCACGCATGGACCGTAGTGCTCAAGTTCCAAAACTCGGAGCTCAAGCTGCCACAATTGACAACAGTTGTTGCACAAATGTTTCTCTGGGATACAGGAAATATCCTGGGAGCTCCCAGATAGCACAGGAAGTGCACTCTCGAGGTTGAAGCACCTCTGCCATTCCTTGATTTATTAGTTGAACCTTTGCTACTGCTAAACAAAAACTGACCAATACCACAGCACCTTAAAATTATTCATAAAACCTTACTATTATTGTCAATGTCAAAAGCACAATGGAACGACATTTATACCATGATAACCCTGTGATAATTCACCCACTGTGAAATGGTAGCAGTTGGGCGGCACAGTGGCGCAGTGGTTAGCACCACAGCCTCACAGCTCCAGCGACCCGGGTTCAATTCTGGGTACTGCCTGTGTGGAGTTTGCAAGTTCTCCCTGTGTCTGCGTGGGTTTTCTCCGGGTGCTCCAGTTTCCTCCCACAGCCAAAAGACTTGCAGGTTGGTAGGTAAATTGGCCATTATAAATTGCCCCGAGTATAGGTAGGTGGTCGGGAAATATAGGGACAGTTGGGGATGTGATAGGAATGTGGGATTAGTGTAGGATTAGTATAAATGGGTGGTTGATGGTCGGCACAGACCCGGTGGGCCGAAGGGCCTGTTTCAGTGCTGCACCTCTAAAAAAAAAAGTGGAGAAATAATGCAGTTAAATTGATGAAATGTTATTGGTCTGGGGAAGTATTTTACCGGTAAAGTGGTGAGATGATATCAGTAAAGAGAAGAATTTGTACGGTAAAGGTGGGTCTCTTAAAGGGAATGAATTAGGGCATAAAAAGGGAGAAATTATATCGGTAACAGGAGAAAATACACTGGGCAAGCACTGGAAATACTCAGCAGATCTGGTAGCATCTGTGGGAGAGAAACAGAGTTAACATTTCAGGTCAATGAACTTTCATCATAACTTTTTTCCTCAGTACTTTGATTTTCTACAGGAAGAAGAAACATCGATAAAATGGGAAGAAAATTTGATCTCGTGGAATACATGATTATGTGAAAGAGGAAAGGTTATACTGATTCAAAGGGAAATTATATCCCATTAAAGGGAGGAATTATCCCGGTAAATGAAAGAAAGAATGTCGGTACAAAGGAGAAGCCCGACAGGCTATTAGAGCAGTGACACAGCTAATCAATGGTGACCATAACCAATAACTAACTCCAATGCTTTACCTGGAACCCCGACAGCTGCAAGGATGGGATAGTAAATGGCAAACAGCAGACCTTTTGGTGATCCGTGCATTGCTATCAGAAACTCTAAGCACATTCCACACTCCCCTCAAAGATTACCAAATTTATACCTGATGTCAGCCTCTGGGGAGTTAATTAGATGCTTTGATCCTTTGCATTATTTACATTAATTGAATAAGAGAGATTAGTGCAGCTGCTGTCAGGCTTGTGTTTTCTTTCAGTGGAATGGAATGTTTTTAAAGTACACTAGCAGGGCTTTGTAGTGAAATACCCTGAAAGTTCTGCCTGATGCCATTCAGATTTCTTCATAAAAGATGATGAAAACTTAAAAGGCCTTTGGAATGATGAAAGCAAACCTTGTGTGCAAGTAACCCTTAGGTTTAAACACTTTAATGCTGAGTTATGGGGCTTCGCACAAGTCACCAGAGATTTAATGACCTGAAGCAAAACATAGCCATTTCTGGTGCCTGATCATTATTCAATTCAATCAAAGGTCACATGCAACTGACTCCAAATCCCTTTGAGTCGGTGCACACACTTTTATATATTTTTCTGTGCAGGCATTGTAGATAGGTCCAGTTCAGCAGTGTTACAGTCAGCATAGGCAATTCCAGTTGAGCACGGTTACATTCAGTGTGTACTGGTCCAGTTCTTTACGGTTACATTTGTTGTGTACTGTCCAGTTCAGTACGGTTACATTCAGTGCGCACTGGTCTAGTTCTGTATGGTTGCATTGAGTGTGGACTGGTCCAGTTCAGCAAGGTTACATTCAGTGTGTACTGGTCCAGTTCAACACAGTTACATACAGTTTGTACTGGTCCAGTTCTGCACAGTTTCATTCAGGGTTTCTTGGTCCAGTTCAACACGGCTACATATTAGAATTAGAACATTACAACATTACAGCGCAGTGCAGGCCCTTCGGCCCTCGATGTTGCGCCGACCTGTGAAACCATCTGACCTACAGTATTCCATTTTCATCCATATGTCTATCCAATGACCACTTCAAAGCCCTTAAAGTTGGCGAATCTACTACTGCTGCAGGCAGGGCGTTCCACGCCCTTACTACTCTCTGTGTAAAGAAACTACCTCTCACATCTGTCCTATCTCGATCACCCCTCAACTTGAAGCTATGTCCCCTCGTGTTTGCCATCACCATCCGAGGAAAAGGACGCTCACTATCCACCCTATCTAACCCTCTGATTATCTTATATGTCTCTATTAAGTCACCTCTCCTCCTCCTTCTCTCCAACGAAAACAACCTCAAGTCCCTCAGCCTTTCCTCGTAAGACCTTCCCTCCATAACTGGCAACATCCTAATAAATCTCCTCTGCACCCTTTCCATAGCTTCCACATCCTTCCTACAATGCAGTGACCCGAACTGCACGCAATACTCCAGGTGCGGTCTCACCAGAGTTTAGTACAGCTGCAGCATGACCTCGTGGCTCCGAAACTCGATCCCCCTACTAATAAAATCTAACACACCATATGCCTTCTTAACAGCCCTATTAACCTGGGTGGCAACTTTCAGGGATTTATGTACCTGGACACCAAGATCTCTCTGTTCATCTACACTACCAAGAATCCTCCCATTAGCCCAGCACTCTGCATTCCTGTTACTCCTTCCAAAGTGAATCACCTCACACTTTTCCGCATTAAACTCCATTTGCCATCTCTCAGCCCAGCTCTGCAGCCTATCTATGTCCCTCTGTAACCTACAACATCCTTCGGCACTATCCACAACTCCACCGACCTTAGTGTCATACACAAATTTACTAACCCACCCTTCCACACCCTCTTCCAGGTCATTTATAAAAATGACAAACAGCAGTGGCCCCAAAACAGATCCTTGCGGTACACCACTAGTAACGAAACTCCAGGATGAACATTTGCCATAAACCACCACCCTCTGTGTTCTTTCAGCTAGCCAATTTCTGATCCAAAGCTCTAAATCACCTTCAACCCCATACTTCTGTATATTCTGCAATAGCCTACCATGGGGAACCTTATCAAACGCCTTACTGAAATCCATATACACCACATCCACTGCTTTACCCTCATCCACCTGTTTGGTCACCTTCTCGAAAAACTCAATAAGGTTTCTGAGGCACGTCACAAAACCGTGCTGACTATCGCTAATGAACTTATTCTTTTCAAGATGATTAGAAATCCTGTCTCTTCTAACCTTTTCCAACATTTTACCCACAACCGAAGTAAGGCTCACAGGTCCATAATTACCAGGGCTGTCTCTACTCCCCTTCTTGAACAAGGGGACAACATTTGCTATCCTCCAGTCTTCCGGCACTATTCCTGTCGACAATGACGACAGAAAGATCAAGGACAAAGGCTCTGCAATCTCCTCCCTAGCTTCCCAGAGAATCCTAGGATAAATCCCATCTGGCCCAGGGGACTTATCTATTTTCACACTTTCCAAAATTGCTAACACCTCCTCCTTGTGAACCTCAATCCCATCTAGCCTAGTAGCCTGAATTTCAGTATTCTCCTAAACAACATTTTCTTTCTCTACTGTAAATACTGACGCAAAATATTCATTTAACACTTCCCCTATCTCCTCTGATGCCACACACAACTTCCCACTACTATCCTTGATTGGCCCTAATCTAACACTAGTCATTCTTTTATTCCCGATATACCTATAGAAAGCCTTAGGGTTTTCCCTGATCCTATCCGCCAATGACTTCTCGTGTCCTCTCCTTGCTCTTCTTAGCTCTCCCTTTAGATCCTTCCTGGCTAGCTTGTAACTCTCAAGCGCCCTAACTGAGCCTTCACGTCTCATCCTAACATAAGCCTTCTTCTTCCTCTTGACAAGCGCTTCAACTTCTTTAGTAAACCACAGCTCCCTCGCTCGTCAACTTCCTCCCTGCCTCACAGGTATATACTTATCAAGGACACACAGTAGCTGCTCCTTGAATAAGCTCCACATTTCGATTGTTCCCATCCCCTGCAGTTTCCTTCCCCATCCTACACATCCTAAATCTTGCCTAATCGCATCATAATTTCCTTTCCCCCAGCTATAATTTTTGCCCTGCGGTATATATCTGTCCCTGCCCATCGCTAAGGTAAACGTAACCGAATTGCGATCACTATCACCAAAGTGCTCACCTACATCTAAATCTAACACCTGGCCGGGTTCATTTCCCAGTACCAAATCCAATGTGTCATCGCCCCTGGTTGGCCTGTCTACATACTGTGTCAGAAAACCCTCCTGCACACACTGGACAAAAACTGACCCATCTAAAGTACTCGAACTATAGTATTTCCAGTCGATATTTGGAAAGTTAAAGTCCCCCATAACAATTTTTGTGGACTGGTCCAGTTCAACACAGTTACATTATGGGCTGGATTTTGTGCTCAGCCTGAAGGCAGGATTTGTGGTGCGGTGGGAGGAGTCAGTGATTCGGAAATGGATCGTCCACCACGGAACCCAATGCAGTGCCGGGTTCTGATATTCCTGAAGGCGGCGATGTTCCGTGGACCAATCTTTAAATATGTTAACTACTCTTTTGCATGAATTAGAATGTAATTCGCCACATTCCTACCAACCGTTCACAATTTTCTCCTTGATATGCAGCAATCACGTGCCTTCACTTTCCCATCCTTGAAAAGCTGGCGTTGCCGCGGCGAGAGTCCTTGATACCTGCAAATGTTGGGTAAGTGATACCTTGCTACCCTGTTGAATATTTACAACATCAGATACTGAAATAATGTTATTTCATGGGAAGGGAGGGTTGGGGAAGATGCATTTGGTCGTGGCATCACGCTTGTGGTGGCGGAAATGGCAGAGGATGATCCTTTGGATATGGAGGCTGATGGTGTGGAAAGTGAGGACAAGGGGAACCCTGTCACGGTTCTGGGAGGGAGCATCTGGGAGCATCTTCCTCTCTCTTCCCCTGTCAGCATTCTGAAGGGATTGCTCCTGCTGCGACACCCTGGTCCACTCCTCCATTACCCCACCACCTCATCCCCTTCCCACAGCACCTTCCCCTGCAATCGCAGGAGGTGTAATACCTGCCCATATACTTCCTCTCTCTTCAGTATCCCAGGCCCCAAACACTCCTTTCAGGTGAAGCAGCAATTTACTTGTACTTCTTTCAATGTAGTTTGTAGATGTAGAGTGGATCTCTAGCAGAGCAAGTCGACACCTTCTTCTGGCAGGGCAGGGATCCTGAAGAACCAAGACAGCATGGAGTGGGCTTCACCATCAGAAACTCCTTGCTCAGCATGATAGAGCCTCCCTCAAATGGCTCGGAATGCATACTGTCCATCCGACTGCTCACCGCCTCTGGTCTAGTACACCTATTCAGCATCTGTGCTCCAGCACTCTGCTCCGCACCTGAAGCTAAAGGTCAGTTCTACGAGGAACTCCATAACATCATTAGCAGCATCCCCAACACCGAACGCTCATTCCTGCTGGGGGACTTTAATGCCAGGGTTGGAGCCGACCATGACTCATGGCCCTCCTGCCTTGGGCGCTCTGGCGTTGGAAGGATGAATGAGAACGGGCAGAGACTGCTTGAGTTGTGCAACTGTCATAACCTCTGCATCACCATCTCGTTCTTTCACACTAAACCCTGTCACCAGGTTTCATGGAGGCACCCAAGATCGCATCATTGGCACCAGCTAGACTTCATTGACACAAGGCGTGCCACCTTAAAGAGTGTTCAAATCACACGCAGCTTCCACAGTGCGGACCGCAACACCGACCACTCCCTGGTGTATAGCAAAGTTAGACTCAGACCAAAGAAGTTGCATCATTCCAAGCAGAAGGGCCACCCGCGCATCAACACGAGCAGAATTTCTCACCCACAGCTGTTACAAAAATTTCTAAATTCACTTCTAACAGCCCGACAAAACACTCCCACAGGGGAAGCTGACACCAAGTGGGCCCACATCAGATACGCCATCTGTGAGTCAGCTTTGACCACCTATGGCAAAAGTGCGAAGAGAAATGCAGACTAGTTTCAATCTCATAATGAAGAGCTGGAACCTGTCATAGCCGCTAAGTGCATTGCACTGTTGAACTACAAGAAAGCCCCCAGCGATTTAACATCCGCAGCACTTAAAGCAGCCAGAAGCACTGCTCAAAGGATAGCCAGACACTGCGCAAACGACTACTGGTGACACAAATGCAGTCATATTCAGCTGGCCTCAGACACAGGAAACATCAGAGGAATGTATGATGGCATTAAGAGAGCTATTGGTCCAACCATCAAGAAGATCGCCCCCCTCAAATCTAAATCAGGGGACATAATCACTGATCAACGCAAACAAATGGACTGCTGAGTTGAGCACTACCTAGAACTGTACTCCAGCGAGAATGCTGTCACTGAGACTGCCCGCAATGCATCCCAGCCTCGACCAGTCATGGATGAGCTGGACATCCAGCCAATCAAATCGGAACTCAGTGATGCCATTGATTCTCCAGCCAGCGGAAAAGCCCCTGGGAAGGACAGTATTACCCCTGAAATAATCAAGAGTGCTCCAGCACTACATGAACTGCTTTGCCTGTGCTGGGATGAGGGAGCAGTACCCCGGGACATGCGTGATGCCAATATCATCACCCTCCATAAAAACAAAGGTGATAGCGGTGACTGCAACAACTACCATGGAATCTTCCTGCTCAGCAGAGTGGGGAAAGTCTTTGCTCAAGTCGCTCTAAACAGGCTCCAGAAGCTGGCCGAGTGCGTCTACCCTGAGGAACAGTGTGGCTTCCGTGCAGAGAGATCGACCGCTGACATGCTGTTCTCCCTTCGTCAGATACAGGAGAAATGCCGTGAACAACAGATGCCCTTCTACATTGCTTTCATTGATCTCACCAAAGCCGTTGACCTCGTCAGCAGACGTGGTCTCTTCAGAGTACCAGAAAAGATCGGATGCCCACCAAAGCAACTGAGTATCATCACCTCATTCCATGACAATATGAAAGGCACAATTCAACATGGTGGCTCCTCATCAGAGCCCTTTCCTATCCTGAGTGGCGTGAAACAGGGCTGTGTTCTCGCACCCACACTCTTTGGGATTTTCTTCTCCCTGCTGCTTTCACATGCATTCAAGTCCTCTGAAGAAGGAATTTTCCTCCACACAAGATCAGGGGGCAGGTTGTTCAACCTTGCCCGTCTAAGGGCGAAGTCCAAAGTACGGAAAGTCCTCATCAGGGAATTCCTCTTTGCTAACGATGCTGCTTTAACATCTCACACTGAAGAGTGCCTGCAGAGTCTCATCGACAGGTTTGCGGCTGCCTGCAATGAATTTGGCCTAACCATCAGCCTCAAGAAAACGAACATCATGGGGCAAGACGTCAGAAATGCTCCATCCATCAATATTGGCGACCACGCTCTGGAAGTGGTTCAAGAGTTCACCTACCTAGGCTCAACTATCACCAGTAACCTGTCTCTAGATGCAGAAATCAACAAGCGCAAGGGAAAGGCTTCCACTGCTCTGTCCAGACTGACCAAGAGAGTGTGGGAAAATGGCGCACTGACACGGAACACAAAAGTCCGAGTGTATCAAGCCTGTGTCCTCAGTACCTTGCTCTATGGCAGCGAGGCCTGGACAACGTATGTCAGCCAAGAGCGACGTCTCAATTCATTCCATCTTCGCTGCCTCCGGAGAATACTTGGCATCAGGTGGCAGGACCGTATCTCCAACACAGAAGTCCTCGAGGCGGCCAACATCCCCAGCTTATACACCCTACTGAGTCAGTGGCGCCTGAGATGGTTTGACCATGTGAGCCACATGGAAGATGGCAGGATCCCCAAAGACACATTGTACAGTGAGCTCGGCACTGGTATCAGACCCACTGGCCGTCCATGTCTCCGCTTTACAGACGTCTGCAAACGCGACATGAAATCCTGTGATATTGATCACAAGTCGTGGGATTCAGCTGCCAGCGTTCGCCAGAGCTGGCGGGTCGACATAAAGACGGGGCTAAAGTGTGGCGAGTCGAAGAGACTTAGTAGTTGGAAGGAAAAAAGACAGAGGCGCAAGGGGAGAGCCAACTGTGTAACAGCCCCGACAAATAAATTTCTCTGCAGCACCTGTGGAAGAGCCTGTCACTCCAGAATTGGCTTTTACAGCCACTCCAGGCGCTGCTTCACAAACCACTGACCACCTCCAGGCGCTTATCCATTGTCTCTCGACGTAAGGAGGCCAAAGAAGAAGAGTTTACTGTATTCGCTGCTCTCAATGTCTCCTCTACATTGGGGAGACCAAACGCAGACTGGGTGACCACTTTGCGGAACACCTCTGCTCAGTATACAAGCAGGACCCTGAGCTTCTGGTTGCTTGCCATTTCAACACTGCCCCCTGCTTTCATGCTCACATCTCTATCATGGGCTTGCTGCAGTGTTCCGGTGAACATCAACGCAAGCTCGAGGAACAGCATCTCATTTACCGATTAGGCACACTGCAGCCTGCCGGACTGAACATTGAGTTCAATAATTTCAGAGCATGACGGGCCCCCCATTTTACTTTAATTTTTCGTTTTTTATTTTCTTTTTCAATTTTTCTTTCTTTTTTACATTTTTCTACATTTTTATTTTATTGCACCTTGGTTTGTTCAGTTTGCTTACCCAGTGTTTTTTTCATTTCTGTACTTGCTGCTGCTCAATTTTCAGTCCATTAACAGTCCAATCTGTAATAATGCTTTGTCTTTCAACACACCATTAACATATTGTTTGCCTTTGCTCCACGATCTTCTGGTCAGCTATTCTGTGGCCTTGCCCAAGCTGCAACTTCTCCTTTGTTATCCCTTGCCCCATCCTCACTTTACTTGCTTATAACCTTTGACATATCTAATATTTGCCAGTTCCGAAGAAGGGTCACTGACCCGAAATGTTAACTCTGCTTCTCTCTCCACAGATGCTGCCAGTCGTGCTGAGTATTTCCAGCATTTCTTGTTTTTATTTCAGATTTCCAGCATCCGCAGTATTTTGCTTTTTTTAAACTGTATTGGTTGCTTTTGTCGGGGGTCCAGTGCAGGCAACACAACCGGTATTCTGATTGTCATGTTGCCTCACAATTATTAAAATGTTGTGAGGACAACGTCAAGCCGTACCATTGAGCTCAAGCTGGAACACTGCTGAAGCAGGAATTAACACAAATCTCTGCCCAGATTGGCGTACCTGACCTTTTGAACGAATCTGAATTGTCAGGAACATAGAGATGGGTATGATCCAGCTTGTTTTCCTGGATTCCCTTGATGTGATGAGGCATCACCACAGGAGCTGGGCCCAAAAGGCAGCTGCATCTCCAGAGGAAGCTCCCAGATATGAGCAGCAGCAGCCACCGCGGCACAAAGGAGCCCAGTGACATCAGCGAGTCGATAGGATGTGGATGACATACCTGCAGATACCTGTGCCAGTGATGACTATAGATGACGAGAGAGGCCGTCAGACATCTCTGCACACTGCTGAATGATGATTTGCAACCAATAGTCTTCATTCCTTTAATACATTCCATTAATGCACAATAACCCAGCAAGGAAAGTGTTCCAACCAAGGCTAATGAAAGAAATCAAGGATTGTACTGGAGCAAAGGAGGAGGTGTATTAAGTTGCCAACAAAATGGTATGCCTGAGGATTGGGAATATTTCAGAATTCTGCAAAGGAGGTCCAAGAGAAAGATTAAGAAAGGGAAAATAAAATATCAGAGTAAACGGTTGAGAAACATATAAACAGACTATAAAATCTTCTACAAGTCTGTAAAAAGGAAAAGATTAGCAAAAACAAATGTGGGTCCTTCACACGCAGAGTGAGGAGAATTTATAGTGGGGAATAGGGAAATGGCAGATCACTAAACATATACTTTGTGTCTGTCTTCACGGAGGAAAATGGTAAAAACTTTCCAATGTTAATGGAGAATCAAGGGACTAGTGTAAATGAGGAACTGCAATGTTGGTAAAAAAAAAAATTTATGGAGAAATTAATGGGACGTAAAGTAAATAAATCCCTTGGACCTGATGATCTGCATCCCAGAGTGTTGAAAGAGGTGGCTGTAGGGATAGTAGATGCATTGGTGCTCATCTTTCAAAATTCTGTAGACTCTGGAATGGTTCCTGAAGATTGGAACTTGGAAATTGTAACCCCATTATTTATGAAAGGAGGGGGAGAGAAAACAGGGAACTACATACCTGTGAGCCTAACATCAGTCCTAGGGAAAATACTCGAATCTATAATAAAGGATGTGATAACAGGACACTTAGAAAATAATGGTAGGATTGGGCAGAGTCACCATGGACTTATGAAAGGGAAATTATGTTTAACAATTCTGTTGGAGTTGTTTGAGGATGCAACTGGCAGAATAGATAAGGGGGAATCTGTGGATGTGGTATATTTAGACTTTCATAACGCTTTTGATAACTTCTCACACAAGAGGCTTGGAAACAAAATTGGAGCACATGGGATTGGGGGAATATACTGGCATGGTATGAGAACTGGTTAACGTACAGAAAACAGAGTGTAGGAAAAATGGGTCATTTTCCGATTGTCAGGTTGTGGCTGGTCGGGTAGCACAAGGATCAGTACTTGGGCCCCAGCTATTCACAATCTATATCAATGATTTGAATGTGAGGATTAAATGTAACATTGACAAGTGTGCAGTTGACACAAAACTAGGTGGAAGTGTCAGTGGTGAGGAGGATGCAAAGACACTTCATGTGTATTTGGAGAGGCTAAGGGAGTGGGCAAAAACTTTGGAGATGGAATGCAATGTAGAGAATCGTGAGGTTATCCACGTTGGTAGGAAAACAGAAATACATTGTATTTCTTAAATGGTGAGAGGTTGGAAGTGTTGAAATTCAAACAGATGTGGCTGTCCTTGTGAAAGAGTCAGTGAAAGCTAACATGCAGGTAATGTAAACACTTAAGAAGGCAAATGGTATGTTGGTCTTTTTTACAGGAGGATTTGAGTATAGGAGGAAAGATGTCTTACTGCAACTTAATAGAGCTTTGGTGAGACCACACCTGAAATATTTGTGTACTGTTTTGGTCTCCTTACTGAAGGAAAGATAGACTTGCCAGAGAGGGAATGCAATGAAGGTTCGCCAAACTAATTCCTGGGATGGAGGGATTGTCCTATGAGGAAACACTAAACAGACTGGGCCTTTATTCTGTAGAGTTTATAAGAATGAGAGGTGATCTCATTCAAACAGACAAAACTGTTACAGGGCTGGACAGGGTAGATGTAGGAAGGATGATTCCGCTGGTTGGGGAGTCTAGAATCAGGAGACAAAGTCTCGGAATAAGGGGCAGGCCATATAGGACAGAGGTGTGGAGGAATCTCTTCAATCAGAGGGTGGTGAATCTTTGGAATTCTCTGTCCCAGAGGGCTGTGGAGGCTCAGCCGTTGAGGATGTTGAAGACTGAGATCCATAGATGTCTGCATATTGAAAACATCAAGGGTTATGGGAATAGTGCAGGAAAATGGTGTTGAAATAGATCAACCATGATCTCATCATGATCTCATTGAATGCCAAAGTGGGCCTGAAGGGCTGAATGGTCTATTCCTGCTCCTATTTCATATTTTCTCATCTTCTTGTGTTTGGTGGTCTCCCTATGCCTGTGGCCCTCAAAATTACTTTAAGCCAAAACATCTACACCACTGGATCATTCCAGGGATTCACCAGTGACATGTTTGGGGTCTGTCAATGTGTCGTGCATCACTGCACCAACGTGGTGACTGATGTTGTGTTCAGGAGGGGCAGCGACTATGTCCACTACAGGACTGACCCTGAGGCTCAGGCTGAGAGCGCCATTGGATTTGGGGCCTTTGTGGGATTCCCATAGATACAAGGTGCCATCGACTGCACGCATGTGGTCATCAAGGCTCCCATGGTGTAAACATCTGTCTTCATAAACAGAAAGGTGTTTCATTCCTTCAATGTCCAAGTAGTGTGCGATCACAGAAAGCACTTCCTATAAGTGTGTGCCTGCTTCCCGGACAGCTGACATAACGTGTACATATTGTGCCAGTGTCAGGTGCCACTGCTTTTCACTTTCCCCGCTCACCTTGAGGCATGGATTCTTGGGGTTAAGGGCTACCCGTTGATGATGTGTCTTCTGATGCAATGGCTGTGATGCATCATTTGCCATGTCATTATATCTACACTGTCTGCTGCAGGATAAACGAAACCACAGCCAGCGTGAGTGTCCTAAGACGTGAGGAGGGGTCCCCGACATCAGGCTGCTGACCACAGCTGAGGAGGAGGCTTCGGAGATTGCGAGAGAGAAGGGAGGCAGGGTGAGCAGAGATGGCGAGGCAGGAGCCACAAGGTGTTAGGATGAAGTGTCATCTCTGCTCTTGCAGCCATATGTGGAAACTGAAGGAAATTGTGTGAACTCATGTGAAGCACATGTTCAAAGTGCCTCTGTTTGTGTCTCCAGTGCAGGTGCCCACACTCGAGTCACAGAATGCCAAGTGACCCAGGAATCCTCCTCTAGCGAGGAAGAAGACGCCAATTCCCCAGAGGGTGCACCATCACCTGTCTCTTCTTCCACCTCCGCCAGCACAGACACATCCACACGGTCCGCGGGGGGTTAAGATTAGAATCTGGGTCACAAGCTGGTGTGCACGACACAGACACATCCCAGCAGCTGAGGGAGCATGTGCCAGCAGCCCCACACTCATGATGACCCTCTGTTGCTACGAGAGGTCTGCTGGATGTGCATAAAAGCCATGGGGAAAATATGTCCGAGATTCCTGAGATCAGGCGTGGCTTTGCATGTGTCATGGAGGAGTTCATGCCATCTGCCACGTCCCAGGCATTTGAGTGTATGGCTTCCTCAGTTGAGAGTCTCCCGAGCTCTGTGGTGTGTCTGGTTGAGCACTCGAGCCAGATGTGATCTGACGTGCACTCCATCACTGTTACCATTGGCTCCATGCAGCAGAGTCGAAGCAAGAGGGTGATGAGGTACCTGGAATTCCCTCCAGGTGCTCCTTCCCTCAGGGAGATAGGCAGGTTCCATCTTGCACCCAGCTGGAGGAGAAATGTGTGCCAGCTGCCCTGGGGCCTTCCTCTCAGAACCACCCCCAGGGTAAACGGCGTCTCGTCCTCCCACCTGACATTGATCCCTTTTCCTCCATCAGTTGAGTGCACTGAGAATCCTCAATCACTATTGCTGCAGAACCCCAGTGGGATGGATCCATCAAGGCCCTGTTCCTCCAGAGGACGTCCACCATCGTCATCCACTGAAACGGGGCAGCGCACTGAGCAGACTGAATCCACCTCAGCTGTTAATGTCGGGATAACACCTAGACATAGTGGGAGAAAAAGAAAATTGAAACTGTTTTGTACATGAAGGTGGCTTGGGTGCAGTGCAGATAGTGACAATTGAAAAGATTTATTTCTACATTTTTAATTTATGCAAATTTCGATCCATTCAGTAATGTTCTGCTTGGTTACAGATGGATACAAATACGTTTTCTGGAGGCCTCTGGCAGGAACACAATGATGTTTCCAAAGTATCTCAGGAAATGTCCAGTGTCCATATCTCATTGGAATTTGAGCCTTCACTCTTCAATGACGGCTGCTTTCCTATTGATGATTAATAACTTTTTCCAATACTGTCAATACTTTTGTTTTGTGCGATCATAACTTAACAGCTTGCAGTGATATGTAATTACATTAATCATAGCCCATTGATCATTTCAAATGTCAATCACATGAAAGTGCAGCAATGCTATGTTATGATTGCAGAGATAAATAAGACATCATTCAAAAGGGAATTTCTGTGGGGGAATTGTTATTTTTCTCTTCCCAATATTCCTTGATGATGTGGCTTATTCTTGGCTGAAACATTCATAAATGAGGTTCACTCTGATGTCCCTTCAATGTCTCTCCATGGTCCTCATATCGATGATGATAACGTTGTCATTGTTGTCCTCTTCCTCACCCTCTTCATAGGCATCCTCCTCTGAGGAGGACTGGTCTTCATCTGTTGCACTGCCTGCTGAGTGTTGCCACGTATAATTGCAAGGTTGTGCAAGGCACCGCAGACAATGATTATTCCTGACACCCTCTGTCACACGTACTGAAGATCCCCGCCAGACCGGTCAAAGCAATGGAATCGCATTTTCAGAATGCTAATGGGGTGTTCGATTATGTCTTTTGTGAAGGGGATGTCGTGTCTCACTTGCTTGACTGAGTTTTTTGAGGAAGTGACGAAGATGATTGATGAAGGAAGGGCAGTGGATGTTGTCTACATGGTCTTCGGTAAGGCCTTTGACAAGGTTCCTCATGAAAGACTGGGACAAAAGGTGAAGTCACACAGGATCAGAAGCGAGCTGGCAAGATGGATACAGAACTGGCTCGGTCATAGAATACAGAGGGTAGCAGTGGAAGGGTGCTTTTCTGAATGGAGGGCTGTGACGAGTGGTGTTCCGCAGGGATCAGTGCTGGGACCTTTGCTCTTTGTCGTATATATAAATGATTTGGAGGAAAATGTAGCCGGTCTGATTAGTACGTTTGCGGATGACACAAAGGTTGGTGGAGTTGTGAATAATGATGAAGATTATCAGACGATACAGCTGGATATAGATCGGTGGGAGACTTGGGTGGAGAAATGGCAGATGTTACTTAATCTGGACAAATGCGAGGTAATACATTTTGGAAGGTCTAATACAGGTGGGAAGTATACAGTAAATGGCAGAACCCTTAGGAGTATTGACAGGCAGAGAGATCTGGGTGTACAATTCCACAGATCACTGAAAGTGGCAATGCAGGTGGATAAGGCAGTCAAGAAAGCATACGGCATGCATCATCAGTCGGAGCATTGAGTATAAAAATTGGCAAGTCATGCTGCAGCTGTACAGAACCTTAGTTAGGCCACACTTGGGATATTGCGTGCAATTCGGTCACCACACTACCAGAAGGATGTCGAGGCTTTGGAGAGGGTACAGAAGAGGTTTACCAGGATGTTGCCTGGTCTGGAGGGTATTAGCTATGAGGAGAGGTTGGATAAACTCGGATTGTGTTCACTGGAACGACGGAGGTGGAGGGGCGACATGATAGAGGTTGACAAAGTTATGAGTGGCATGGACAGAGTGGATAGTCAGAAGCTTTTTCCCAGGGTGGAAGAGTCAGTTACTAGGGGACATAGGTTTAAGGTGTGAGGGGCAAAGTTTAGAGGAGATGTGCGAGGCAAGTTTTAGTGGTGAGTGCCTGGAACTTGCTGCCAGGGGAGGTGGTGGAAGCAGGTCCGATAGAGATGTTTAAGAGGCATCTTGACAAATACATGAATAGGATTGGAATAGAGGGATACGGACCGCGGAAGTGCAGAAGGTTTTAGATTAGACAGGCATCATGATCGGCGCAGGCTTGGAGGGCCGAATGGCCTGTTCCTGTGCTGTCCTGTTCTTTGTTCTTTGTCTCTGGTGGATGTGTGAGCAGTGTTGTACCTCTCTTCAGCAACATTCTAGGAATGACATCCTTGTGTCATAAACCATGTACAAAGAGAGCAACCCTTGTCACCCAGGATATGACCTCTTCGGCTGGTTCCTTGAAAACTGTTGGCAGCCAGGATTTCCACATAATATAGGAGTCATGACAAATATGCATGATTCTTCTCTTGTGGTTATAAACTATTGCATGTTTAAAGAGTGGAAGTCTTGGCGATTCACAAAAACAGAAGGCTGGTCCCCGGCGGCTCTGATAGCCACATGAGTACAGTCGATCACCCCTTGCGCTCTCGGGAACACAGTGATGGTGACGAAGGCCGCAGGCCTTGATGCCTGGCTGTTCTCATCTACAAGTAAGTAGATGAAATCTAGGGGTTCCCTCTCAGCCTTGGCATGGTTTAACTGTAAAAAGGTTTAATTTATAAAAAATACCATGCTTTTAGCTCCCCCTCAGTGTTTCCTTGTTCACTGCTATCCAATTATAAGGCAAAGAAATCAATCAAAGAACAAAGAACAGTACAGCACAGGAACAGGCCATTCGGCCCTCCAAGCCTGCATCGATCTTGATGCCTGCCTGATCTAAAACCTTCGGCACTTCCGGGGACCAGATCCCTCTATTCCCATCCTATTCATGTATTTGTCAAGATGCCTCTTAAACGTCATTACTGTACCTGCTTCCACCAGCTAACCCGGCAGCATGTTCGAGGCACTCACTACCCTCTGTGTAAAGAACTTGCTTCGCACATCCCATCTAAACTTTGCCCCTCTCACTTTAAACCTATGTCCCCTAGTAACTGACTCTTCCACCCTGGGAAAAAGCTTCTCACTATCCACTCTGTCCATGCTGCTCATAACTTTGTAAACCTCTATCATGTCACCCCTCCACCTCCGTCGTTCCAGTGAAAACAATCCGGGTTTATCCAACCTCTCCTCATAGCTAATGCCCTCCAGACCAGGCAACATCCTGGTAAACCTCTTCTGTACCCTCTCCAAAGCCTTCACGTCCTTCTGGTAGTGTGGCGACCAGAATTGCTCGCAATATTCTAAGTGTGGCCTGACTAAAGATCTTTACAGCTGCAGCATGACTTGCCAATTTTTATACTCTATGCCCCGACCGATGAAGGCAAGCATGCCATATGCCTTCTTGACTACCTTATCCACCTGCATTGCCACTTTCAATGACCTGTGGACCTGTATGCCCAGATCTCTTTTCCTTTCAATACTCCTAAGGGTTGTGCCATTTACTGTATACTTCCCAACTGCATTAGATCTTCCAAAATGCATGACCTCACATTTGTCCAGATTAAACTCCATCTGCCATTTCTCCACCCAAGTCTCCAACCGATCTATGTCCTGCTGTTTCCTCCGACAACCCTGATCACCACCCGCAACTCCACCAACCTTTGTGTGGTCCACAAACTTACTAATCAGACCAGCTACATTTTCCTCCAAATCATTTATATATGCGACAAAGAGCAAAGGTCCCAGCACTGATCCCTGCGGAACACCACTAGTCACATCCCTCCATCCAGAAAAACACCCTTTCACTGCTACCCTCTGTCTTCTATGACAGACCCAGTTCTGTATCCGTCTTGCCAGCTCACCTCTCATCCCGTGTGACTTCACCTTTTATACCAGTCTACCATGAGGAACCTTGTCAAAGGCTTTACTGAAGTCCATATAGATAACATCCACTGTCCTTCCTTCATCAATCATCTTCGTCACTTCCTCAAAAAACTCAATCAAAT